>NC_141015.1:43807628-44189470 GCF_052327205.1 Somniosus microcephalus | reverse complement strand
GAGAGAGAGACCCAGAGAGAGAGAGAGAAGAGAGGACCCCAGAGAGAGAGGGAGAGAGACCCCAGAGAGAGAGAGAGAGAGACCCCGAGAGAGAGAGAGAGAGAGACCCCAGAAGAGAGAGAGAGAGGAGAGACCCCCAGAGAGAGAGAGAGAGAGACCCCGGAGAGAGAGAGAGAGAGACCCCCGGAGAGAGAGAGAGAGAGACCCCAGAGAGAGAGAGAGAGAGAGAGACCCCAGAGAGAGAGAGAGAGAGACCCCGGAGAGAGAGAGAGAGAGAGACCCCAGAGAGAGAGAGAGAGACCCCGGAAGAGAGAGAGAGAGACCCCCAGAGAGAGAGAGAGAGAGAGAGACCCCAGAGAGAGAGAGAGAGAGAGAGAGACCCCAGAGAGAGAGAGAGAGACCCCGGAGAGAGAGAGAGAGAGAGAGAGACCCCCAGAGAGAGAGAGAGAGACCCCAGAGAGAGAGAGAGAGAGAGACCCCCAGAGAGAGAGAGAGACCCCAGAGCGAGAGACCCCAGAGAGAGAGAGAGAGCCCCCCAGGGCAGGACTCAGCTGGGAAATTAACAGCAAGATCCCAGGTCGCCCTGACCTCCAGTGACCAGGTGTGAAGGATCAGTGGAGTTTGGGGGTAAAGTGACAGGCACCCCATTCCTGCAGTATTCTATCTGTGTCGTTCACTGTGCGTGACCAGTTTGAAGGGTAACTGGCCCAGGTCCTCTTCAATGGTTTATCGTTTTCCCAACTTGATTTCAAACTACCTGGGGGGGGGGGGGGGGCGGAAAGTCGAACTTCGAAGATCTGTAGATAAACTAAGTTTAACTTTGAAGAGCATCGAGTGCGAGCAGAGTTTGTTTTTTAACAAGAGCACAGACCTGTCAGGAGTTGACACATCAGATCGTTTTACATTGCTGGAGGAGCGAGGAGATCAACCGGCCAGAGAGCATGTGGTAGCAACACTCGGATTAATCTCCACTCTGCTCCTGTGCATTTCCAGCAGGGATCTTTAACCCCTTACTGTTCATGATTGTAGACTTCGGTCAATTGATTGCACTCAATTCTTTTGGATACATTTCAATGAAATCTTTTCTGAAACTCTTGCACTGGTCGCCGTGTCTGTGAATATTCACACACCTGGTCGGGGGGAGTCGATGGTGTGCAAACAGCTCATGTCAGATTGAATCAATCTGCACAGTAGCAAAGTTAAACCCCACTTGTGGCCCGAACTGGAGATCATAATATGAAGGAGTCCAGCAGGGCAAAGGAGGGGGAAAAAATTGAAATTTAGTGCCAATTCTTTCGCAAGTTGGTCGACCATTTCTGGAATAATAGTAAAAAATCTTTTTAATAGCTCCTAAATTTCTACATTACAACAGTGACTACACTTCAAAATGTACTTCACTGGCTGTAAAGCACTTTGGGATGTTCTGAGGTTGTGAAAGGCGCTATAGAAATGCGAGACTTCCTTTATGATGCAACTGCATCAACTGTCTTCATGGCCTATTCAACCCGCAGATGTACCGCTAACCCAGCCTGTCCCTCTGAGGCTTGGAGACCTGTGAGGGGGTGATCTAAATAGATCCTGAGTCAAATAGTGTCAGCTGTGGCTCAGTAGGCAGCACTCTCGCCTCTGAGGCAGAAGTTTCTTGGTTCTAAGCCCCACTCCAGAGACTTAAGCACAAAAATCCAGGCTGACACTCCAATGCAGTGCTGAGGGAGTGCCGCACTGTCGGAGGTGCCGTCTTTTGGATGAGACGTTAAACTGAGGCCCCGTCTGCTCTCTCAGGTGGACGTAAAAGATCCTATTTTTGAAGAAGAGCAGGGGAGAGTTCTCCCCGGTGTCCTGGGGCCAATATTTATCCCTCAACCAACATCACTAAAACAGATCATCTGGTCATTATCACATTGCTGTTTGTGGGATCTTGCTGTGCACAAATTGGCTGCCACGTTTCCTACATTACAACCGTGACTTCAAAGTACTTCATTGGCTGTAAAGCGCTTTGGTATGTCCTGAGGTCGTGAAAGGCGCTGTATAAATGCAATTCTTTCATTATTATTGTTGGAAATTTCCGTTGCTTGGCGAATGCTTGGCATCTCTTCCTGGGATAGGCCAGGTTAACCCAAGGTCAGGAAACAAATAGAATGATTGACAACCTAAGTCATTTCTTATTACAAAGTATGTCCATTTTCTCACTGAGTGAGGCATTGTTTTGGGTTTTGCCAGAAAACTGAAGGTCAGGAACATTGCTTATAGATGCTAACGAGACACTTAGACACCAGCTGGTAAAACCCAATCATTTCTGATTCCATGATTCAGATCTGTACCCGCTTTAATACTCAGAAAAACACACTCATTCACATAGCCAGCACAGGCATGATGGGCCGAATGGCCTCCATCAGTGCTGTATCATTCTATGATTCTAACTGACCGGGTTCATCATCCTCCTGTCCTTGTCCTTCCTTAGAAGTGTGATTGATGGTAAAATAGTTTGCGGCAATTGCACTAACATTGGAAACTGAGCTGAAACAGGGAATACAGTGAACGGCACAAAAATAAAAGGGGAGATTGTGACAGGTATGTGAGGTGACAATTTATGTGCAGAAATACTTCAGGACCCAGGCCACTGGTGCCAAGACGACTGACCTTTAAGATTTGCGAGTTAAACAGTCTTGGTCACTGATACACTGACGGATTGTGGAAATAGCTGACAAATTTGTGACACATTTGTGAAAACAGTTACAAATCTATGCTAACTTCGAATTAAGGATCTCTTTGAACAATTCTGTTTCATTGTCAATGTCTCACTAAATATCATGATGTTAATTTAAAGTTATAGTAAGTACTGACAAAGTTGCAATGTCAGGAGCAGAAACTGTAGCCTTCTTGTCTCAGGGTTAGGCACAAGCCTGCCTTTTGGTTAGAGCCAGGAGTAGCAGAATGGGCTTGGGATTGAGAAGAAACCTCATCTTTTTCTATGGTTAAGACTAGGAGTAGTTGAGAGGGCTACAGTGAATCATTGCAGGGAGTGCAGCAGGAAAGGAGGGTGGGGAAGTGAGGGGAGGGGCAGGGATGGGAGAACATTTTCAGAGAAAATTGGTGAAAAGATTCTAAGCCGAATTTGTAGTGTTTTGAAATTGCAGCAATCAGTAGCCTTGATGTACATTTAGGGTTAGGAATAGCAATACTTGGAGTTGAGACTGATTGAAGTTGCAGTCTCTCTCCTTGCAGAGAGGGTTGGAGACTGGTGTGCGATAGATTAAAGCCGAGGAAACATTTTTCGGCCCATTGTACCTCTGGAAACATGGCGTGCTACAGTTTCATTTATTTCGCCACTTTTCACAAGTTGGTTGAAAGTTTATAGAAACTGCAGCCTTGTTTTGGGGATAGAGTTCCGGACAACAATCACTTCATACTGGCACGATAGCAAAATACTGCAGATGCTGGAAATCCGAAATAACAACAGAAAATGCTGGAAAAACTCAGCAGGCCAGGCAACATCCGTGGAGAGAAATTAGAGTTGATTTTCGGGTCGAACCCTTTTTCAAAACCAGAAAGGAAATGAAATAGATCGAAAGGCAGGGCGGGGAGAGAACAAAAGAAGTGAAGAGACATTAAGAGGTATTCAAAACCAGACGAGATGGTGATCGGACTAGTAGAGACAAAAGACGGCTCAGATTAGGTGTGAAATGCGCTGGCAGAATGAGAGACAGCTGCCATGTGGGAGAGAGAAAGGAAAGGAAAGGGGGGGGGGGAAACCAAAACAAAGGGGTGGATAAAAGATATAAGTAAAAATGGAATAGGGGCCGAGGTTATGATCTGAAATTGTTGAACTCGATATTGAGTCCGGAAGGCTGCAAAGTGCCTAATCGGAAGATGAGGTGCTGTTCCTCGAGTTTACGTTGAGCTTCCGTGGAACAATGCAAGAGGCCGAGGACGGTGAGGTCCGAGTGGGAATGGAGCGGTGAATTAAAATGACAGGCGACCGGAAGCTCGGGGTCACCCTTACGGACTTTGCAGCCTTCCGGACTCAATATCGAGTTCAACAATTTCAGATCATAACCTCGGCCCCTATTACATTTTTACTTATATCTTTTATCCACCCCTTTGTTTTGGTTTTTCCCTCCCCCCCCCTTTCCTTTTCTTTCTCTCTCCCACATGGCAGCTGTCTCTCATTCTGCCAGAACATTTCACACCTAATCTGAGCCGTCTTTTGTCTCTACTAGTCCGATCACCATCTCGTCTCATTTTGAATTTCCTTTCCAGTTTTGAAAAAGGGTTCGACCCGAAACGTCGACTCTAATTTCTCTCCACGGATGTTGCCTGGCCTGCTGAGTTTTTCCAGCATTTTCTGTTGTTATTTCACTTCATACTGGCCTTGGGTAACGCAAAAGTGGAAACTGTAGCCCTGGTTTAGCGTTTGTTCATGGAAAGCAGAAATAGAAGCTTGGTTTGGGGATACAGGTTAGGAAAAGCAGAAATTCTAGCCTGGTTTTAGTTAAAATCAGGACGAACAGAGATGGTCATTAACGTAAGAAAACTACTCGACACTTGGTCTAAGCGTTAAACAAAGCTTTAATCAACTGTTTTACAACATGGAGGTCTAGTTGTGTCCTTCACTAGTTCCTGTTAAGAAAGTCCTGCGCAAGCTGGGCCCGTGCCCGAGTATTTATACTCTCCCTGGACAGCACCACCTGCAGGCCGCTCTGTATTATTTCATAAGTCTTTCTTTCACGAATGACTGATTCATGTCAGTCATTCTGTTTTATGAATCAGCCTTGCTTTTGCCATCGGGATTATGATCAGTGGAAACAGTTGCCTTGTCCATATACGCGATAATCCAGCTATTCACAATATATATTAATGACCTAGACGAGGGAACTAGATGTAATATCTCCAAGTTTGCAGGCGACACAAAGCTGGGTGGGCGTGTGTGCTGTGAGGAAGATGCAGAGAAACTCCAGTATGATTTGGACAGGTTGGGTGATTGGGCAGATGTATGGCAGATGCAGTATAATGTGGATAAATGCGAGGTTATCCATTTTGGTGGCAAAAACAGGAAGGCAGATTATTATCTGAACGGCAATAGATTGGGAAAAGGGGAAGTGCAACAAGACCTGGGTGTCCTTGTGCACCAGTTGCTGAAGGTAAGCATGCAGGTGCAGCAGGCGGTTAAGAAGGCAAATGGTATATTGGGCTTCATAGCGAGAGGATTCGAGTACAGGAGCAAGGATGTCTTGCTGCAGTTGTACAGGGCCTTGGTGAGACCACACCTTGAGTATTGTGTGCAGTTTTGGTCGCCTTATCTGAGGAAGGATGTTCTTGCCATGGAGGGAGTGCAGCGAAGATTCACCAGACTGATACCTGGGATGGCAGGAATGACGTATGAAGAGAGATTGGGTCGATTGGGCTTATACTCGCCAGAGTTTAGAAGAATGAGAGGGGATCTCATTGAAACTTATAAAATTCTAACAGGACTAGACAGACTAGATGCAGGAAGGATGTTCCCGATGGCGGGGGAGTCCAGAACCAGGGGTCACAGTCTAAGGATAAGGGATAAGCCATTTAGGACTGAGATGAGAAGGAATTTCTTCACCCAGAGAGTGGTGAACCTGTGGAATTCTCTACCACAGAAGGCAGTTGAGGCCAATTCATTAAATATATTCAAGAAGGAGTTAGATATATTTCTTAAGGCTAAAGGGATCAAGGGATATGGGGAGAAAGCAGGGACAGGGTACTGAATTTGGATGATCAGCCATGATCTCATTAAATGGCGGAGCAGGCTCGAGGGGCCGAATGGCCTACTCCTGCTCCTATATTCTATGTTTCGATGTTTCTATGTTTCGATGTTTCTATGTTTCTACACTGGAACCAGTCTTTAAAATATGAGTCTTTCAGTGGAAGGCAAATGTCATAAAGTGAACTCCAAATTAAATTGAAATAATTGGTAACGAGGTCATGTATGCTATTTTTCGAACCTATGAAATACACGAAATAAAGGACATTTTGCAAAGTGGCATGAATATAAAATCTGTGGCATCCTTGTTGGTATATTTGTGTTTCAGTTGCCAGCTCCAGATTCGTGCTTGCGTTAGTTGGCAGTGCCGATGGTTTTGAAGGTTACTTTGTCGACACCTGTCCTTGCTGTGATGTTGAGTGGAATGTTTGAGTGCAGCAGAGGGTCACAATAGCAAACCTTACCCCACTCTGCGGGGTCCAGTAAGGTGCCATATTGCAGCTGTAAGGCTGAGCCAACACTAATGAACATTATAGCACTGTTTCCCTTTTGGAAATTAGGGTGAGGGTCCCTGGGAATGTGGCAATATTTTCAGAAGGTTCTACACACAAATAAAAGTTTGTAAACTGCGGTCCTTAACAACTAGTCTCGCTCAGAGAGGTTAACGCTAGCTGGTATGGGAAATGTAAAACTCCAGAACACTGCACAGATTGGGACTAAGGCACATCGTTGGAGCAGAGTACAGAAAGCTTCTTCTGCAACTAAACTCGAAATATCTGACCTCATGTTGGCGTAGAGTGCTAAAAATGATGTCGGGGGGAACTCCCCCAGCCACTCAGACAATGAATAACTGAGCAGTACAGAGTAGGAAAGCCTCATTCGATCCTGGATCTGGGCTGCATAAGCTGATCTAGGCACAACTGATATTTTGGGCACAACATTCGGTCTCAGTACCCAGGGTCAGCGAGGGGAAAAATGAACCGGGCTTCTTGGCTCCTGATTGTTATTCAGTGTCACCTGTTGCAGGATCTTAAATATTCATCTTAAACATATCCTGTAAAAATTCACCCCCTCCACCACCGGCGTACCGTGGCTGCAGTGTGTACCACCTACAAGATGCACTGCAGCAACTCGCCAAGGCTTCTTCGGCAGCACCTCCCAAACCCGCGACCTCTACCACCTAGAAGGACAAGGGCAGCAGGCGCATGGGAAACACCACCACCTCCAAGTTCCCCTCCAAGTCACACACCATCCTGACTTGGAAATATATCGCCGATCCTTCATCGTCGCTGGGTCAAAATCCTGGAACTCCCTTCCTAACAGCACTGTGGGAGCACCTTCACCACATGGACTGCAGCGGTTCAAGAAGGCAATTAGGGATGGGCAATAAATGCTGGCCTTGCCAGCGATGCTCACATCCTATGAATAAATAAAAAAAATCTCAGGTGTGGACAGGGTCAGGCTCTGGGGCGATGCTCCCTGGAGTTGAGTAGGTGACTGATGTGCACATTGAAGAATGACCTCTTGGGAAAGGTCTTGGCGAATGCCCAGGACTTGTGGAACCGTGTCCCAGCAAGATGTCAATGTTACTGGGAGCAGAGGGGAAAACCTGTAAGAACAAAGGAAATAGGAGCTGGAGTCAGCCATTTGGAACCTCGAGCCTGCTCCGCCATTCAACAAGATCATGGGTGATCATCTACCTCAACTCCACCTTCCTGCACTATCCCCATATCCCTTAATTCCCCAAAATCTATCAATCTCGTTCTTGAATATACTCAACGACTGAGCCTCCACAGCCCTCTGGGGTAGAGAATTCCAAAGATTCACAACCCTTTGAGTGAAGAAATTTCTCCTCATCTTAGTTCCAAATGGCCAACCCCTTATTCTGAGACTGTGACCCCGTGTTCTAAATTCCCCAGCCAGGGGAAACATTTTCTCAGCATTAACCCTGTCAAGCCCCTTAAGAATTTTATATGTTTCAATGAGATCACCTCTCATTCTTCTAAACTCTAGGGAATATAGGCTGTGTCTAATCAATCGCTCCTCATAGGGCAATCCCATCATCCTAGGAACCAGTCTAGTGAACCTTCGTTGCACTCCCTCTAAGGCAAGTATGTCTTTCCTTAGGTAAGGAGACCAGAACTGTACACAGTACTCCGGGTGTGGCCTCACCAATGCACTGTATAATTGCAGTAAGACTTCTTTACTCTTATACTCTAATCCCTTTGTAACAAAAGCTAACATACCATTTTCTTTCCTAATTGCTTGCTGTACCTGCATGTGAACTTCCTGTGATTGATGTACAAGGACACCCAGGTCCCTCTGAATGCAAACATTTCCCAGTCTCACCATTCAAAAAATGAGAAGGATGAGAATTTTGAAATCGAGGCGTTGCTTAACCAGGAGCCAATATAGGTCAGCGAGCGCAGGGGTGATGGGTGAACGGGACTTGGTGCGAGTTATGATACGGGCAGCCGAGTTTTGGATGACTTCAAGGTTATATAGGGTAGAATGTGGGAGGCCAGCCAGGAGTGCGTTGGAATAGTCAAGTTTAGAGGTTACAAAGGCATCGATGAGGGTTTCGGCAGCGGATGAGCTGAGGCAAGGGCGGAGATGGGCGATGTTACGGAGACGGAAGTAGGCGGTCTTAGTGATGGAGACAATTATGGGGTCAAATCAGAAGCTCAGCTCAGGGTCACCAAGGTTACGAACTCTCAAACTAATTTTACTTATTGAAGAATAAATTGAATAGATTATTCTGATGAGAAGTAAAGTGATACGAAAACCACCAGTGGAATGTTTTAGAGGCCGACGAAGAGATAAACATATTCCGAGGCATCTCAGTTGCACAAGTGCCGCACTTGATGTTGACAGAGTTTTTGAACGACTTGCACATTTAGTGTAAAGTCATATTGTCCCCACAGTTAAAGACTTACAGCCCACTGTGTGATTGTTTGGATTAAAGGGGCAATGTCATTTATTTTTGTGGGGAGGTCACTTTCACTCAGTCCATGGAAAGAAGGTCACCCCTTCTTCTGCTGAATGTTCGACAAAGAATTTGAATTTGAGGCATCCAGTTCTGGTCATGGGGAAGGTGAGAGGCTGTTTAGACATTTCATGCTAACATAGCTGTGTGTTTGGTTTGGTCTGTGGTGATGTCAGCTGGCTTAGCTGATAGCGTTCTTGCCTGTGCTCCAACATGTTGTGGGTACAGACTCGAGTGCACTGCTAACGCCTCACTGCAGTATCTGAAGGATTGTTCTTTGGTTAAGATGTTGAACCAAGTTCCTGTCTGCTTGTCCAGATGGGTGACAAAAGTGGCACAACCATCAAGCCCTGACCAGAAAGCTCTCCCGATGCCAAGCATTCTGTGGAGACCCCCGTCAATGAGCTACGCACTGTGCTGAGTATCCTGGTTAAATACCTTAAGCTAGTGATATACATTTCATAGAATCACACAGCGCAGAAGGAGGCCATTCAGCCCATCGTGCCTGTGCTGGCTCTTTGGTCGAGCTCTCCAATCAGTCCCACTCCCCGCCTCTTTCCCTATAGCCCGGCAAAATGTTTTTCCTTTCAAGTATTTTTTTAAAAAGTACTTCATTGGCACTTTGAGATGTCCAGTGGTCATGAAAGGCGCTATATAAATGTAAGTCTTTCTATCTTTCATTCCCTTTTGAAAGTTACTATTGAATCTGCTTCCCCCGCCCTTTCAGGCAGCACGTTCCAGATCACAACAACTCGCTGCGTAAAAAAATTCTCCTCATCTCCCCACTTATTGGGGAAGGACCTGTAAAACCCACTGTTAATTAGACCACACTATAGAGACACTTCTCTTGACATCAGATCATTTTCTTTCATTTTATGTCTGTCAAACAGCCCTGAGAATCTACATTGTACACAGAGGAGACTATTTAGCCCATCACCACCTGTAAAAGAGCTCTCCACTTCAACCCATTCTCTGGTCTTTTTGCCAGGCTCTTTTAAATTTCTCTTTTTCAAATATTTATCCACTTCCTTTTTAAAAACGATTCTGGATTCTGTTTCCTGCCTGTTTCTGACTGGTCTTTCCTTGTCACAACAGGCCTCTGCATAAAAAAATCCCCTCACCTCTCTCCTTACCCTTTTAGTCATGATCTTAAGTTTATCGCCATAGTTACCGACCTGTGAAAATACTTTATCCCTTTTTACTTTCTCAATACTTAAAAACAATCATTTGGAGCCCCTCGATCAGTTCTCCGTTCAAGTGAAAAGAGCAGCAGTTTCACTAGTTCCTCTCATTCCCGGGATCATCATTATTTCATTAAAATGTTGTAACTACAGATTAATGTGGTTGTAACATTACGGACTGTACAAAGCTACCTGATCCCAAAACTCAACTAAAGCTCTGCCGCATCTCTAATCAAACACACAATCTGTTTACAGACTGAAACTAAAAAGCAAAGAGAATCATTTTATTATGTTATAAACCATGGGGCCAATTTCCACCTTCACCATCTGGGAGGTCATCCAATCGCCCGCGTTTTGTAGACCCCGCCCGATTTTCAACCCATTGACACCAATCGGTGATCGGGTGGGTTCTGTACCGGGCGGTCGATTCACTCCACCAGATTAGTGCCCAGGTGGGGCAGTTGAAAGTTACTCTACATGTGGTGTCTGGAACTATGAAATAACACCTCTTCACATCACCGACCAGAACTATATTTAGTTAAACTGAACACAAGCTCATGACCTCTGGCACCTCGTCTGTCCCAAACGCGCCCTCGTGCCTTGACTCACACAGCTCGGTGATGAGACGGTCTCAGGTATGGGAAGTTCTATAGTTGAACCAAAGAAATTTCAAACCAAAGTCTATCATTAAATGACCACATGACACAGACTGATTATTTTACACTTTCTAGGTTACCACCAATCCTAAATTGTAATTCAAAAGTTTGTTTAGTTTCTTATTTATTCAGCAAACAAATATGATGAAGAATCTGATATTAGGTAGGATCCCACAATACAAATATATTTTCTTTGCTACAGGCAAATCCATTCTTTGCTTCATCGGAAATGAATCAACGTCACCAGTGCCATTCAGAGTCCCTGTTTGGCTAAATTCTTAAAGTTCCCCATATCCCAAAGTAAACATGGAGATACAGATTGCCACGGAATCCAGATTAACCCTTCTTGTTATAAAACCATGCAAACTGTGTCTCACAATTGGAATACTTGTGATATAGACAGAGCAGGGGTTGGCCCTGTGATGACACTAGGACACCGAGACACTGCCCAAGAGGAGCCCCTACTCCAAATCACTTCACTTTCTTCCACTTGCTCGTTCCCGGTGAGTCACTGGTGAAGCAGGGAAACATGTTCTGGAGAAGACTTCTTGCACAACCCAAGTCTGGTTGCTGATGGTCCAGCCAAGGATTGGTGGTAATACCCACATCCAGATACCCTACTTGCTGTTGGAGGAGGGCAGTGAAGATTAGGGGTGGGGGTGGAGAACAGAAAGAAATCAAATACAAAAGGCAATGCTATGGTGTACAAGTATTGATAGTTTTGTGACATGTAATCACTATTATTAAAGGTCAAACTCCACTACAGTTTCCCTCAATTAAAAAACCCTGAATTCTTGGCATCCCTTTAAATCTAGGGGACGTGTTTCTGACGACTAAATGTCACCACATCAATAATCTCAGGGATGTTACTGGCTGAAAGTTTGATGAAATGGAGAAAGAAACAAGTTTATTAGAGGCTGAATAAGAACTGAAAATACTACACAGGGAAGATTGACTCTGAACTGTTTCTGTTGCAGATTAACTGAAGATGATAATTAATTAAGAGCTTTAATTAAAGTAGAGACTGCCATTAAGTGTGATGTGATTGAAGGGACCAGTTTTAACAAAAGCAATAGTTGAGGGAATACAATCCCCAAAACACCACGAACAATCCCATGTGTAATAAAAAATGGAATTTGATTTATTC
The DNA here is from genome assembly GCF_052327205.1 of Somniosus microcephalus. NCBI lineage: Eukaryota > Metazoa > Chordata > Chondrichthyes > Squaliformes > Somniosidae > Somniosus > Somniosus microcephalus. The sequence continues at coordinate 44,177,769 of NC_141015.1, read as the reverse complement.
TCACTTATTCTCAATTATGGCCCTGTATTTAAACACATCTCCCCTGGCATTGCTCATGGTGAGCTGGATGATAGAATGATCCTGATAAAACATTCTAACATGTAATGCACATTATTATTTTGTTGCTACAGTAACATTGTCTTCCTTTAAACCCACAAAGTCTAATTGTTGTCAAGTAAACAAGGGTAAGATCAATCAGAGTTCAATTGCTGTTCGGTGAGGAGGTTTAAAGATTGGAACGTTTTAAAAAATTTCAGGCCCAGGGTCTGTGACAGGATTTACAAACAGAAAACAAAGATAAGAAAGAAACCATGAGAGTCATAACGGCTGACTCCTCCAGTCAGCGATGCAACCTCCAGCACCATTCATTCATGCCTCAACCACACTATCTACCCGGAGAGGTGAAAAAGAGCCTGGAGCCAATTCATGAAATTCCTCTCCAGCTCCCGAAGGCAATCAAACCACCTGCGTGCCAGGTGACCTCAGAGAGAGATCGCACGTTGCCCACGGGTGCACTTGAAGCATTCGTGGCTAGTGGGCAGGGCTGGGTTCAGTTTGCATAATCGACAATGAAAACCAGTTCACAATGTAACTAAAACTTTTTAAAAGTTGATTAGGCCACTGTGGTGTCCTTCTCTGGGAGTGTTTAGTGGCATTAATCGCTGCTCAGTGAAGAGAAGGGACCCTCCTGAACTATTTTTTTTATTCATTTATGGGATGTGGGTGTCGCTGGCAAGGCCAGCATTTATTGCCCATCCCTAGTCACCCTTGAGAAGGTGGTGGTGAGCCGCGTTCTTGAACCGCTGCAGTCCATGTAGTGATGGTACTCCCACAGTGCTGTTTGGTCGGGAGTTCCAGGATTTGACCCAGCGACGATGAAGGATCGGCGATATACTTCTAAGTCAGGATGGTGTGTGACTTGGAGGGGAACTTGGAGGTGGTGGTGTTCCCATGCGCCTGCTGCCCTTGTCCTTCTAGGTGGAAGAGATCGCGGGTTTGGGAGGTGCTGCCGAAGAAGCCTTGGCGAGTTGCTGCAGTGCATCTTGTAGATGGTACACACTGCAGCCACGGTACACCAGTGGTGGAGGGAGTGAATGTTTAAGGTGGTGGATGGGGTGCCAATCAAGCGGGCTGCTTTCTCCTGGATGGTGTCGAGCTTTTTGAGTGTTGTTGCAAAGTGCAAATTGTCCTAATTCCGCGGCTGTTATAATTTGTGCCCAGCGGAACTCCTCACAATGACCCGTGTCCTGGGACAGCAATCGAGCAAACTGCAGATCACTGTCCCCCACAATCCAGAACACTCACAACTAACTGGCAACGTACCCCAAGATTCTTCTGCACGGGAAACAAAATATGAGGCTATGGAGTGTGATGCCCAGGGTGACAGACATAGACTGGGTGACAGACACAGTCTGGGTGACAGACATAGACTGGGTGACAGACACAGTCTGGGTGACAGACATAGACTGGGTGACAGACACAGTCTGGGTGACAGACATAGACTGGGTGTCAGACATAGACTGGGGGCAGACATAGACTGGGTGATAGACATAGTCTGGGGGCAGACATAGACTGGGTGACAGACATAGACTGGGGGCAGACATAGACTGGGTGACAGACATAGTCTGGGGGCAGACATAGACTGGGTGACAGACATAGACTGGGGACAGACATAGACTGGGTGACAGACATAGACTGGGGGCAGACATAGACTGGGTGACTGACATAGTCTGGGGGCAGACATAGACTGGGTGACAGACATAGACTGGGGGCAGACATAGACTGGGTGACAGACATAGACTGGGTGACAGACATAGACTGGGGGCAGACATAGACTGGGTGACAGACACAGTCTGGGTGACAGACATAGACTGAGGGCAGACATAGACTGGGTGACAGACACAGTCTGGGTGACAGACATAGACTGGGAAGGGGACTTGAGTAGAAAGTTAGATCAATAGCTTAGCTAAATGGCGAGATGAATGGCCACTGATTTCCTGTAAATTGGACAGAAGCCTGAGAGCCCCATATAATAAAATGGGATTTGACTTAATCAGTTACCATAAAATATCAATGGTGGCTCAAGGGAATTATCCAGCAAGTTTTAAATAGGGATCAGAATAAAGGGAAAGCAGTATCCTTTATTCCAGCATGGTTCTAGCAGCTAATAATTCCTGAGTCATTCCCCCTTCAATTATTTGCCCCCACCACACCCACAATTTTCCCCTTTTCTCCTCCTTTCCTTGCTGAGACATGGGTGTGTTGGGTTGTCAGCCCTCTGGTAGCTTGCCAAAAGGGTCATGTTAAATGTCCGCATTTAGACAAAGAGCGTTGGCAAGATTATTGAAAATGGAGGGCATCTTAGTCAAGTCTGATCTTCTGCTCACCCAACGTCCGCACTTGTGTCCCTTCCAGCAACGTCACGGGACAGTAACCAGAAGCAGGTATCCTGGCTGCAATTGAGGGTAATTGTCCCATTGCTGTCCCAGCACAGACAAGGGGTCTAACCAGGGACCGCTCTGTTTTGTATGCTGCAGTTACACATTGGACAGTACATTTATTCATTCACTAACAATGGAGCCCATTAAATCATTTTTTTAAGGACAACGAGAACACAATGGTCTCTTTCTGTTGGGAGTTAACTGGTGCATGCTCCATGAAGCAAGGATGTTGTATTGTGATGTAAGTAAGAAAGAAAGAACTTGCATTTATATAGCGCCTTTCACGACTTCTGGGCTTCCCAAAGCGCTTCACAGCCAATGAAGTACTTTTGAAGTGTAGTCACTGTTGTAATGTAGGAAACGCGGCAGCCAATTTGCGCACAGCAAGGTCCCACAAACAGCAATGTGATAATGACCAGAAAATCTGTTTTAGTGATGCTGATTGAGGGACACCGGGGAGAGATGAGATTGCTATTACTGAGCCAAGGCTGACACTGGTCACAAGGCAATTGATGAGTTCAGTTTATGATTTATTTAAATAAAAACAGCAAAGCTTTCTTTTTTTTTAAATATATGAATAATCACCAAGGAGTGACAGTTGTAGCATAGGTGGAATAATTATGTGAAGGACTGCAATTAGAGTGAAGAGCATTTTGAAAAGCTGCCATTGTTGGATGTGAGTGTGTGAATCATGTGATGTGCGACCTCACTATCTCGATACACCAACAGCCTAAACCACAAGGTGCCAGGAGGTGATCTTGTGCCCCACATCTTCCATCTGCAAAGAGGGTGATCCAGCAAGATCGTAAGTGAAGGGCTCAAACCAGAGAGAAGGAGCAAAAACCAGGGGGGAAGGCAAGGCAGGCAGCTTTCATGGATATCATAGGTCTGAGAACAGCATTGGCCGAGGCCTCGGAGTTGGCAGTAGTCCTGTTCTTTTTTTTATTAGTTCCTGGGATGTGGGCGTCGCTGGCAAGGCCGGCATTTATTGCCCATCCCTAATTGTCCCTTGAGAAGGTGGTGGTGAGCCGCCTTCTTGAGCCGCTGCAGTCCGTGTGGTGAAGGTACTCCTACAGTGCTGTTAGGGAGGGAGCTCCAGGATTTTGACCCAGCGACGATGAAGGAATGGCAATATATTTCCAAGTTAGGATGGTGTGTGACTTGAAGGGGAACTTGGAGGCGGTGGTGTTCCCATGCGCCTGCTGCCCTTGTCCTTCTAGTTGGTAGAGGTCGCGGGATTGGGAGGTGCTGCCGAAGAAGCCTTGGCGAGTTGCTGCAGTGCATCTTATAGATGGTACACACTGCAGCCACGGTACGCCGGTGGTGGAGGGAGTGAATGTTTAAGGTGGTGGATGGGGTGCCAATCAAGCGGGCTGCTTTGTCCTGGATGGTGTCGAGCTTCTTGAGTGTTGTTGGCGCTGCACTCATCCAGGCAAGTGGAGAGTGTTCCATCACACTCCTGACTTGTGCCTTGTCGATGGTGGAAAGGCTTTGGGGTGTCAGGAGGTGAGACACTCGCCGCAGAATACCCAGCCTCTGACCTGCTCTTGTTGCCACAGTATTTATGTGGCTGGTCCAGTTAAGTTTCTGGTCAATGGTGACCCCCAGGATGTTGATGGTGGGGGATTTGACGATGGTAATGCCGTTGAATGTCAAGGGGCGGTGGTTAGACTCTCACTTGTTGGAGATAGTCATTGCCTGGCACTTGTGTGGCGCGAATATGACTTGCCATTTATCAGCCCAAGCCTGAATGTCATCCAGGTCTTGCTACATGCGGGCATGGGCTGCTTCATTATCTGAGGAGTTGTGAATGGATCTGAACACTGTGCAATCATCAGTGAATATTCCCACTTCGGTCCTTATGATGGAGGGAAGGTCATTGGTGAAGCAGCTGAAGATGGTTGGGCCCAGGACACTGCCCTGAGGAACTCCTGCGGCGATGTCCTGGGGCTGTGATGATTGACCTCCAACAACCACAACCATCTTCCTTTGTGCAACGTTCTCTGACCTCTGGGATAATGTACAGGAAGGCAAAGGACAAAAAATCTCTTAATTGAAAGAATGTGCTCCATTCTTCTATCTCATTGGGCTGTGAAGCTGAATTGAAATCAGTTTGACGTTTAAAACTGAGCGTGATCATATCCTGGAGTTGAACCGGAAGGAATGATTTTAAAGGCACAGAGAACCCCTAGAACCAGAGGATAAATCACCCAGGGTTGGTTTTGCTCACTTCCTGGTTGCTGGTTACAGAGGAGCTTTAACAGATACCAATAGGTGAGACCCCTGGGTCTCCTCCCCTCCCCCCCCACCCCAGGTCCCCTCCTCCATCTCCCTCCCCCCCCCCCCACCGGCCCGGGTCCCCTCCCCCCTCTCCCCTATGGGTTCCCTCACCCACCCCGGTCAGGACCCTCCCCCTTCTCCCTCCCCTGAGTCCTCTCCCAACAACCAAGTAACTCAATCAGGTGAAAGAATCACTACATTCCCGGAGTGTGACAAGTACTCACAGCTCTCTGTCTCCACTTCAAAGACCAAGTTTCCATGAAGACAATGAACTCTTTTCCTCCTTCAGGCTGATGTATTAGTATTGTTTTTTTACCTAAGCTCCTGAACCTATTTTGCAGGAATGTGGATCGCTCCCTCCCCACTCCAGATACTATGTTTGAATGGGGAGGGATATATGGTGGTGCTGGAAGAGTTTTATTTTTACCCAGCACAGCAGGGTGTGACATACCATAGCTCGTGTACATCCGCACACATCGTATATAGACCGGGATAGATCACCGCGAGGGAGGCGGGGAAGGCAGCAGAATGGGGGAAAGAGGGAAATGAGTCTAAAGTCACATAACCTCAATACCAGACGATGCTATTATGGGATGGAATGGTTAGAGCAGGTGCAATCCAGACTACAAGTGCTATTTAAGTGCAATCTCTGGCGATGTCGATAATCAGCAAAGTCAGGCATAATTTTGAGTAAGTTAATCAGCAGGTCACATTCTGAGACACCGTGGGGTCGATTTAACGGGTGGGCGGGCGCAGGGCGGGAGAGGATGCCCCGTGGAGATTTTTTTAGTTAAACTGACGTTTCATGCGCTGATGATGGCATCAGTTGTGGCTCAGTGGGTAGCACCCTCGCCTCAGGGTCAGATGGTTGTGGGTTCAAGTCCCACGCCAAAGACTTGAGCACGTAAATCTAGGCTGACACTCCCAGTGCAGTGCTGAGGGAGTGCTGCACTGTCGGAGGTGCTGTCATTCTGATGAGATGTTAAACCGACGCCCCGTCTGCTCTCTCAGGTAGACACAAAATATCCCATGGCCCTATTTAGAAGAAGAGCAGGTGTCTGGGCCAATATTTATCCATCAAGCAACATACTAAAAACAGATGATCTGGTCATTATCACATTGCTGTTTGTGGGAGCTTGCTGCGTTTCCTACATTACAACAGTGATTGCATTTCAAAAGTATTTCATTGGCTGTGAAGCGCTTTGGGACGTCCTGAGGTTGTGAAAGGTGCTTTAGGAATGCCAGTCTGTCTTTCTATATACATTGAGCTCTGACTAGAATGTTAACCTAGGTTTCTTTATCAAGTGCTGATTGATCTGTGGTATCCTTCCAGTTCTGTTTCTTTTTAAGATATATTTCTAAACGTTGTGGTTGGGTGAATCTTAGCTCACAGATTGTAGCTGGCAGTGTCTTTAGTTCAGACCTGATTTTCAAGAGTGCTTCCGATGTCCAAAGATTTCAGAAAACTTTCAGCTGATAAGTCTTAAAATATTAATAGTTGCCTGGAAACTTGCACTGTGTTATTATTGTACGAATGTTTAATGTGTTCAGAACAAATTTTTCCACTATTTTAATTGAGACATTAAGGGGGAGAAATTCGGTATCACCCCATTTGGGGCGCTAAATTTTGAAAGCTGGAAAAATTAGCGCCAGGCGCTAATGAATCTCAGCTTTCTCTAAATTGGGTGTTAGCGCTCCAGGAAGGAAATGGTGTGCTAAACCACGCAGGGGGTGCGGTAGAGGTACAGCGATGCAGTGTCCCGTGCAGCGCTGCCGGGATCTGAGGCTCCTTCCCTCCCTTAAAGGGAAGGGCCATTGCTGCAGGCTCGGCATTTCAACAATGTCCCTCGTCGCCGACGGCAGCCGGGATCCTCGACGATCAGCCCCAAGGACTCCAATCGCGGAGCCCCAAGCACTCTAACAGAGCGCAGGGCTGACCAATCGCGGAGCCCCAAGCACTCTAACAGCACAGGGCTGACCAATCGCGGAACCCCAAGCACTCTAACAGAGCGCAGGGCTGACCAATCGCGGAGCCCCAAGGACTCTAACAGAGTGCAGGGCTGACCAATCGCGGAGCCCCAAGCACTCTAACAGCGCAGGGCTGATCAATCGCGGAGCCCCAAGGACTCTAACAGAGTGCAGGGCTGACCAATCGCGGCAGATAAACATTTTCAAATGGCAACCTAAGGGACGGAAACAAGTTTTCCCGCAGACCAGCGACCTTACCTTTAATTACCCCTCCCGAAGTGCCCGGCCTCCGAACAACGCCTCCTGCAGCTCTCAGTGTTATCGCCCGGCGATGCTGCAGGGGGCGGAACTGAATTTTGGGTCCGGGGCGCTGCGCAGCCGGATGACGTCATGATCTCCGAGCGCAGGAGGTCGTGGCGCTAGGGGTTACCACCAGGTGAATTTTGCGGGAGGCGGTACTATCGCCGTGCCCGGGTGGATAGTTGTTAGCGCCACATTAGCGCCCCCCGGAGGTGCTAACGGGAGGCACAAAGGAGGCGAATTTCTAGCCCTAAGTATGTAAGTTAATAATTTGTGCTGTAACATCAGTGTGTGATATGTCAGCTGAAAGCACGATGATGTGGAACTTTACAGAGGCTGTGTGAGTGGATCTCAGGATTAAGAAGGCAATTTTTAAAATTCATCCTTGGAGTGTGGGCATCGCTGGCAAGGCCAGCATTTATTGCCCATCCCTAATTGCCCTTGAGAAGGTGGTGGTGGGCCGCCTTCTTGAACCGCTGCAGTCCGTGTGGTGAAGGTACTCCCACAGTGCTGTTAGGGAGGGAGTTCCAGGATTTTGACCCAGCGACGATGAAGGATCGGCCGATTTATTCCTAAATCAGGATGGTTTGTGACTTGGAGGGGAACTTGGAGGTGGTGGTATTCCCATGCGCCTGCTGCCCTTGTCCTTTGAGGTGACGGAGGACAAAGGCTAGGGGACACTTTAAATTCCATGTTCCATTCACAGAATACCATACTCTTATCTGCAGCTGAGAATAGAGCAAGAGCTGAGAGCCCAGACCCAGGCTGTAGATAAGAGCAGAGCAATTGGCAGATTAAACTTCCACTCAGTTAGCCTTTGTCATCTGAATGGACAATAAAGTTAGCACTTTCTGCTGTTCTGCTAAAAAAGTCTTTAATTTGACTTTATGGCTTTTTAAAAAGTTGCACTGAATGTTCTTTAAGTGTCGGGCATTTCTATATTCTACACTAAACTCAAATGAGACCTGTGAGCAATCCGTGCTGCAGTCTTCCAACCGTTTTTCCCCGATGAAGGTTCCCTCCTCCTTTCCTGAAGGTGCTGATTCGAGCTGTGGCCAGTTCTCTGGCAGCCTGTTGATCCTCAGTATCTCATCCAATGGCTGTTCTTTGTGTGTGAGCCGAGGCTCCGAGTGTTGGTCGCTTCATCGCCACAAAACAGCCAAATCCTCTCCCTCCCCGGCATCTGCACAGACACATTCCCAGGCAGGTTCCTACATGTGATTAAAGCCCAAAACAATCTCTCCCCACCCACCCCATAACAAATTAAAGTAAGGAAAAGAGAAAGGGAAGAAAATAGATGAGCAAATAGGAAGAAGTGATGTAAGCCAGCGGAAATAGAGCGTGATTTTTAAAGAACACTGCGGTGCATGCTCCATGTGTGAGAGGAGCTGTGTCTCCACACTCACCAGGGAATGGTAGACACACATTCCAGATAAGTTAGTGCTTTAAATAAAGTGTGTGTGGGGGGATAAGCCTTTGAAATGACTCACATGCGCAGAGTGCCTGGGCTGCATGGACTGAATGGAATGGCACCTGTCACTGGGCTGTTTTAGGGGCTCTGGGGTAATTTGGGATTTGCCTTCAGCTCTCAAACCGGCAAAAGCAGCAACACCGACTGACAGACAGGGTCACAGAGTCATTCGGCCCATCGAGTCGGTGCCGGCTCTCTGTAGAACAATCCAGTCAGTCCCATTCCCCCGCTCTATCCCCGTAGCCCTGCAAGTTTATTTCCCTCAAGTGCCTATCCAGTCTCCCCTTGAAAACACCGAGTGTCTCCGCTTCCACCACTTCCGTTGGCAGCGAGTTCCAGGTCCTCACCACTCACTGCGTAAAAAAGTTTTTCCTCACATCCCCCCTGTATCTCTTACATCTTAAACCTTAAATCTGTGTCCCCTAGTCCTTGTACCATCAACTCGTGGGAACAGCCTTTCCCCGTCTAGCCTATCCAAACCCGTCATAATCTTGTACACCTCTATCAAATCACCCCTCAACATCCTTTGCTCTAATGAAAACAAATCCAGCTTCTCCAACCTGTCCTTGTAGCTAAGATCCCCCATCCCCGGAACCATTCTGGTAAATCTCCTCTGCACCCTCTCAAGGCTTGCGTTCAAATCTCGGAGGCAAAGTGCTGTGGAATTTGTAATTACTGTACATCCATCACTCTGCTGTTCAGCTGAGCAGACATGACAGGCACAACTGCTTTTAGATCTCACATCCTATACAAGGTTTTACATTTACCTTTAATAAAGAAGAGAATAAAAAGGCACCTTGATTCTGAGGCATGAAGCAATTTGTTGAAAGAAATCACATTGTAACTGTTTCCGAATGCTTCTACCCTCTGCTGCTCTGCCTAATTGCTGTGCAAACATTGTCAGGAAGTTGCACGGATCGAAATACAGGGGCTTAACACGTGGTTACTGTCATTTAGTTATTGGAAAATGATTGCAACACAACAGAGAATGGAACAAGCAAAGGCCATTCGGCCCATTAAGCCAGTTCATTCAATGAGTTCCCTATCTCAGACAGGAGTCACTCAGGATAAACAAGGCAATCTTGTCCAGCGAGGGAGCGAAACTCACCGGCCCTTTACTCTGAACCACTCGGCCATGTCCTGGTGGACTGTTTCCCAATCACAGTGACAAGGGCCTGAGCTGGCTCATCGACCTTCCCTCTTGCCTGCTATGAGATGCACACACTGCTATTTCCACCTGCACTAACTTCCTTCTTACACCCTTGATAATGTTATAAACTTCTTCAACAACAAGGACTTTCCCTCATGGCCATACCTCACCTCTGTGGTCCTTTTCAAGTTGTACATCTTCTTCCAAGGCTCCCTCTGAACAGTGTGCACCAAGATCAAATGCTCTGTTACAGATCTCCACATCTTGTCTGTGTGTCTTGCACCAGAACAGTTCTCTTGTTTCTCCACGGGGACAGTCGGGGACCAATCCATGAAAAGTACTTTGCGTGTCACAAAAGCATTGCAGACTCCACACCAGCTGCACTAGGCCCCAGGGGTTACATTACCAGCACAGCTTCCATAAACTTGGCTTTTAGTCCTTGGGTATTGAAGATTGAGGAGTGATCTAAAATGGTAAAAGGATTTGATGGGGTGGAGAAAGAGAAACTATTTCCTCTGGTGGAGGGAGGACGAGCAAGGGGACATGATATTAAAATTAGAGCCTGGCTGTTCAGGAGTGGAATCAGGAAGCACTTTTTTACACAAAGGGTAGTGGAAATCTGGAACCCGCTCCCCCGAAAGGCTGTGGATGCTGGGGGCCAATTGGAGCTTTCAAGACTGTCAATAGATTTTTGTTGGGTATTAAGGGATATGGAGCTAAGGCGGGTAAATAGAGTTGAGGCACAGATCAGCCATGATCTCATTGAATGGTGGAACAGGCTGTATGAATAGGCTGCCGTGTTTCCTACATTTCAACAGTGACTACACTTCAAAAGCACTGCACTGGCTTTTAAAGAAACTTTGGGACATCCTGAGGTCGTGAATGGCTGATCTGCACCTCAACTCCATTGACCTGCCTTCGCTCCATACCCTTGCCTAAAAAAAATCAATCAATCTCCGTCTAAAAATACAAGATTTTCTTTCATTCTCTTCTACACTGCAGATCATCCTGCAGGAGCTCAAAAAGGGGCCTCGTCCTGTGCGACCATAGACCAGGGCACCCAGCCAGCCCTTGCTCTCCAGCAGTGTGAAGCAAATGGTATGTTGGCCTTTATTACAAGAGGATTTGAGTGTAAGAGTAAAGACATCTTACTGCAATTATATAGGGCCCTGGTGAGACCACACCTGGAGCACTGTGTACAGCTTTGGTCTCCTTACCTAAGGAAGGATGTACTTGCCATAGAGGGAGTGCAACGGAGGTTCACCAGACTGGTTCCTAGGATGGGAGGATTGTCCTATGAGGAGAGATTGAGTAGACTAGGCCTATATTCTCTAGCGTTTAGAAGAATGAGAGGTGATCTCCTTGAAACATCCAAAATTCTTACAGAGCTTGACAGGGTAGATGCAGGGAGGATGTTTCCCCTGGCTGGGGAGTCTAGAACCAGGGGTCACAGTCTCAGAATAAGGGGTCGGCCATTTAGGACTGAGATGAGGAGAAATTTCTTCACTCAGAGGGTGGTGACTCTTTGGAATTCTCTACCCCAGAGGGCTGTGGAGGCTCAGTCGTTGAGTATATTCAAGACAGAGATCGATAGATTTTTGAATATTAAGGGAATCAAGGGATACGGGGATAGTGCAGGAAAGTGGAGATGAGGTAGAAGATCAGCCATGATCTTATTGAATGCTGGAGCAGGCTCGAAGGGCCAAATGGCCGACTCCTGCTCCTATTTCTTATGTTCTTATATTCTTATGAAACGTGACAGAGGTCAGGGTTCGCTCGCTGGTGTCTGCCCCTCCAACACCAAGCCTAGCACAAGTGTCGGCCTTTTGATGTTGGACAACGTTATCTCAAGAGGGTCTGGGAGTGATGGTGGAGCATCAGAGTTAATCGCGGTAACAGGCGGAGGTGCCTTTGCATCCCCAGCAGTAAATAGGGACACTTGGCAGCGAGAAGCCTGAGACAGTCCCCCTGACCCCGAACCACAGCAGCTAGAGTTAGTCAGGATGTTTAGCTTTAGGATCACAGAATCAGAGCAGTTTACAAAACACAGACGGTCATTTTGTCACTTAGTGAAATTTGTGATGTCAGGGTCAGCCGTGGCTCAGTGGGCAGCACACTCGCCTCTGAGTCAGAAGGTTGTGGGTTCACGCCCCACTCCAGAGACTTGAGCACAAAAATCTAGGCTGACACTCCAGTGCTGAGGGAGTGCTGCACTGTTGGCGGTGCCGTCTTTCGGATGAGACGTTAAACCAAGGCCCTGTCTGCCCTCTCAGGTGGATGTAAAAGATCCCATGGCACTATTTCGAAGAAGAGCAGGGGAGTTCTCCCCGGTGTCCTGGGCCAATATTTATCCCTCAATCAACATCACTAAAACAGATTATCTGGTCATTATCACATTGCTGTTTGTGGGAGCTTGCTGTGTGCAAATTGGCTGCCACGTTTCCCACATTACAACAGTGACCACACTTCAAAAAGTACTTCATTGGCTGTAAAGTGCTTTGAGACGTCCGGTGGTCGTGAAAGGCGCTATAGAAATGCAAGTCTTTCTTTCTTTATTATTGCTTTGCAAAAAATGAGATCAGCGCATACTAATTATTAACCATCCTGAGGCACTGTTAGATTTATTAAGATTTTCTGTCCTTTTCTGGGGTGCAGTTCCACAAACAGCAGTCACCTCCTGGTACCTCACCCATTCTTCATGTTTGACCCTAGGGTAGTGAGCAGAGGCAGACTATTCAGCAGTGAAAAGCATCACAGTCTGGCCCGAACTTGTCCTGACCCAATATCCATGTCAGGGGTCATTGGGTAGCAACCAGGATTGGGACCAGTGCTTGACTTTCCTGTCATTAGCCCAGGAGCGGAGAGAGTTGTCCTGCTCTTATAACCAGTTAACGTGACTGAGAAATCAACAAGACTTCCTCATCTGTATTGATCAGTTACACACAGCCTTTAGCCCTCAGAATCTAAATCCTTCTTCACACTTACCTACTCACGGTGACTTTGTCGAATTTTTAAAAATTAATACTTTTTATAGCAGTCACTATAAATGTGCCCAGACCTTTGCTGCTGGTGTCACTGAGTTGCAGGGGTTGTGTTTACAATGCAATGTATCATCGGGAGACACTGAGGGAAAGTGTGGCATCTCAAGGAAGTAACTGCCTTTCTAAACTTGAGCGGATTAGAATAATCCCTTCTCTATAAATGGAGCTGGACTGACCTTGTTCAGAATGGACCGGCTCCGAATACAGCTCTCAATCGACAATTGCAGGAACAATAAGGATTTGTTCACTGACTGACTCTCCCGTCTGTGGATCAGCTGCTGACTGCTAACGGGTTCTCAGTGGGATCGAACTCATCTCTAATTGATGCGTTTATTCATATTATTAATAGCCAAGAGTTTCCGCTTTGGACGCAGTGGGCAATCCGGGCGCGAATTGCGTTAGTTTTCAGAAGTATTTTTTCTTGCTCAAGTTTATGTTCAAACTCATTTGCATATCGCCAAACACACCATTTTCCACCAACCAGCGCAATCGAGCAGAACGTAATATTTTTGCATTAAAAAAAATTCCTTGATGTATGTAAGAGTGGAAACCTGTGAGTAACCTGATTTTAAATAATTGAAAGTGACTTTTGAAAACGATACTGAACCATTTACTCGTTTCATTGGTGTACAGTAGTCAGTGTCTGAGCAAATCAAATATTTCTTTTAATATTTAAAAGCTTTTAATAAGTGCCAATTAGTGACCTTGCGCCTAAAAACAGCTTAATTTTAAGAGGCTCCTGGAAGGCCCACAAACACGTGCAATGAGCGGAAACTGGCCATGGTGATGAATTGGATCTGGGGACCTGGCCAGTGCACTGAGCTGGCCGGCGTCGAGCGCGGGGCTTTTTAAACCAGCGCAAAGGATCGCAGAAACTCGAGATGCGCTGAACGTAATTTGTGCTTGAAATTCCTCGATCTTTTGCACTGGTTTGGCCAATTTCGGGCGAATTGCGCTTAAAAAACCAGCGCAACCTCGCGGAAACTCCAGACCGCTGTGTCCGGGTGGACGATCATTCGGTTTTATTTCTACACGCAAAACTTCAACAACGTTTTGTCGAATGCACAAGATGTTTATTCATTCAGTTGATGTGGAGGAGACAAAGAGTGTAGCAATGAATTGAATGCTCCTGTACGCTGCCTGGTGTTCGGGACCCAATTCACTTGTCGAGCCTTTTAATGTTATTCCAGATCCGGAAACGCGGGAAAGCTTGTCGAGCTGGACTGCGTGAAAATGATGTCCTGTTGACCATCAATGGGAGATCTTGCAGCGGGCTGTCACACGCAGATGCCATGAACATTATCGACTGTTCCGATGGGACTCTGCACATCTGGGTTAACAGGTACCAAATCAGAGCTTTGCATACTGGATCAACTTGATTTGGAATCCCTTGGGTTTAGAAGGTTGAGGGTGATCTTATTCGGGTCTTTAAGATGATAAAGGAATTCGATAGGTTAGATACAGATAAACTATTTCATCTAGTGGGGAAATCCAGAACAAATTCGGTGCCTCCAGGTGAGAGAGGTGAAATATCAGCCATGGATCCTGCTCCTGGTCTCTTTTCCTGTCTTCTGGTTGGAACGTGTACCAGTGTAGGTTCTGGAATAAAGGCGGGCTGGAACTGTGATGCCTTCACGGCTGAACATCCTGCCCACACTCACTGACCAGGTTCACATCCCAACGATGGTCATTTGGCTGAGGTGCCCCTGGAAGCAGGTTCTGCCCTTTTGGAATAGTGATGATGGGTGGGCTTGAAGGTGCATGTCTCTCTCATCCCCTCTCTCCAGACCAGCCCCACCCCCTCCGATTCACACATTCTATGGAAAAGTGTATCAGCCTAACTTGGCTTAGGGGGGAGAATGAACAGTCACCTTGGGACTTGTTATATGAGACTGTAACATGAGCCCCCATGAACATTGCCTGTTGGACACCAGCAAATCTCGCGGGAGGCGGCCCATCTTTAGGTCAATTGTTGCAGCGACACGTTTCTAAAACCAGTAACTTGAATCTACTTCTAGAGTTTCCTGCAGTGCGGCATCTGGCAGCTTTCAATCTGAGCCCAGCCTGGTCACCTCCCCCTCAGCCAGGAGCCAGGAGTCTTCAAAAGCCCATCTCCAAGCCCCTGAGCCCTCCAGTATGACCCAGGACCTCAGTAGAGCCTCGGGCAGCCGGGGACCCCGGGGGCAGGTGGAGAGCTACACGTCCCCCCCGGACAGCGAGGCTTATTACGGGGAGACCGACAGCGACGCCGATCATTTTGCCAGCGAGAAGCAGCGGAGGCAGAAGAAGAAATGTCCCAGCGCGTCTCCTCGCCAGAGCCTGAAGAACCCTCACAAGAGCTCGGTGGATGATACTTCCGAGCACAGCGAGTACGACAGCGCTCCCGAGCACCCCCGCCCCGACACCAGAGCCCCTCCCGCCCGCAGCGACTGCAAGCTGACCCTCCAAGAACCCTCCACCTTCTCACCCACCGCCCAACTGGACTCTGGACCTCACCCCCCGCTGGATCATCCAAGCCTGCCGCCAGGCGTGGCCCCCAGGAGCAGAGAGCTCATGTTTCAGCCCCGGAGGGTGGAAGCCAAGATCAACATCTGGCAGCCCAAGGTGGAGATGGCTTCTTACCCCAACTCCAACCCCGCCTACCCCAACCCCAACCCCGCTTACTCCAACACCGCCTACCCCAACCCCAATACTGTCTACTCCAACTCCAACACTGCCTACCCCAACTCCAACACCTTACCCAACCCCAACACCGCTTACCCTAACCCCAACCCCGCCCCCAATACTGTCTACCCCAACCCCACTTACTCCAACACCGCCTACGCCAACCCCAACCCCGCTTACCCCAACACCACCTACACCAACACCTGGTCTGCCCAACCCAGTGGCGAGGACAGCGCCAACCGACAGGGCATCCTGGGCACGTCGGAGGCCGACAGCGGATTCCAGGAAGTACCTGCCCATGCTGGCTCACCTGAGCAGAAGCTGCTGCCGACTGCCACCAAGCCCAACCTGAGAGAGACACAGCTGGTGCCCATGGTGGGCCCCGTCAACAATCCTGTGGATGAAGTCCTGACGACCACTTACAAAGAAAAGGCCAAACAAGCCAGTAAGTTTTATTTGCCTTCTAACAGAACTTTAAATGATTTAAAACCTGAGATCTTGGTCCAGTGCTCTGGGCTCTTTTGACTGGTTCAATGAGCTGCTATTTGGAGGAACATGAGATCATGCAGATTTAAAGGACGTGAGCTCAACTCTCAGAAAAGCGCGTCAGCTGCTATCGGTTATGTGATAGTCAGAGGTATCTCATTGTCAGCTGCAACAAGACTTTAAACCCAGTTGTTTAAAAAGACCAACCAGCAGTGAGCGCTCCATCAGCACTGACATTTTTCCTAGTTGTTTATTTTTGGGTCCAAGATCCTTTAAAGCTGTTGGAATAAAACAAAATTCTAATTTGCTACTTCAAAACTAAATGTTAGACTTTTGAGAAGGGTGATATATGTGAAGGACCAGGCACATTTAGATTTAACTAAAATAAAACTCGCCAATGGGATTTACAGGAAGAGCGCCGGGGAGTTTGGGAGGGAGATTTGGAGCGAGGAGTCAGGGGCTTCAAGAGGTGGCGAGGTGAAGGGCTTTAGCAAGGGATTTCCAGGGTGCTGGGGTGTGATGACTGAAGGCTCCCCCACATGTGGCGGGCGGGGGGAGGGAATGAGAGAACGACCAGAGTCGGAAGATCAAAGGGCGTGAACTGGGGATTAAGGTTAGAAGAGACTCCAGAGTTAGAAAGAAAGACAGACTTGCATTTCTACTCATGACCTCAGGACGTCCCAAAGCGCTTTACAACCAATTAAGTACTTTTGAAGTGTAGTCACTGTTGTAATGTAGGAAATATACAGCAGGGCAAGGCCGTGGAGAGAATTACAGATAAGGAGGAGGATTTTGTCTAACCCTTCTGAACTGCTGACGGTGATAACCTATTTAAACATTCAGGCCTAGAAATTCAGTAAGGCGCTGCAAGCTTTGCGGCCAGTTACCGCCTAAAGAGGGTTTCTGCGCCAGTATTGGAGGTTGCGCTGATATTGAGCTCGGCGGTAATGACGGCGGTAGCCGGTAGCGCTGCGCCGGCACCGATGACGTCATCGGTGTGCGCAGTGCCCCATTTCCGCCCCGATGCCCATATTCAGTTGCCGCCGCCTCCTCCGTGGCGGCCGCTACTAACATCCGGAGACCAGGGCCTTACTGCAGCCTTAGTGGGGCGCATAAAGGTGGAGGTGCGGCCGGCCGCTTTTTCGGCGGCCGCCTGCCCGCACCTCCTTCCCCGGCCTCCTCCACCACCCCCCCCGCAGCATTGCCGGCTGCTTTCCGCGAGCCCGGCACTTCTCCGTGGTGCTGGGCTCATTTGCTGGCACAATCCAGCGGCGATCTCCCCGTTGCAGGCACCTCCACCTTAAGAGAAGGAGGAGGCCTGCAGTACCGCAGCCTGCCGCACCGCATCGGGTGGCACAGCGGCACCTAGAGCGCTGAAATTCAGTTTCTGCGCCCCAAGCGGGGGTGGGCACACCCTGGAATAGCGGCCGGTTCCGACTTGGGGCGCAAAAAGCGAATGTCGGACGGTCGCACATGGCTCCGCGCCCAGCGCTAACTTTTGGCCGTTAGCCAGCTGGCGGGGCCATAGTGAATTTCTAGGCCTCAGTATTTAAAATTAAACGTGCCTTAAATTCCATATAGAGACAAGAGTTGCCTGTTTATATTGGTTACTGCTACACTTTGCATCATCCTCAGCAGCGGTCAATTTATAGATCAGAAATGTTTTCAGCTTTTCACTCTGTTTACTGGACTTTCAAAACAATGTTTGCTTGCTTATCCTTGAGTTAAGGGTACGGAAAGTATTTCAGTCGATGACATCTCTGTCAGAGACCTTGACACATTTCATTGTTTCATACTTTGTGGTGCCAATCACCACAAAGTCTTTATTAAAAAAAAAGGGTCTTGTTTAACTAAATCTATTGAAGGTCGGTGTGAACACAGACAGATGCCAAAACCCATCACGCAACCGTTTGGAATGTAGCCGGGTAAAAATAGTCAAACTGACAGAAGTTGTTTCATCCGTCCTATTGTCTGGTCTGACGAGGGGTGTAAAAGGTGGTAGAAAGTGATTGGCAGACGTAGAGTTTTGGTTCCACTCCAGCCTGTGACAGACTCCGGTCTCTATATGGAACTGAAAGACACAGACTAACAGTCCAAGGATTTGCAGAATGCAGAGCTCTCAAACTCAGGAACCAGAACAGAATACCAACAAACATCACATCTATGCAGGTATCTGAATCAGTCTACATATATATTTAAAGCAGTTGCTTATTTTCTTACAGTGAACTGATGTATTGTGTGTATAACTTGAGTTTATGCAACTGAAATTGGGATCACATCCGAAAATCCAGGACAAGATCAAAGGGCAGCATTTCAACACAATGTGATTTAATTCATTATGTTTCAAATCAAAGATGTGGAAAATTCAGTTTATGCTTACAGAAACTTGACTGCAGCTGTAGCCACTTGAAGGGTTCTCAGCTTTTGTAGATCTTACTCGTTTAAAAATGATAGGCAGATAGTTTAAATATTGTTAATCAGGCTGTAGGTGTTTGCTTTTCAGATCAATTATATGAAACATATGTTAAAAGACCGCATTAAGACTGAAAATATTCACTCTTGTGTGCCTGTGTGTGTGTTTGTGTCTGTGTTTGTGTGTGTTTGTGTGTGTGTGTTTGTGTCTGTGTGTGTGTCTGTGTGTGTTTGTGTGTGTGTGTGTGTGTGTGTGTGTGTGTCTGTGTGTGTCTGTGTTTGTGTGTGTCTGTGTGTGTGTGTCTGTGTGTGTGTGTTTGTGTCTGTGTGTGTGTGTCTGTGTTTGTGTGTGTCTGTGTGTGTTTGTGTTTGTGTGTGTGTGTGTGTGTCTGTGTGTGTGGGGTGTGTGTCTGTGTGTTTGTGTGTGTCTGTGTGTGTGTGTGTGTGTCTGTGTGTGTTTGTGTCTGTGTGTGTGTGTGTCTGTGTGTGTGTGTGTCTGTGTGTGTGTGTGTCTGTGTGTGTGTGTGTGTCTGTGTTTGTGTGTGTCTGTGTGTGTGTGTCTGTGTGTGTGTGTTTGTGTCTGTGTGTGTGTGTCTGTGTTTGTGTGTGTCTGTGTGTGTTTGTGTTTGTGTGTGTGTGTGTGTGTCTGTGTGTGTGGGGTGTGTGTCTGTGTGTTTGTGTGTGTCTGTGTGTGCGTGTGTGTGTGTCTGTGTTTGTGTTTGTGTGTGTGTCTGTGTGTTTGTGTGTCTGTGTGTGTAGTAACCCTTCATACAGCAGTGTGGAAGTATGTGCACTCTCCACGTGGGACTTAATTGCTTTTATAAAATCTAGAATACAACATGTTTGTTATTTGAAATTCTTTTGGTGCAACTTTCTCAGTGAGAATGCAAAAAAAATGTGTTTTATTTTTATTTTCTGCCCCAGGACATGTTATTGATGCAGAATACCGGAGTCAGTGATCTTTTCAATGATGTGGGTCACCCAATGTTGTCCACTGGTGGGAGAGGAGGCGATTTCCTCCAGCTACTGTGAAATTACAGTCATTAGAATGGTGTTTTTATAAATGAGTCTTTGATTTCACTACACTCGGGACAAAGGGAATCTTCCCCTACGTGAATACTTGTCCTTTTCTGTGCCAGAAGGGACCAGGCATCCATCAAAGATAAACTTTCCAAGTGCCCTCTGTCTAAACATTTCAAATGTGCTGGATTAGAGCACGAGCCTCTAACGACAGTATATCGCCCACTTGTTGTTCCTTATGGCTTTTTAATACCAATGTTTTAGAAAGACCAGCTCATGGGATTGCTAGAAAAATGAAACAAGAAAATCACAAAATGGGCAAGTGAAGATTAATGGGATTCCGAGTTCCTGTATCACTTCAATTGAACTTATAAAAAATGAAGTTGCGTGAACCTGTACTGCATGGAAAGGCTTCAATATCTTTGTGCTCCTGCACATATCAATAGTTAATAGACACGATTGTCAGCACCTAACAGAGTGATACGCTGTGCGATTCATTGAGGCTGCTACATGCCCTTTCTCAGAGAGTAAAATAAGATTATCTCGTAAGAAGTCAGATGGAAAGATATCCGTAGCATTTTAAAACATCTAATCAGAAATTACATCAGTGTTCCCGGGATTACAGAGGATTCCATCGGATATACGGCACAGAAGCAGGCCATTCGGCCCAACCAGTCCATGCCAGCGTTTATGCTTCACTCGAGCCTCCTCCCATCTTTCCTCATCTAAATCTGTCAGCCTAACCCTCTATTCCCTTCTCCCTCATATGCTTGTCTAGCCTCCCCTTAAATGCATCTATACTATTCGCCTCAACCACTCCCTGTGGCAGCGAGTTCCACATTCTCACCACTCTCTGGGTAAAGAAGTTTCTCCTGAATTCCCTATTGGATTTCTTGGTGACTATCTTATATTGATGGCCTCTAGTTTTGCTCTTCCCCACAAGTGGAAACATTCTCTCTGTGTCCACTCTATCAAAACCTTTCATGATTTTAAAGACCTCTATTAGGTCACCCCTCAGCCTTCTTTTTTCAAGGGAAGTGAGACCCAGCCTGTTCATCCTTTCCTGATATGTAAACCCTCGCATTTCTGGTATCATCCTTGTAAATCTTCTCTGCACCCTCTCCAGTGCCTCTATATCCTTTTTATAATATGGCGATCAGAACTGTACGCAGTACTCCAAGTGTGGTCTAACCAAGGTTCGATACAGGTTTAACTTCCCTACTTTTCAATTCTATCCCTCTAGAAATAAACCCTGGTGCTTGGTTTGCTTTTTTATGGCCTTGCTAACCTGTGTCACAACCTTTACTGATTTGTGTATTTGTACTCCGAGATCCCTTTGTTCCTCTACCCCACCTAGACTCGCACCCTCCAAGTGATAAGTGACCTCCCTATTCTTCCTACCAAAATGTAATACCCCACATTTATCTGTGTTGAACTTCATTTGCCAATTATTTGCCCATTCTGCAAGTTTATTAATGTCCTCCTGTAATTTGTTGCAGTCCTCCTCAGTATTGACTATTTCTACACCACCCCCCCCCCCAAACTTGGTGTCATCCGCAAATTTAGAAATTGTGTTTTTGATTCCAAAGTCTAAATCGTTAATGTAAATTGTGAACAGCAGTGGTCCCAGCACTGATCCTTGTGGAACGCCACTACCCACCTTCTGCCACTGTGACTAGCTACCCTTTACTCCCACTCTCTGCTTTCTGTCTTGAAGCCAGCCAACAATCCATTCTCGAGGAACAGCACCTCATCTTCCGATTAGGCACTTTACAGACTTCCGGATTCAATATCGAGTTCAACAATTTCAGATCATAACCTCGGCCCCTATTATATTTTTACTTATTTTTTATCCACACCTTTGTTTTGGCCCCCCCTTTTTTCTCTCTCCCACATGGCAGCTGTCTCTCATTCTGCCAGCGCATTTCACACCTAATCTAGAGCCGTCTTTTGTCTCCACTAGTCCGATCACCATCTCGTCTGGTTTTGAATACCTCTTAATGTCTCTTCTCTTTTGTTCTCTCCCAGCCTGGCCTCTTAATCTATTCCATTTCCTGTGCTTCTTTAGTCTTGACAAAGGGTTTGCACCTGAAACGTTGACTCTATTTTCTCTCCACGGATGTTGCCTGGCCTGCTGAGTTTTTCCAGCATTTTCTGTTGTTATTTCAGCAATCCATTCTGCTACTTGTCCCCTGACTCTGCATTCTCTGATCTTGTTCATCAGTCTATTATGGGGTACCTTATCGAAGGCCTTTTGAAAATCCAGATAAATTACATCTACCATTGTCATTAATATTGTCTACTCTCTCACCTCTTCAAAAAATTCAATAAGGTTGGTCAAGCAAGACTTTCCCTTTTGAAATCCATGCTGACTATTCATTATTATATTTTTGGTTTCTAAATGTTCTTCTATTTCCTCCTTTAGTAGGGATTGCATTATTTTAAATAATATGGTGGTTCCCAACTAAAATACAGTCTGACCATAAAAGCATAATCATCAGTGGAAAAAACAAGTTATAGGTAGCCAATTTTCTAGTATCAGTCAATAGTTATTTGTTTTCTAAAGCAGCACTTTGCTTCAAACTTTTTTGAAGCCAAGATTTTAAAACAAAAAGTTGGTGCCAAGGTACACACTGAATCTCATAGGTAACTCTCAGTCACAAGGAGCCTGCAACAATTGGATAAAAATCAGCACACATTAGCAAATATTTCGGCATGCTTGCTGTCAAAACAAGAAGTAAATTGGGGCCAGTAAATCACATTTCAGCACACAGCCAAACAAGTTTTGTCTGATGCCTACATTAGCCTTGAAGAAACAGTTTTCCAATACCATTTTGTTTAAATGTTTCTTTCCTTCTATATAATTTAATTTGCCCTCATGATTGAAGTCTCCTCTCGTATCAATTCTTTATTGAATAAGGAGGCTTGGAACTTCCCGCCCCCACCACCTCCCCCACCACCCCCCCCAGCCAATGCCACCTTGGGGCTGGCCAAATAGGAGATGTGCAGGATTGGCTTTGGGTGACTAGCCCTTCAATTTTTACACATGGGGACTGTGACCAGCGTCCAATCGACAGAGTTGAGATCAAGAGCACACTCTGTGGGGGAAAGGAATGACAGACCAGACCCCATGTTCCATCACTCCAGAACCAACATTCCATGTGTGAAAGAAGCTGCTGTTGGAATGCTGACCAATGATTTTACCTTGATCAGTTTAGAAGATTAATAAAACAATTAGTATTAGCTTCTCACCTGTCGTCATTTGTACAATTCAATTTATCACTAGCATTGGTGAAAATCTATATAAATACTGCGGCTACAAGAGCAGGTCAGAAGATATTCTGTGGTGAGTGGTTCACCTCCTGACTCCCCAAAGCCTTTCCACCATCTACAAGGCACAAGTCAGGAGTGTGATGGAATACTCTCCACTTGCCTGGATGAGTGCACCTGCCACAATACTCCAGAAGCTCGATACCATCCAGGACAAAGCAGCCCGCTTGATAGGCACTCCATCCATCACCTTAAACATTCACTCCCTCCACCACCGGCATACCGTGGCTGCAGTGTGTACCATCTACAAGATGCACTGCAGCAACTCGCCAAGGCTTCTTCAGCAGCACCTCCCAAACCCGCAACCTCTACCACCTAGAAGGACAAGGGCAGCAGGCGCATGGGAACACCACCACTTCCAAGTTCCCCTCCAAGTCACACACCATCCTGACTTGGAAATATATCGGCCGTTCCTTCATCATCGCTGGGTCAAAATCCTGGAACTCCCTCCCTAACGGCACTGTGGGAGCACCTTCATCACATGGACTGCTGCAGTTCAAGAAGGCAGCTCACCACCACCTTCTCAAGGGGCAATAAATGCTGGGCTTGCCAGCGATGCCCATATACTAGTCGATCTTTCATAGCATTTCACACTGGAAGTCAGGGTAAGTGAAGTCCTCACGTGAAGCAGAATTAGAGGGCGGGGTATTTGGACCACGAGTAATTCAGTCCCCATTTTAAACTCAAATGTTCTGTCCTTTTTCATGATAAATTCCTGTGTGCACATTTAGAATGGTAAACGTTTTCCTGATGTAATTACACCTTCCTGCCAATGGTGGCACTGCAGCGCCTCCACTGGCGGAATGTCTAATTGCAGCCCAAGGCTTACATCAGCAGGTTCCATTCTAAATGGGGACATTGGAATTATATTGGGAGAAATTCACAGGCAGCCCATGCAGATGTAAGATTTTGAATATAGTATATATATTTATATAAAAGCTCTGCCTCTGGCACCCTTCCAAATGACTCCAGTTCCAACACTTCAAAGTGTCACAGGTGCAAAATAAAAATAAAGAGCTAATTTCACGATGGGTTCTTCAGACAGAAATATACATCCAGTTACAGTTGGCCAGTAATTAACCCCAAGAGGTAGATTTGCCTGTTTCCTGTAGAGCTGTGGTATATTCAAGTCAGAAATCAATAGATTATTGGACTCTAGGGGAATCAAGGGATATGGGGATCGGGCAGGAAAGTGGAGATGAGGTAGATGATCAGCCATGATCTTATTGAATGGTGGAGCAGGCTCAAGGGGCCGAATGGCCGACTCCTGCTCCTGCTCCTATTTCTTATGTTCTTATGTACACCACTTAACCAACGCAGTATTGAAGTGTGGCTTTAAAGGGATAGGCCAGGTCAAGCGTTGGATCTGATTCTGTCCTCATCTGAACTCCACATAGCCACAATTTCGATAGAGGTGTGGGGTCTCCGAATAGCATCCTTGCCGCTCTCCTCCCCCTGTAACTTAGAGACACGAGGGGCACTTTTATTTTTTGCAATACCCACTCCAGCTCCTTGGCTGAGGTCAACTCATGGAGCACAGAGAAAAGATCGAGCTAGGGATTGTCCTGGTTTGTCTGGCCTACATCACACGATGCATTTCCTCAGCCAGATACCAGTGGAGCTAAAATATGTCACTGAGCCGGCCAGTGTGTGTGGAGTGGGTTATCCTCTTGCAATACTCAGAGGTTACGGTAACTCACTTCATTCTAAATGACAGGACAGTGATGCGAAGATTTTTGAAGAGGGTTCAGTCAGTTGAGTGACATTCACATTTTGTATAAACATGAACTTTGAATAATTAATCTCTTTGGTGCTGAATACAGGGTGAAGGTTCAGACTGATGGCGAATGAGGTACTTGTGTGTAGAGTGGCAGTTATTGTACACTCCTGGTTCAGGTATGATGCGGGTCAGTATTATAACCACCGCCAGCTTCTGCAATATTAACCCAGCTTCTGAAGAATGCTCCCATCATAGTACATGGTGTTTAGCCATCAGGACATCGCAAAGCTCTTTGCAGCCAACTTTTGAAGTGGAGTCACTGTTGTAATGTGGGAAACGCGGCAGCCAATTTGTGCACAGCAAGGTCCCACAAACAGCAATGTCATAAAGTTTTAGTGATGTTGATTGAGGGATAAATATTGGCCCCAGGACACCAGGGAGAACTCCCCTGCTCTACTTCAAAATAGGGCCATGGGATCTTTTACGTCCACCTGAGAGCAGGCGGGGCCTCGGTTTAACATCTCATCCCAAGCACCGTGAAGGGTTGGGATTTGAGCCAGTTGAATGTTGCAGTCTAATGACACAGCATGACAGCCTAGTTTCGGTTGAAACTAGTTGAAACCACAAATGGAACAGATGGTCAGAAACGGAACTACAAAAGTGATTAAGCACGTGGAGATATGAGAAGCTGCAATAACAAGGTTAACATTTGCAGAACAATCGGGTTACGAAGTAACAACTGTCACGCGGATGTATGTAAGGTATATTTGATTAACCTTTAAGCCATGTCCAATCACGAGTCACTGACTCAGACCGGCCGAAGCCACGATGAAGCAAGAATGGACCCTGCGATCCAGATAACTGGACAAACTTAGATAAAAGACAGAACTGAAAGAAGGGGCTTAGCTAACGATGTAAAGTTATAATTAGGTTGTTTTTGAAGGAATATAATTGGGCCAGATTGGCCGAGGAATAAGTAATGTAATAACGGCTATCGGTGTGCTCCAGTCTTGTACTGTATATAAGCTTGTGAATTTTGTTGATCGGGGAGAAGGTGCTCGCACAGACCGCGGGGTCTGAGACACTTCTCTCAGAGCTCTGTTTTCAATAAACTGCACCTTTTACTTTACCACAGATTAGATGTGAATTTATTTTCACCCAACAGACCGCACCTTCGACAGTGCGGCACTCCCTCTGTACTGCACTGGGAGTGTCAGCCTAGATTTTTGTGTCCAAATCTCTGGAGTGGGACTTGAACCCACGACCTTCTGACTCAGAGACGAGAGCGCTACCCACTGAGCCTGGGCTGAGCTCCATGCCAGAGTTGGTGCTGAGCACCAGTATCAAAAGAGCATCGAACCTCTCTCAAGCTCTTGCTTTGTTTCCCTCTCGTGTTAAATCTCCAAAGGGGGCAGGAGCTTGTTTCAATCCTCTGTATTCCTTTGTTCACAATTCTGGGACAGAGCCTGCCCTCCACAAGTGGGAGGCAGTGTTAGATCGCAGCATCCTGCCGCACCTCTGTACAAAAGACATTTGATTAACCGTTTAATTCACTAGTTTAACCGTTTCTTAGCAGATGGTTGCCATAACATTTCCCCAGTTCTCACAATAACCTGTGAGTTAAGAAAGACTTCTCTGATTGCTGCCAAATGTCGACAGTGAGTTTGTGATTTTGCAGTTGTTTTGAACAAGGCAGGATGAGGAAAATTCGCTCTGGTGGTTAGGGAATTTTTTGTTTGCCTTTGAGTCAAGGATGCCTAATTCTCTTGTGTTTAAAATCATGTTTGTTCCTTCAGAGGGTGTGCTAGTTTATTCTTTAGTGTTCAGAGGGTGTGCTAGTTTATTCTTTAGTGTTCAGAGGGTGTGCTAGTTTATTCTTTAGTGTTCAGAGGGTGTGCTAGTTTATTCTTTAGTGTTCAGAGGGTGTGCTAGTTTATTCTTTAGTGTTCTGTTTGAACGAGCAATAATTTGTGACAATCTTTTGTGTTCCGACATTACAGGGCTCCATCGCAGTGAAAGCGTGCAGGAGAAGCAGGTGAAGGAAGCCAGGACAAAATGCAAGACCATTGCATCTCTCCTCACCTCAGCACCCAACCCTCACTCGAAGGGGGTCCTTATGTTTAAGAAACGGCGTCAAAGGGCAAAGAAATACACGCTGGTTAGTTATGGAAGTGTAGACGAGGAGAAGCAGAATATCGATGAGGACAGCGAGCTGCTGCCAACCAGCGAGTCGGAATTTGACGAGGAGGCATTTTCCGACGCAAAAAGCTTAACGAATCAGTCAACGGGGTCGGATTGGGACAGTTCCTGCCTAGACATTGAAAAGCCCAAATTTGAGCCACAGGGTTTAACTGAAACCAAGGGTAAGGGTGTGATGTTATTTGAACATCAGAGACAGCGAGCAGGGGAGTATGTGGTGGAGGAGTCTCCAATTCAGAGACAACACAATCTGCAAATGAAACCAAAGTCGGAGGCTGAGGTGAGGAGCTACAGTATGATGAATGGAGAGAGTACCAGGCCCAGAAGTTGCAATGTGTATGGCGAGACTCCAGTCTCTGATACTTCAAACAATTACACAGAAATGAACCTGTCAGCAGGCGTGAATGTGGAGCCCAGTTTACAGGTGATAAGACCAAGTGAACAACATCATTCACAGCACTTTATACAAGGTCCCTCCTGCCTGTCCGCTGTGGCAAACAGGACCGCGAGACCATTCACTCCAGGGTTTCAGCAAAGCCAGGCAACACCAATATACTCTGTCTCTGCTCCAGTTTTATTCAGGCAAACTGCAGCAAATGCTGCCCCGGCAGCGCCCTGGGAACACGCTACGGGGCAAAACAAACTTGCAACGCCTTTCTCAGCACCGTCAGCGGCAGTCTGCAGGCCGCCCGTGACTCAACCTGTGACAGCAAACAAAGCTGAAGTGCCAAAGAGAATGGGGATTCCTTATTCACCAGCACCCGCAGTGATGTCACCAGCACCCGCGGTGATGTCACCACCACCTGCAGTGATGTCACCGCCCGCGGTGATGTCACCACCACCACCCGCAGTGATGTCACCACCACCACCCGCAGTGATGTCACCACCACCCGCAGTGATGTCACCACCACCACCACCAGCAGTGATGTCACCACCACCACCACCACCAGCAGTGATGTCACCACCACGTGCAGTGATGTCACCGCCCACGGTGATGTCACCACCCAAGGCGATGTCACCTCCTGCAGTGATGTCACCACCCACAGTGATGTCACCAGAACGCGCAGTAATGTCACCACCACCCACAGCAACTTTGTATTCACCACCTTTGGCCCCAGTCACTAGTACTGCTACCTTCCACATTACCTCGACACTGCCGCCACAGAAAGAGACTGACATTGCCACTGATGCCAGTGCGAATGCTCACGCTCCCTCCATTGGTAGCACTTCATCAACAACTTGGTCAGCCAATCAGTTATCGGAGAACCTGGCCACGCGAGAACAAAGAATTTCTGTCCCAGCCTCTAAAACTGGCATCTTGCAGGAAGCCCGCAGGAGAAGCACAAGGAAGCCAATGTTTACTAAGACTGAACAGATAAAACATTCACCAAACCCCGAGCTTCTTTCCTTGGTACAAAACTTGGATGAAAAGAAGCCAGATCATTTAGGGGCAGGATTTGAGTCAGGGCCTGAGGAAGACTTCTTGAGTCTTGGTGCCGAAGCTTCAAATTTTATGCAGTCCCAGGCACGCAGGCAAAAAATCCCCCCTCCTGTTGCCCCGAAACCTTATTTAAAACCGCAGTTAATTGGCAATGGTTCTCCTCTTGTGAATGGAAACACCACACCAGGGACACTCCAACTGAAAGGAAAGGGGGCTGAACTCTTCGCTAAAAGGCAAAGCCGAATGGATAAGTTTATTGTAGAATCGGTGCCTACCTACACTTCTCAGCCGAGAGGACCATCTCCCACTCCTTCACTTCCTCCTACATGGAAATACTCGCCCAATATCCGGGCTCCACCTCCTATTGGTTATAACCCTATGTATTCCCCATCATACCCACTGGCAGCTAGTAAATCGCAAGCGGCAACATCAGCCACTAAAACTCATAGAAAGTGGAAACCAGCCGGGAACCAAAAGGTGGGAATAAAAGCCATTGATTTCATGAGGCACCAGCCATATCAATTAAACCCAGCCATGTTCAGCTTCAATGAACCCAGCTCAGGGACACAGAGCTCATCAAGAAGTGCTCCATCTACGCAACTCGGCCAACAATCCTTCGTCTCGACAAAGCACGTTCCTGTGAAGACAACAAGAACCTGTGAGATTAAACGCTTTTCAACCCCAGTTCCTACAGTGACTCCCACTGTCATTGCCCCAAGGTCAGCTACGACTCTCGCTGAGCCAGTGTGGATGTCTGCACCTAGTTCCCCACCACTGGCGCCAGCCAAAATATCCAGTGTCAATCTGCCAGCTCCTCAAACTTCCAAACAAAACAGACGGGCACCAGAAGGAAGCCAGGAAGTAACCTTCGAAACTTCAGTGTTCCGTTTGTCACCTAAGGAAGATAGTCAAGTGCAAAAGAAAACAGCGCTTCAGGTCCCCAGACCAAAGTTCTCAGCAGTACGAGGCGGAATTAGTGCTCACACATGGAGACCTGGCTCATTCTAGCAATAAAAATAATGTTTACGACCATCTTGATCCTTAGTGGACAGATGAAGATTCTCGCACATAAATAGGACTCGTACGCAGAAAGGAAAGAAAGACTTGCATTTATAAAGAACCATTCACGACCACTGGACATCTCAAAGCGCTTTACAGCCAATGAAGTACTTTTTGAAGTGCAGTCACTGTTGTAATGTAGGAAACACGGCAGCCAATTTGTGCACAGCAAGCTCCCACAAACAGCAATGTGATAATGACCAGATCATCTGTTTTAGGTGTTGGTTGAGGGATAAATGTTGGCCAGAACACTGGGGATAATTCTCCTGCTCTTCTTCGAATAGTGCCATGGGATCTTTTACATCAACCCAAGATGGCAGACGGGGCCTCGGTTCAACGTCTCGTCCAAAAGACAGCAGCTCCGACAGTGCAGCACTCCCTCAGCACTGCACTGGAGTGTCAGCCTGGATTATGTGCTCAAGTCTCTCTGGAGTGGGGTTTGAACCCATAGTCCACCTGATTCAGAAGCGAGGGTGCTACCAACTGAGCCACAGCTGACACCAACAAAATACAATAGTCATTTTGAGTAGGTTATTGACAAACTTGATCCCGCGCTAAGAGTTTGCCACCATACACTGCTCTGTCCTGGAGAAATACGGCTTGTACCATTTAAATAGTTTTTGCATTACATGGAGCATTAAGCCTCTTTTTTTCCTAAAATGCATCGGAGTCTGATGGTGTCATGTTGAGGTCTCTCTGTGCATTGTATTTATTTACTAGAACATATCACAAGTTTCTGATTAATAAAAGATTATGAGCCACAGTTGAACAGAATTGAATATGTTACAAGTACAGTGACATCATCCTTCCCATAATACCTTATTGGTAGGACAGGAAGTGCATCCTCCTGCTTTGCTATTGGTTGGATTTCTACCGAACACCATAGCATTGGTTTCTTTTTGAAAGATCCTGTTTCTAAAACAGGTACAATCCCTTATTCTATTGTGTGCCGCGTAATAAGTTTTAAATGTTAAAACTGAACTTGAGCTCAAAACTGCCAAAGCAATGCAAAAGGACTTCAAGAGCAACCTCTTTTGGAGGAATTCTCAAATTTGAATTATTCATGGGAGTCGCCCCTAGGTTCAGCTCACATTAGAAAGTTCTAATCTACAAGTTAGAAATGATCCCACCAATATTTGTAGACACCTAGCAATAGAATTGGATTGTTATTATTGTCGTGTAGCATGCTGTTTGGAGAAAAATAATCATACGAAGAATCTCTTGAAGACTCAAAACAAAATGAGGATAAAATATTGACAGAAGTTGGTGTCTGGAGGTGCTGGGATTCTGCTTCCTCAGGGCAGGTGTCGTGTCAGCAGCGAGGGAAAAAAATCCATTATTCCAAGAGCTAACTGTGGCTCAGCTGATTGTCCAGTTAGACTCCTGTTTCCAATGTCTAATCTTCCACTTGAGCAGCCGAAGTGGGGGAAAAACAGTGACTGTATTGACGATGATTTGCCACCAGATATCTTCACCATCCTTTACAAGTAGAGTTGAACATATTTATTAATTGTGCTAATGACATTTCGTGCTGGAGGACAGGCACAGTGTAAACTACTGCATTATTTTAACACACTCATGGGATGTCCATTGTGAGCACCTTTCGATATTGTTTAATTGGGAGCGAAGACCACCACTAGGCTCTTGGCCATCTGGCCAGATCTAACACTGGGCTGGTCAACCGTGTAACACAATTCACATCTAAACACCACCATACTAAAGAATGGAAATCACTTCATTGTGTAAAGTGCTTGGAGGCATTTCAATGGGAAAAATGCTGGATAAATACAAGTTGTATTATTTATTCAAACCAAACTTCAGGAGTGGCCTTAGTTTTGTTCAAATACCAAATATCAACTGCAGATCTCATTAGAAGATGATGAACTCGCTCTTAAGAACGTTTTGCTTTCTTAGATGTCAAGAATAAGATAGGAGTGCGATATGTGCAGTGCCATTCTTAACTGAGTGACATAAAACTGATGATTGTACTTTTAATGTTCCTAGTGTAACAATTAAGATGAATGAGGAATATGTGGATACAATGCAAGGCAATTAGTGGCAATGGACAGAAATGGTGGGATTGATTGGAAATGTCGGGAAGATTGGATCAAATGAGACATGGGACGGTCTTGGTTTCTGTATGTGGCGATGGAAGCAGAGTAAATGGAGCTGAGGATTAACTCAATGATCTGTGCTGGTTTAAGCTGTAATGTCTGATATTGCAAGAGTAAATAATTTGCAATATTTCCTTCATGATATGGTTATGACCTACTGACCAATCACTGACCTCCTGGAGAATTAACAGATATTAGAATTCAGTAGTGAGAATCTCCACTTTTATTTGCAGTTTCACACACAACTCCCAAGTGCCTCAGTAATTAGCGTTTCCTAAATATCAGTAGCCTCTGTTTTAGAAAAATATTTAGGTTTTGAAATTGACTTGTAATATTGATCCAAATTGAAGAGTCTGATATTGTTTTTTGGTGTAAAGCAGCTGCAATTTGTAAACCGTAAATCTCGCACATATTAACCCCTTCATCACCTGCATTTAGATTTGAAGAAACTGCACTCAGGAGATTGGCGTTAACTCATGTTTTTTGGTTGCACTGCTCTCCTCGTGTGTCCCGGTTCCACTTTGCACGTTAGTCCGTGCATAAAACATTCAACAATAGATAGACAGTAACAATTTTAGCAAATGATCAAACACTTCTCAGTAATTTAAAAGCAAAATACTGTTGGAAAGCTGAAATAAAAACAGAAAATGCTGGAAATACTCAGCAGGTCAGGCAGCGTCTGTGGAGAGAGAAACAGAGTTAACGTTTCAGGTCGATGACTGTGTCTCTGGAACAGACTTTGAGATGGAAGTTCTGACGAAAGGTCACTGACCTGAAACGTTAACTCTGTTTCTCTCTCCACAGTTGCTGCCTGACCTGCCGAGTGCTTCCAGCATTGACTGTTTTTAGTTCTCAGTAATTACCAGACAGAAGCACCTTTGCAGCCAGTGAGAATAGAGTGCTTTATTGGGAGTGTCTTTAGAGTCACAGATTGCCAGTGAGAGGAATGATGTGCTTACCCCTTCTGTAGGCTTTAAGGCACTTCAAACCAGTGTGGGTACAATAAATGAAGCAATACGGCTTTGCACTTTACCGATGCCCGATAGATGTGCTTGTTTCTTGTAGGTGTAGTATTACTTTTTGCAAACTATGCATTTAAAACAGTTTTAATGTTTAAATTGTACTATGTATGCTGATGTAAAATAATAAAATATGATTAATTGATACAATTTGTGGGCTGTTCGGAGAGTGAAATGTGATCAGCAGATACTTCTGGGCACCACACCATAGGAAGGATATATTGGCCTTGGAGGGAGTGCAGCGTAGGTTTACCAGAATGATACCCAGACTCCAGGGGTTAAATTATGAGATGAGATTACACAAACTAGGGTTGTAATCCCTAGAATTTAGAAGGTTAAGGGGTGATCTGATCGAAGTTTTCAGGATATTAAGGGGAACAGATAAGGTAGATAGAGAGAAATTATTTCCGCTGGTTGGGGAGTCTCGGACTAGGGGGACATAGTCTAAAAATTAAAGCCAGACCTTTCAGGAGTGAAGTTAGGAAACACTTCAACACACAAAGGGTGGTAGAAGTTTGGAACTCTCTTCCGCAAATGGCACTTGATGCTAGATCAATTGTTAATTTTAAGTCTGAGATTGATAGATTTTTGTTAACCAAAGGTATGAAGGGATATGGGGTAAAGGCGGATAGAGGAGTTAGGTAGCAGATCAGCCATGATCGCATTGAATGGCGCAACAGGCTCGAGGGGATCAATCGCCTCCTCCTGTTCCTATGTTCTTAGGTTTTTCAAGCTGTGGTGGTGAGATTCTGAACTTATGTTCTCTGGATTACGAGTCCAGTAACATAACCACTACGCTACCCTCGAGCAGGTGAGGGTGGAGAGGAGGCCCATGACAGAAGAATCGTACATGGACTCTGGATAGAGCAGCTTGCTGCGTCTAATGATCCGTTCTGGCTTTTCCTAGTCAGTGCTGCCAATTATGAGGTGAGCTGGAGCACAGCACAGGCCAGTTAGCGCCTAAGGTTCTCTGAACAGCTGCTCGAGAGAAGGGAGGAAAGTTGGAGGGGGAATTGACATGTACCACTCCATCATCTCCTAGCAACTGGCACCATACCTTCTGGCCTGGGAGCAAGGCAAAGGCAGAGATAAAATTAACTCTGACAAGGGACAGAATAAAATAAAAATAGCAAAGCATGGAGGGAACTGAGATCTGTTAACAAGGCGCACAAGGGTTATCAACTGGACAGCTGTAATGAATACTGTCGGAGGCTACAGCTTTATCACTGAGTGGGTGGCGCAGGGAATTCCAACCCTGGGCAGCCTGAGCTGAGGTGCTTAAGTGCTTGACTGAGCAGGCTGTGTTTTTTTGATCCCTCATTTGGGGCGATAGACAAAGCCCCACGTGACAGCGCACAACGTGACACCGCACCGTGTGACAGCACACTGTGTGACAGCGGAATGTGTGACCATGCACCATGTGACCGCGCAACGTGAGAAAGTGCACCATGTGACCGTGTACCGTGTGACAGTGCACCATGTGACACTGCACCTTGTGACAGCACACCGTGTGACACCACTGTGTGACAGCGCACCGTGAGACAGCGCACCATGTGACACCACCGTGTGACAGTGCACCATGTGACAGTGCACCATGTGACACTGCACCTTGTGACAACGCACCGTGTGACACTGCACGTGTGACAGCGCACTGTGTGACAATGCACCGTGTGACCGGGCACCGTGTGATCGCGCACTGTGAGACAGCGCACTGTGAAAGCACACCATGTGACTGCACACCGTGAGACAGCGCACCGTATGATCGCGCACCGT
The DNA here is from genome assembly GCF_052327205.1 of Somniosus microcephalus. NCBI lineage: Eukaryota > Metazoa > Chordata > Chondrichthyes > Squaliformes > Somniosidae > Somniosus > Somniosus microcephalus. The sequence continues at coordinate 44,143,881 of NC_141015.1, read as the reverse complement.
GAGACAGCGCACTGTGATCGTGCACCCTGAGACAGCGCACCGTGTGACCTTGCACCTTGTGACAGCACACCATGTGACAGCACACCTTGTGACAGCGCACCGTGAGACAGCGCACTGTGATCGTGCACCGTGAGACAGCGCACCGTGTGACCTTGCACCTTGTGACAGCACACCATGTGACAGCGCACCTTGTGTCAGCGCACCGTGTGACAACGCACCGTGTGACTGCGCACCGTGTGACAGCGCACCGGACAGCGCACCGTGTGACAGCGCGCCGTGTGACTGCGCGCTGTGTGACAGCGCACCGTGTGACAGCGCACCGTGTGACTGTGCATCGTGTGACTGCGCACCGTGTGACTGCGCACCGTGTGACTGCGCACCGTGTGACAGCGCACCGTGTGACAGCGCATCGTGTGACAGCGCACCGTGTGACAGCGCACCGTTTGACAGCGCACCGTGTGACTGCGCACCGTGTGACAGTGCACCGTGTGACCGCACACCGTGTGACTGCGCACCGTGTGACAGCGCATCGTGTGACCGCGCAGTGCTTCATTTCATTGTAGGAGGTGGATAATTGGCTGATCCACAATCAGTCCCACGAGAGCTGTGACTGTCGTCAGCGAGTGAAAGTAACACGTCAGGTGGATCTGAGCAAGTCACGGCCCAGAGTTGGTGCATGATGGTAGATGACACCGGGTGGAATATGAATAATAAAATTGTTTTTTTCAGAATGATACAGTTACCAACTCCTGGATTGCCTCGAGCGGGGGGACATGTGTCTGCTGGGTGTAGTCCTGCAAATGTCTCCCTTTCAACTCTTTATCCAATTCCCATTTGAAAGTTACTCTTGAATCTGTTTTCAGACAGTGCATTCCAGATCAGAACTCATTGCGCAAACAGTTTCTCCTCATCTCCCCTCTGGGTCTTTTGTCAATCATTTTAAATCTGTGTCCTCTGGATACTGACCCTCCTGCCAGTGGAATCAGTTTCTCCTTATTTACTCTATCAAAATCCCTCATAATTTGGAACACCTCTATTAAATCTCCCTTTAACCTTCTCTGCTCTAAACAGAACAATCCCAGATTCTCCAGTCTCTCCACGTAACTGAAGTCCCTCATCCCTGGTGCCATTCTAGTAAATCTCCTCTGCACCCTCTCTAAGGTCTTGACATCCTTCCTAAAGTGTGGTGCCCAGAATTACCCCTGGGGGCAGAACACAACGGACAGAGGGAAGGACAGTCATCGCCAGCAACACAAACAGAATCCAGCCAGTGACACCTTGTTTGCGCTCCTGTGTTTATCTGTGATGCTAGAGGCGGTTCCGTGGTGTTGCATGCGGTAAGTTGGAGGATACAATAATCCATACACCAGCTGAACCCAGTCTTGTCTACGCAAGTGTACTCGTCTCGCAGGAGTTGCTGGATAGACATCAGGAGTGGGAACGCACCTCTCGATTCCCCCCGCCTCCCCCAAATTCCCGATCCTAGAGGCTCTGAGGCTAATTGCAGTGTGGCATCTGCATGTCCTCGCCACGACTGAGATCAACTAACCTGTCACAGTTTTTGAACAGTAACAGGCTGCTTTTTGATTGCAAGTGTGCAGTTTCATCGTAACTTTCGAAGTTTGGAAAAGCTGCACAGAACTGTGATGCAGGATGTATTACATGGGCTGTACTTGTGTCGGTAAAGTGGTATGCCATTCTGAGAATATTGATCAAAAAGTTCCATAAGCTCTTTAAGTGCTGGTACAAAACTTGACAATTTGCTTATTGTGGATCCAGTCTAATTAATTAATTCAAATGCTGTCATTTTTAAAATTAAGAATAATGAGCTGTAAAATGTACGCTATTATGGCTTTGAATACCATGGGGGGAGGGAACTGTTTTAAAATGAGGTCTTCCTCTTGCTCAATTGAGGGAGGTGCAGCACATATAACAATGGTCAAATATTTACCATATGGAAGGTTATCTTTCAGAGCCCTGATTTTTAGCAGGTGAGGTCCCGCAGCATGCTACCCGCCACCACCTCAGCACAACCCCAGCCTGGCAAGAGCTCGAAAAGGCCATCCGACAACTGAAGAACAACAAGGCCTCAGGAGCAGATGGAATCCCCGCGGAGGCACTAAAGCATAATGGAGAAACACTACTAGCGCGAATTCATGAACTCATTTCTCTTATCTGGAAGGAGGAGAGCATGCCAGGGGATCTCAGAGACACCGTAATTGTGACCATCTTCAAGAAAGGTGACAAGTCCAATTGCGGTAATTACAGAGGAGTTTCCCTGCTGTCTGCCACAGGGAAAGACATCGCAAGAATCCTCCTCAATCGCCTTCTCCCAGTGGCTGAAGAGCTCCTCCCAGAGTCGCACTGCGAATTCCGCCCACTAAGGAGCACAATGGACATGATCTTCACCGCGCGTCAATTACATGAGAAATGCAGGGAACAGCACCAACTGCTATACATGGCCTTCCTTGACCTCACAAAGGCCTTCGACACTGTCAACCGTGAGGGATTATGGAGTGCCTTCCTCAAATTCGGCTGCCCTCAAAAGTTAGTCGCCATCCTCCACCTGCTTCACGACAACATGCAAGCCGTGATCCTGACCAATGGTTCCACCACAGACCCAATGCACGTACGGACCGAGGTCAAGCAAGACTGTGTCATCGCACCAACACTCTTCTTGATCTTCCTTGCTGCAATGCTCCATCTCACCCTCAGTAAGCTCCCCGCTGGAGTGGAGCTGATTTACAGAACAAATGGGAAACTGTTCAACCTCCATCGCCTCCAGTCCAGATCCAAGGTCGTCCCATCCTCTGTCATCGAATTACAGTATGCAGATGACGCTTGCGTCTGCGCTCACTCAGAGGTCGAACTCCAAACCATCGTCAACACCTTAACCGAAGTGTACGAGAGCATGGGTCTTACACTAAACATCCGTAAGACAAAGGTCCTCTACCAACCTGCCCCCGCCACACAGTACTGTCCCCCGATTATCAAAATCCATGACGAGGCCTTGGACGTGGACCACTTTCCATACCTCGGGAGCCTACTGTCACCAAGGGCAGACGTAGATGACGAAGTCCAACACGCCTTTAATGTGCCAGTGCAGCCTTTGGTCACCTGAGGAAGAGTGTTTGAAGACCAGGACCTCAAACCCAGCACTAAGCTCATGGTCTACAGAGCAGCAGTGATACCCGCCCTGCTGTATGCCTCAGAGACATGGCCCATGTACAGCAGACACCTCAAAGCACTGGAGAGGTACCACCAACGCTGCCTCCGCAAAATCCTGCAAATCTATTGGCAGGATAGGCTCACCAACGTCAGTGTTCTCACACAGGCCAACACCCCCAGCATCGAAGCTTTAACCACGCTCAATCAGCTCTGATGGACAGGTCACATCGTCTGCATGCCCGATACAAGACTCCCAAAACAAGCGCTCTACTCGGAGCTCCGACACGGCAAGAGAGCCCCAGGTGGGCAGAGGAAACACTTCAAGGACACCCTCAAAGCCTCCTTGAAAAAGTGCAACATCCCCACTGACACCTGGGAATCCCTGGCCCAAGACCGCACAAAGTGGAGGAGAAGCATCCGGGAAGGTGCCGAACACCTCGAGTCTCTTCGCTGGGAGCAAGCGGAAGCCAAGCGCAAGCAACGCAAGGAGCACACGTCAACCCAAGCACCCCACCCACCCGCCCCTTCAACCACTGTCTGCCCCACCTGTGACAGAGACTGTCGGTCCCGCATTGGACTCATCAGTCACCTGCAAACTCATTTTTAATGTGGAAGCAAGTCATCCTCGGTTCCGAGGGACTGCCTAAGAAGAAGGGGGCTGTACTTGTGTCGGTAAAGTGGTATGCCATTCTGAGAATATTGATCAAAAAGTTCCATAAGCTCTTTAAGTGCTGGTACAATACTTGACAATTTGCTTATTGTGGATCCAGTCTAATTAATCAATTCAAATGCTGTCATTTTAAAATTAAGAATAATGAGCTGTAAAATGTACGCTATTATGGTTTTGAATACCATGGGGGGAGGAAACTGTTTTAAAATGAGGGAGGTGCAGCACATATAATCTTGTTGTACGGGGACCCTTGGGTCAGTAATCTTGTTGTACGGGGACCCTTGGGTCAGAGCGATCATAACATGATCGATTTCTCACTCGAAATGGAGAGCGAAGAAATTGACTCAGAGACTAAGGTCCTGAATTTAAACAAGGGGAATTATGATGCCATGAGACGGGAACTGAGTAGGTCTGATTGGACAACGTTCCTGGGAGGACTGGAGGTAGATAAACAATGGCAAACATTTAAAGATAGAATGACAAAATTGCAAAAATTGTTTATACCAATCTGGCATAAAAGGAAATCTAAAAAGGTGACTCAACCGTGGATAACAGGGGAAATTAGAGACAGCATAAAATCCAAAGATAGGGCGTATAAAATAGCCAAAAAAAGCGCCAGAGCGGAAGATTGGGAACAGTTTAAGATAGAGCAAAGGAGGGCAAAGGGCATAATCAAGAGGGGCAAAATAGCTTACGAAAACAAGCTGGCGGAAAATATAAAAACTAACTCCAAAAGCTTTTATAAGTATATCAAAAGGAAAAGACTGGTGAAAACCAAAGTTGGTCCATTGCAGTCAGATACGGGGGAATATATAATGGGAAATAAGGAAATGGCAGATCAACTAAATGCATACTTTGGGTCAGTCTTTACGAAGGAAGACACAAAAAACCTCCCTGGGATATCGGGAAAAATAGGGACATTGGCAAAGGAGGAACTGACGCAAATCAATATCTCTAAGGATATGGTGTTAAGGAAGCTAAAGGGATTGAAGGTGGACAAATCCCCAGGGCCTGATAACATGCATCCTAGGGTACTGAAGGAGGTGGCCCTAGAGATAGCGGATGCACTAAGGATGATTTTTCAGAATTCATTAGACTCGGGAACAGTGCCGATGGATTGGAGGGTAGCTAACGTTACCCCACTATTCAAAAAGGGGGGTAGGGAAAAAGCAGGTAATTACAGACCTGTAAGCCTTACATCAGTTGTGGGCAAAATGCTGGAGTCCATCATTAAGGATGAAATAGCGGAGCACTTAGCAAATGGGGACAGGATAGGACAGAGTCAACATGGATTTACAAAGGGTAAATCGTGCTTGACTAATCTATTGGAATTTTTTGAGGGAGTAACTGGTAGAATAGATGGGGGAGAGCCAGTAGATGTGGTGTACCTGGACTTCCAAAAGGCCTTCGATAAGGTCCCACATAAAAGATTAGCATGGAAAATTGAGGCTCATGGGATAAAGGGGAAAGTTTTGGCGTGGATAGGGAACTGGCTGTCAGATAGAAAACAGAGAGTTGGAATAAACGGCTCATTTTCTGAATGGCAGGCAGTAACAAGTGGGGTACCACAGGGATCTGTCCTGGGCCCCCAGCTGTTCACAATTTACATTAATGACCTGGATCAGGGAGTCGGATGCAGCATTTCCAAATTTGCAGACGACACTAAACTAGGAGGGGGGGTGGGCTCAGAGGAAGAGACCAGGAAGCTCCAGAGCGATTTGGACAGACTGGGCGATTGGGCGGATAAATGGCAGATGCACTATAATGTGGACAAGTGCGAAGTTATCCACCTTGGGTGCAGGAACGGGAGGGCAAATTATTATTTAAATGGCAATAGATTGGGAGAGGGGGAAGTACAGAGAGACCTGGGTGTTCTTGTACACCAGTCACTGAAGGCGAGCATGCAGGTGCAACAGGCGGTCAAGAAGGCAAACGGTATGCTGGCCTTCATAGCAAAAGGGTTAGAATACAGGAACAGGGATACCTTGCTGCAGCTGTACAGGGCACTGGTGAGACCACACCTCGAGTACTGTGTACAGTTTTGGTCGCCTCATCTGAGGAAGGATGTTCTTGCCATGGAGGGGGTGCAGCGGCGATTCACCAGGCTGATACCAGGAATGGCGGGAATGACCTATGAGGAGAGACTATGTAGTTTAGGGATGTACACACTGGAGTTTAGAAGATTGAGAGGGGACCTCATAGAAGTGTATAAAATTCTGACAGGTCTAGACAGACTGGATGCAGAAGGAATGTTTCCCTTGGCGGGTGAGAACAGAACTAGAGGACATAATTTAAGGATAAGGGCTAAACCATTTAGGACAGAGATGAGGGGGAATTTCTTCACTCAGAGAGTGGTGAACCTGTGGAACTCATTGCCACAGAGGGCAGTGTATGCCAGCTCATTAAATATATTTAAGAGGGAATTAGATATATTTCTACGGGCAAAAGGGGTTAAGGGTTACGGAGAGAAGGCGGGGACGGGATACTGAATTAAAGGATCAGCCATGATCTCATTAAATGGCGGAGCAGGCACGAAGGGCCGAATGGCCTACTCCTGCTCCTATCTTCTATGTATCTATGTATCTATGTATAACAATGGTCAAATATTTACCATATGGTAGGTTATCTTTCAGAGCCCTGATTTTTAGCAGGTATGGGGTAATTGGGGTGGGGGTGGAAACAGATTCAATAATAGCTTTCAAATTGGATAAATACTTGAAGGGGAAAAATTTGCAGGGTTATGGGTAGAGATCAGCGGAGTGGGACTAATTGGAGAGCTCCTTCAAAGAGGCACGATGGGCCAAATGGCCCCCATCTGTGCTGCATCATTCTATAAGGACAGCAGCATGAAAGCATGGTGCTCAGTTGAAGCTGGGTATGTAACTGGTGTGCATCTTTAAGATCACAAAGTCTAACTGTTGTAAATAGGCACCTCTGGAAATTAATTACAGACTCATTGTTTAGGCCCAGACTGATGGGCTGAAGGTTGTTTTCTTTGGAACAGAGGAGGCTGAGGGGAGACTTGATTGAGGTGTATAAAATTATGAGGGGCCTAGACAGAGTGGATAGGAAGGACCTATTTCCCTTAGCAGAGAGGTCAACCTTGGGGTGGGGTGGGGTGGGGGGGGGTGGGCATCGATTTAAAGTAATTGGTGGAAGGATTAGAGGGGAGTTGAGGAGAACTGTTTTCACCCAGAGGGTGCTGGGGGTCTGGAACTCACTGCCTGAAAGGGTGGTAGAGGCAGAAACCCTCATCGCATTTTAAAAATACTTGATATGTACTTGAAGTGCCGTAACCTACATGGCTACGAACCAAGAGCTGGAAAGTGGGATTAGGCTAGATAGCTCTTTTTCAGCCGGCACAGACACAATGGGCCAAATGGCCTCCTTCTGTGCTGTAAATTTCTATGATTCTCTGAAAAGCTCAGCTCAGGGTCAAATTGGATATCGAGGTTGTGAACAGTCTAGTTCAGGCCAAGACAGAAGCCAGGGAGGGGAACGGAGTTCATGGTGGAGGCTGAAGACAATGGTTTCAGTCTTCCCAATGTTTAATTGGAGGAAATTGCGTCTCATCCAGGACTGGATGTCGGACAAGCTGTCTGACAACACAGACAGTGGAGAGGTCGAGACAGGTGCTGGTGAGGTAGAGCTGGCTGTCATGTCTTCTGATGATGTCGCTGAGGGGCAGCATGTGGATGGGAAAGAGGAGGAGGCCAAGGTTAGATCATTGGGGACTCGAGGCAACGGTGCAGAGGCGAGAAGAGAAACCATTGCTGGAGTTTCCGTCCAGGTCAAATTTCACCCGTGTTTCTTAATGCGAGACCATGAGAGTGAAGTCCAGAATGGAATCCATGCACTCTGGAGGGAGTGGGATTGATGGGTCTTATGGCCTTTTCTTGGTCAGACTTTCTTCTGACCTCGTGTTAAGCAGCGAGAGGTATGAGGAAAGGTAACCGTGTCTCTTACATTGTGCCAGCACTGGGTTGCAGAATCACCCCTATAGTTTGTAGTGTGATTGTGGCTGTCTGATACCTCATCCATTCTTCATGTTTTAAGCTCACTGGTGAGTGGTGCCAATTGTTCACCACTATCACAGTGGAGCCTGGCGCCACCTCACTCCATATCCAAACTCACTCACTTGCACCAAGAGTTACTGAACATCAACCAGTGACAGGAACCCTGTCCGATTTAACCCTTCCCTTGGCTGGGGACATTCAAGCCAATTCCAACAGCTCGCTCACCACCCTGGGCAGGACCTGTTAACTTTGCACAGACCAGGGATCAAACCAGTAAACTGCCCGGCCTGAATGCTCACTGCCCACGTACATGTGCCAGCAGGGGAACGGCAAGACTTTTTTTCTGTAACTTGAATAGAAACTGACACAAAACTTGGGATCCCTGAAGATGATTGACTGCAATTTGGTGCGATGTGATTATGTGACTTTACAGTTCCTCACTAATCTTCACAGCTAATTTCCATTTTTCTAAGAGCAGTTTGTCTCTACCTTGCCATCTGAAGTTTGAAGATTGCTTACATACATGGTTTTATCTTGTCTCACTGCTACCCGAGCCCCTTGGTACTATATATATCTGAATGATGCACATGCAAAAAAACATTTGGAATCAAATTCACTGCACTTTGCATCAGCACTTAGTGCTGTGCAGACAGAAGTCCTGCTCTGTCCTTTCTTCACAATACTTCACCGTATCTCATGTACAGTTTGATTTGGCAAATTTTGACCTGAGACTGCAACCGGCAGCCAGATATTCCAACAGGATTTATTTTTAAAGGTAAGTTATTGTAAAACAACTGCATAACTGTGATAAAACGTCAACCAAGTTTGGGGTTGCTTTTAAAAGCAATGCAGTATAATCTGACTGTGACTCTGTCTCTCTGGATATATATTATAACAAGCAATGGATCACAGATTCAGAGCTTTATATAGTTTTCCTATTATCGGGGGAGCTAGAAGCGATGCTTGCTCTAGCAGATGGCTATCGGTGTCCAAGAATGATTACTGTGTTGCAAATAGGAATAAAAAATAGTATGTATTTGTTTTTTTCTATATTCTAATTTGATTTGCTGGTTTAACATGTTGGAGCGGTGGCATTGTGCATGCGGTCCAGTACCAATGTACCAAGATGGTAACATGCCCTTTTCTGTTGTATCTGTGCCTTTAAAGTGAATAGTTTTGCAGTGGTTATGGGAATTAAAGTGCACTGAAACTGACTGGTTCCAGGGGAAAACGTTTGATTCCCTTTTCCAGAGTCACTCGTGTTCAGCAGTTTGAAACCTTCCCTGTTTCACACCAAATCTACAGTGTCACTATCGATGTGTGTGTGCTTTGTCTTCCTCACTGTTCAGCAAGAAGAAAGGACAGATCCCAGCCACCATGCCTTTAGCTGGAACCCCCGCACCTGCCAAGAGGAAAAAGACATCCAGGATGATTACTAGAACGCTGAAGGATGGTAGGTTCTCCATTTATAACATCCACTCACAGCTACTAACATAGCCTTCCCGATAAAGACACTGGGCTCTTCCAGAGAAACTGAAGTACTTACTCGGATTACACTGACATTTAGTTTGGAAATATTTATTTGCTACTACTTTGTAAGAAGATCAAGCGTAAAATAAATAAAATAAAGGTCTTTCTGAGAAATGTCAGGACTGCTGTGCGCTATGTGCTTGTAATGAAGATTCTTAAAAACCAAACTATTTCCCGACACACCTCCCTCACGGTGTACCTGCTCTGTTACGTGTAGAATAATAGAAGTCTTTTCTCTTTAAGAGTATAGTTTTGCAGCCTACACCCTATTTATAAATACCTCTATCATACTAGGAGCTCTTTAAGCAATCATTAATTAACCTACTTATTACGAAGGCGAAACAGCAAGAGACTCTGTTCGATTGAATCCTTTGAGGATTTCCCTTGTCTCCAGTAATTTTATGAAACTTGTGCAGAGCCAGGTGTGCCTCCTCAGATGACAGGAGTGCACTTTAATTCGCAGAGCTAGCGATGGTGAATGCTAACAGCTGAGGATGTATGTGATTGATTTATTGACTGCAGTCAGCAGTGTCTCTAATATTTACTGCACTCACTTAGAACTCCAGTCTTAAAAGCGATTAAATATTGGTGAGACCAAAGTCCAATAAAGACACAGGGCCAAAGGTGTGTCACCCCACCCCCCACCACTAAAGTGTTTCACATTTCTTTTGTTTACCATTCTCTGCAACAGCTGAAACTGAGATTAACTTCGGGAAGAAAATCAGTATCCCGAGGGATGTGATGTTGGAGGAACTGTCGCTGCTGAAGAATAAAGGATCCCAAATGTTTAAAGAGAGGCAGCTCAGGGTCGAGAGATTCATCTATGAGTCAAATCCCGACGTCTTCAACCCAGATTCGATGGTATGCAATTCTTCCTCAAAGATGTAATCCATCTTAAATTCAGTGCTGATAAATTCAGATCCACATACAAACTCATTTTCATATATGTATCACCCATAGTGTCACCTCTGTAATTCTGCTTCATAATAAATTTTGATGGCAATTTTGTGCCATTTAAATTCCTTCCGTTCCATCCTGAACTCCTTCGTAATGGCTGCACATTGAAGGTCCAATGTCATCACCAAGCGCATCAGCACTGAGCTTAACACAAACCATTGAACACATGGTAATATTCAGGTGTGGGGAGATAGCAGCCTATCACCTCAGCTCCACTGTTGAAGCTTGGTCCCTAGCAAAATCTTCACCATTTCCCAGCTCAGTCGATGCCCCGTGAAATGTCCCCCATCTTCACTCCTTCAAGTCCAAGGAGCACAGACTTCAATGTATCTCATGCACAACTGGCATAGCCATCCATCTCTAGATATGGCTTAATCACATCAAATACTGTTGGACCTCCCCTTCCTCTGTCAAAACCGATCACTACTCTTGGATCATCCCGGAGGAAATAACCCCGGTTTCTTTCCTCCACCATTAAGGTCCTCCTCAACCCCCTGTCTCCCGGCCCTGCCAACCTCACCTCCAACAAGAAGTGTAGGGGCCTCTTGGATTTCTTTGTTACTAAGATAGGTACCATCCATTCAGTTGCCTCTGCTGCTCCTCCCATTCTCCTTGTTCACCAAGCAGAATCTCGCTCTAGGATTCATCCCCCCCCCGCCACTCCTGAATCCTGATCTTGCTCCAGTATTTCTTCCATCTCCCTCATGCCCCATTTAATCTCATATCATCCATGAGACCCATCTTCTGCTCTCTTGACCCCATTCCTACTAAACTGCTGACTACCCATTTCCCTTCCAGAACCCCATGTTAACTGTTATAGTAAATGTTTCCACCTCCCTTTCAAAACCACTGTTATCACCTCCCACCTCACAAAATACACCCCCAATCCCCATCTTCTTGAAAACTACTGCCGCAGCTCCAACCTCCCTTTCCTCTCAAGTCCTCGAATGTGTTGCTGTGTCCCAAATCTGTGCCATTTCTTCCACAACTCCCTGTTTGAATCTCTCCAATCAGGTTTCTGTTCCTCCCACAGCACTGAAACGACCCTAACCAAAGACATGAATGACATTCTCTGTGATTGTGACTGTGGTACATTATCCCTCCTCATCCTCCTTGACATCTCTGTACCTCTGACATTTCGACCACTTCTTCTTCCTCCAAGGCCTCTCCACCATTGTCCATCTCATTGGGACTGCCCTCACTTAGTTCTACTCTTAACTATTGTAGCCTGATTGTAGCCAAAGCATCTCCAGTAATAGTTTCTATTCCCAACCCCGCACCATCACCTCTGAAGTCTCCCAAGGGTCCATCCTTGCCTTCCTACTCTTCTTCATAGACATGCTGTAACTTGGCAATGTTATCAGTAGACATGGGGTCACTTCCCAGCTCTACTTCTCCACCACCTCTCTTGACCATCCACTACCACCGTGTTATCAGACTGTTTATCCAACATCCAGTGTTGGATGAGCTGAAATTTTATCCAACTAAGCCTTTGGAAGACCAAAACCATTGTCTTTGGCCCCTGCCGCAAACGCTTGCCACCGGTTCCATGCCCCTCCCTGGCCATTGTCTCCGGTTGGATCAGACGGTTCACAACCTCGGCGTCCTATTCAACCCCAAGCCAGTTAAAAGCAAATCCAGGAAATGTTCTTCACAGAAAACATTGTGGATTGCGATTGTACTGCCACAGGTGGTCAGTTGAAGTGTTGAAAATGGAAATAGATACTTAATTGGGAATCACGGTTAGTAAAGACTATAAAGCTAGATTTTGCAACTATTGACTATAGACATGAGAAATGTACTGGGGTGATATACATTATAATGCTGCTATTTCCAGAATAATGGTATTAGACAATGTGTTGATTCTACATTTAAATCAAATTCCTGCACAAAATATTAAATTAAGTATTTTGGTGCCCTAATTATAACCTTTGACAATTTCTGAACCTATTTGTTCTGTACATTTGCTCAGTTTTGTAAAAGCAGCTTGTTTGTTCCATTGGTCTCAAAAGAAGTGAGACATTGAGGGAGAAAGCAGTAAATGTTCTGATCTGAACTATGCTTAAACCCTTTCGAACTATTCCAAGCTTCTCTCTGTCTCAGTCTTTCTTCTCAGTCCGTCATCTAGCTTGGCCCCTTCTCTTGTTTGCCTCTCTATCTATCCTGTTGTGACTTTATCTAAATTTAACCTCAGTCTTTCCTCTCACTCCTCCATCCATCCTGGAATGTTCTTTGGAATGGATACCATTTATACTTTCTCACCAGAATTAATTGCCCATTGGATCTTCTCGCGTGCCTCTGGGTGAATTCTCCCTCCTGATCCTCCATCTACCATATTCGGCTATTATCTTACTGGACGTCCAGCTCTTCATTGACCTCCAAGCCCAAAGTGCCTTTACTATTCTTGACTTCTCTTGTTTTCTCCCCACTGTTTCCCAAACCAAACAAAGTCAAGTTTATTAACAGAAGTGGCATTAGTATCAGCAACTCTTCAACACGTTCAGCACTTGTCACCTCTCCCAGCTAACTGCATAACGTTCCCATTCAATCCATGCATCACGACTTCAGCTTGTGTTCTTGGATAATATTTTTATTACATTGTCTTTAAAAAAAGATGTATTTAAACACGTTTTGGGATAGTAATCACAGGAATATTTTCCCCACAATTTAAAGAAAAAATTGTAATTTTTTTTCCCCAATAGAATTGAAATTTCCGTAGTCAGGTTTCCATTCAGACTGATCTCCGTTTCAGATAATGAAGGTATTGAAATAAAATGAACATAAAGTCAAAATGGCAAATTATTTTTGAAAACTCCCCATCTATACAGATTTGCTGGTACTTTAAAATCTGGTTTGAAAAGTTTAATAAAACGCTTTATAATTAGTTGGTGTCACATGATGATGTCAGCAAGTGCCTATTATACGATCAGTCTGACATCTCCCATCCAAATGTCACACATCAGATAGAAACTGTTTCTTTTTAACTGATTTGATGAATCATCTTGGGGCGGGTTCAAAAAAATCAAAAACACAAAGCGGAGAAAGAACAGGGGTTAGAAATGGGTAAAAATGGATGGTCCATGCAAGATAGTGTACCAAACATTGAACGTGCCATCACAGTGTAGGACAGTGTTTACATAATCAATTAACAGCAGCAGCTAGGTTTAGAAAGCATCTTTAACATAGAAACACGTCCCAAGACAGACAGGGGCTGAAATTGGTCTTCACCAGGAACACGAAACAAGCTCATAATGAATTGGCTGCCCGATTGACCCCATGCCTGATTTACACCCTGCCCATTTTACACAGCACCCAATTCTCTTTTCCATTGAAGTCAATGGCGTAGATCAATTTGACCCCCATATTGTGTTTGATGCAAAAGCAAATTTGTAGAATATTAATCCAAGAAGATTTCTGTAATGTTTAAGACATGGAGTAGAGTAGCAAGCTGTAGTCACTGTTCTCACGTAATTTAAAAGACAATAAGAGGATTCAGAAAACAACAGCAAAGTTGATTCTGCTGCAATTTAAACTAAATCTGTTCTTGTCTGAAAAATATAGATTGAGAGCTGAGGAGCAGAGATCCATTAAAAAAATACTGGTGGAGAATCCAAAACCAGGATACAAGAACTAGAGAAAGTGATTGCATGTGAAAAACAGCGGGCAGCTAAATTCAGCTTCAACAGTTCTCCACACTTAAAGGTGTGAATGAACAGAACAAACTGTAACCTGGAGTAGTCTGTGCGAACTCACCGAAAACATTCAAAAGGGAGTTGGGATGGATCGAGTACTGATGCAGTGGAGGGGAAGGATATAGGTCTGGGCAGGAGAGAAATAGAAATGGATTGTTCAGATCCGATACGAGGATCTAAATGAATGATGCCTTCAACAGCCTTTCCTTGTTTTGATCTTATTTTCTCAAAGCTCTGCAGCCTTGAAATGGGAGCACGGGTACAGATGCTTCACACATTGATCTGAAATCCCTTTGCTGTTTAGTGTTGAATTTAGCACATTTAAAATAAATGGGCCAATATCCTGAGTGGAGTGAGGAATTGTAGACCCATGCATGAAGCATTGAACTGCTGATCTCCAATTTCTAGCCCAATGTTACAGAAAAGGAACCAAATAACAGCAACAAAAATCAAAAATTCTAATTCGGTGAAAAGAAACAAGAACCCAGAATAAAAAAACAAACAGGAAGTAGAGGCGCAAAAAAAAAGTCAAGATTATTGAATTAGTTTGACACAGGAATAAACCAAGCCAGTCGAGCTGTGATTCCTTGCTATAATTAGCAGATACCAGGCTGACAGGTGAGCTCCTCACTAGGTCAATGCTATCCAATTAATTCCAGATCGCTTTATGGTCATTGGAGCAGCTCGAAATATCTGTGCTGCTATGTACTTTCAACTTGCAGCAAAGGCCAAGTTACTTTATGTCTCCCTTAACAGATACTATTAAAACCACACTGCACGTGGTTTAGCAATATATCAGAATTATTGTTGCTGAACAAATTCTGTTTAATTATTTTAATATTGTACCTGCGGTGTAGAAAGACTACTGGAGAATTCTCATGTCTTTCAGTCCTCTGCAGCTCTTGCAGACATCCTAGTGCCTGATTAAAGGGCAACATTGGGATAGGACTGAGGGCAGATTCCAACCCAACTCCCAGCCAAGGAAGGTGACTGTTGGGGGAAAACTGCAACGAGGGAAAAGGGGGGAATAAATTGATGATAAAATAAATGGCGCTTGTTTGGTATGTATAGCTGTGCCTCCCCAGCTGCCACTGCCTGTTCAGGTGATGGTGACGATCCCATGGCCAGTATTCGTGGAAGAACAGACGTTCTCCTGGCCAACTTTCCTCATCCAACTAATGCCATAAAAAGCACAGGTTAGCTGGCCAATCATCTCATTGCTGTTTGTGTGAAGGCCAACCGTCACTGCAAGTACAATCCAAAAGTAATACATTGCAAAGGACTTTGTGACTTTTCTGGCAGAGACACAGTAATTCTTGCTGGAAATGTCAATCCTTCAGCTGAAAAGACAAAAAAAAAACCTTTTGGAACAAAAAGTTTCAAATGAACAAACATGAATTCCTTCCTGTTGCGAAAGGTCAAAGGTTATAGTTGGGCTCCTAGGTCACAAAGTTGACATGAAGTCTGATTGTGTCGTATGAAATACTGGACAACACATCACTTTATTCTATTCTTAAGGCGAAATGGATCAAGGGATATGGGGAGAAGGCAGGGACAGGGTACTGAATTTGGATGATCAGCCATGATCTCATTGAATGGCGGAGCAGGCTCGAGGGGCCAAATGGCCTACTCCTGCTCCTATCTTCTATGTTTCTATAATGTTGTACCTTCAGGTGAGTCTGTGTCAGCCCCTCCCCATCTCCTGTAATGAATGTCCGGCTATGTTAAACTGGTCCCCCTTTGGTTATCACCCCTTCAAATGGGTTTATTCCTAATTACCATGTAATTTGCCATCAATACGACTAGTTTTCTTCTCATCAGCTATTACTGTGCACGATGTGATCCTTTCTAATAAGAACAGTAGGGAGTCATTCAATTGGAACCATTCAACCACATTTCTTGGATACTTTTGAAGCTGTCGGGGAGTGAGCAGGATTAGATTGGCTGGGATGTTGAAGGGTATGGGGAGTGAGCAGGAGAGTGGGATTAGACTGGGTGGGATATTAAAGGGTATGGGGAGTGAGGAGGAGAGTGGGATTAGACTGGGTGGGATATTAAAGGGTATGGGGAGTGAGCAGGAGAGTAGGATTAGACAGGGTGGGATATTAAAGGGTACGGGGAGTGAGCAAGAGAGTGGGATTAGACTGGGTGGGATATTAAAGGGTATGGGGAGTGAACAGGAGAGCGGGATTAGACTGGGTGGGATATTAAAGGGTACGGGGAGTGAGCAGGAGAGTAGGATTAGACAGGGTGGGATATTAAAGGGTACGGGGAGTGAGCAGGAGAGTGGGATTAGACTGGGTGGGATATTAAAGGGTACGGGGAGTGAGCAGGAGAGCGGGATTAGACTGGGTGGGATGTTAAAGGGTACGGGGAGTGAGCAGGAGAGTAGGATTAGACAGGGTGGGATATTAAAGGGTACGGGGAGTGAGCAGGAGAGTGGGATTAGACTGGGTGGGATATTAAAGGGTACGGGGAGTGAACAGGAGAGCGGGATTAGACTGGGTGGGATATTAAAGGGTACGGGGAGTGAGCAGGAGAGTAGGATTAGACAGGGTGGGATATTAAAGGGTACGGGGAGTGAGCAGGAGAGCGGGATTAGACTGGGTGGGATATTAAAGGGTACGGGGAGTGAGCAGGAGAGTGGGATTAGACTGGGTGGGATATTAAAGGGTATGGGAGTGAGGGGGAGAGTGGGATTAGACTGGGTGGGATATTAAAGGGTATGGGGAGTGAGCAGGAGAGTGGGATTAGACTGGGTGGGATATTAAAGGGTACGGGGAGTGAGCAGGAGAGTGGGATTAGACTGGGTGGGATATTAAAGGGTATGGGGAATGAGCAGGAGAGCGGGATTAGACTGGGTGGGATATTAAAGGCTATGGGGAGTGACAGGAAAATGAGATTAGACTGGGTGGGATATTAAAGGGTATGGGGAGTGAGGAGGAGAATGGGATTAGACTGGGTGTCTTGTGAGGGAAAGCATTTTAATCTGGCGGACCAGTGGCCTGTTTCCTGTTTAACTATGATTCTATGTAAATTTGACAGGGTTAAGATACAAGAGGAACAAGCAGAGTGTGATGGGGCAATGACATTGTGTTGGTTAGGATAAATGATGCCCGTATCGGAGAACATGCCTGGATAGATGAAGGAATAAGAGGAGAGCCAGATGTTTATTTGGACAAAGTCACAACAGGGTAGATGGCGAGCTAAACAAGAGAAGGGGCCAAGCTAGATGGAGGACTGAGAGGACAGACTGAGACGGAGCGATACTTGGCACATTTCAAAGGGGTTTAAGTATCGTTCAGCTCAGAACATTTCTTGCTTTCTCCCTCAATGGCTCACCTATTGATTTCAATGGAACAAACAGCTGCTGGTTTTACAAAACTTAACAAATGTACGAAACAAATACGTTTAGAAATTGTCAAATGTTCTAATTTGGTTGCCAAAGTATTTGATCTGAACATTTTGTTTGACGATTTTATTGAAAAGAATAAAGGATGGCACCAACTAACACCATTGCTCTGGCAATTAACAGCATTCCCATGCTTTGTAAACGATGCCATGGATACAGGACCAGGAGGCTCCCTCAGCCCGTTCCTCCTCCAGTGGATAGGCCATGGCAGCTCGCCAGCTTTTTAATTCCAATCCCTGCCCTTTCTCCGTGGTTCGATTAATCGCCCATTCTACCCCTATATCCCACAATACTTTCACTTCCGGAGTAAGTATCGACCTCCGTTTAAACATCGCAACTAAATTTGCAGCTATCGCCTTCTGTGGTAATACAATCCACATCCTCACAGCCCTTTCATGAAGAGTGTTTTAACCCCCTGGATTCGCTGTTAGCTGTCTTCATTTTAACTTTAAGATTACATCCCCTGTCCCGCTCTCCTAATTGTAAGTGCATTTCATATTGCTTAGTTGATTAGGATCCTGACGCTTTTTAAACACCTCCTCATATCTAATCATTACTAAATCTTCTACTGCTTACGCTGAAGGTTTCATGAGAAATTGGTGAAGACGCGGAAGAAGCTTTAAACTAGTGAAACACAAGTCCCGAATCTAACACCAATCCAAATTCAAATCAAACCAATCGCAATCACAACAGACAACATCTCCTTACCTCTGAACTTTGGGAACGCATAACCTTAATAAGTTTTATGTTTTTTTCCTAATCTTAATTTCCTAGGACAACTTCCAGAAGTTCCTCCCTAGCTCTGGTGGTGTGCTGAAGACCGGGTCAGGCGGAATCCATGTGATTGGAGAGATGGGGTCCGGAGTCAGAAGTGGGCACAGTCATGACAGTCATGATGGAACACATTCAAAGGGCGCAGCACCAGCACCTTACCCCAAACCTCAGCATCTCGCCGCTGCCTCCGGGATCACTGGGAAACATGGGAGTGGTCATGGAGGTGGAGGGGCTGGAGGCCTTGAGGGCAGCGAGGGTCAGGGTAAGTATGTGAACGAGGTTCACCCTTCGAATACCAAATAGGCTTGGCAGAACTTCCTTGCTTTGTCGACGATATTGGTAAACTTGATGCAGGAAAGATGCAACAGTCTCTGAATGTGGTGCTGTTTTCATTGACAAACTCTGCTTTTCTAGGAGAAAATACTCAGAAATAAAATTGCAGTTTGTGAATCCTGTCCTGTGCCGTAACAAGGATTCAGGCAGTGCACGGGAATAGAGAGGATCGATGACCAAAGTAAATTCATCCTCGGGCCTTGTCAGGCGAGCTGTTGGCGCCATCTCAAGTGCTCTGACGCAGCTCACCTGTCGGGGCCGTGGCCCGAGGTAAGTCTGGGCGGGAGACAATCGGAGGGGACGTGAGGGATGGCACTCCTGTACAGAACAAGCACTAAATTAGTTATCATTGTGCCCCATTTAGGCCCATAAAACGAAAGCAAAAATGTTGTCTGGAGGAGTCCGTGTTCCATGTTTATGTCGGGTGTGGGAGGTTGCAGCCCCTCTTCCATTATTTGAAGGGGCTGCTCCTCAAATTTTGGTTGCACTTCAGTCCCACGCTCTTGATCTACGGTCACCCGGTGCGGAGGGGAGCGGGCAGGTCGGAGGACCTCCTCGTGGGTCTGCTCCTGGGCCTGGCCAAGAAAGCCATTAATTGGTCCAGGCAGCGGGCGGTCGAGGGGGTCGTCCGGCCGGATTGCCTCCCTCTCTTCCGCGGCCATGTTCGCGGCCGGGTGGCCCTGGAGATGGAGCACGCGGTGTCCGCCGGCGAGCTCGAGTTCTTTCGAGACCGGTGGGCGCCGCGGGGACTGGAGTGCGTAGTTGGTTTAAACAACCAAACTTTAATTTAAGGGGTTAAGTTTTGTTTCGGGGTTTATTGGACTGGTTGTCAGTGTATTTGTTTAATGTATTTTTTATTGGTTTAAACAAAGAAGAGGGAAAGCAAAAATGTTAATTTTAGACCCCTCTGTGTAAAATCGGCCCAGGGTCCCGACTGTGTGCGGACATGATTGGACTCCGCTGTGAAGCCTCCTACAGTCAATTAGCCTAACTGCCTAGGCTGACTCTTGGAATGGCTCTTTACGTGCAACCAATGGAATTGCACCTCAGTACAAGGGCACACCTTCAGGGGAGAAGGAAAAAATGAGAAAATTACAATTCTCATTTGATTGCTGCTCTTGCACAATGATCCTGAACTGAAGAGCAATGGAATAAAAATAATTTGTTAAGTATACAGAGCTTCAATTTAAAAGAGTTGCCACTCCATCACTATCCAATGTGCAAGAAGAGCACAAATTGAAAGAGGTACAACAGGATACACCTAATAGTTGCAAAGTGACATTAAGCCACATTTACGATGGGAGATTTAAGTATAAAAGGCACAAACATAACATAAGAAATAGGAGCAGGAGTCGGCTATTCGGCCCCTCGAGCCTGCTCCGCCATTCAATAAGATCATGGCTGATCATCGACCTCAACTCCACTTTCCTGCACTGTCCCCATATCCCTTGATTCCCCATGAGTCCAAAAATCTATTGATCTCAGCCTTGAATATACTCAACAATTCAGCCTCCACAGCCCTCTGGGGCAGAGAATTCCAAAGATTCACAACCCTCTGAGTGAAGAAATTCCTCATCTCAGTCTTAAATGGCCGACCCCTTATCCTGAGACTGTGCCCCCTAGTTCTAGACTCTCCAGCCAGGAGAAACAACCTCTCAGCATCTACCCTGTCAACCCCCCTCAGAATCTTACATGTTTCAATGAGATCACCTCTCATTCTTCTAAACTCCAGAGAGTATTGGCCCAATCTACTCAATCTCTCATCATAGGGCAGCCCTCTCATCCCAGGCATCAATCTAGTGAAACTTTGTTGCATCGCCTCTAAGGCAAGTACATCCTTCCTCAGATAAGGAGACCAAATATGCTAATATGGAAAATAAAGTTTCCCTGAATGAACAGAAAGAGGTAACGTGATTGTACCGTGTGTTGGTATAAAGCCACAAATCAATACCGTTAACCTTCTGTCGCTGTTCTCCTGTGATCAGAACTAAATGAGTTGTAATGCAAAAATGTTTCCACATTAAAACCCGCGACCGTTCAGCCTCTCACTTCTTGTTTTGCGATTTGCTTGTTCACAGGTGAAGTTGATGGTGGGAAGGGAGCCAAAGGAGCTGAGAAAAAACACATATCAATAATTAAAACCTATGTGTCACCCTGGGAACGGGCCATGGGGGATGATCCTGAACTGAAGTCGACCATGAGTTCACACATGGAATCTCCCACTGCTGCAGCCAAACTGTGTTCCTATAAGTGTTTCAACAGGTGAGGCTCCTGTCACCAAGTTAACGGAATGAGTTAGAATTCCACAGCCCTGAAAATGACAGCGCGGGTAATTTTCCCCCTTCAGCCCCTGGTCAATTATCGGTCGGTTGGATTACCTGCTGGTTATTGACATTTAAAAAAAATTATTCAAGTGATGAGGGCATCGCTGGCAAGGCCAGCATTTATTGCCCATCCCTAATTGCCCTTGAGAAAGTGGTGGTGAGCTGCGTTCTCGAACCGCTGCAGTCCATGTGGGGAAGATACTCCCACAGTGCTGTTCGGGTGGGAGGTCCAGGATTTTGACCCAGCGACGATGAAGGATCAGCGAGATATTTAAAATCAGTGGAATGGAAACTAGGTGGGTTGTAAATCGGGTGAGTGATCCACTCCGGCAGAGTATTGCCCCGGGGGTGAAAGTGAAAATTACCTCCACTGCGCGATAATTCCACACAAAGACCTGACACGGTTTTATAAAGTCCCTCAGTCTGTGACTTTAGTGGCGGTGCTGACCCATTTTCAAGCACCAGCCAGGCCCACCGGAAACTGCGGCCAATCCGCGATTTCGCAGCCAATCATGCAAGCTTGGAATAAACTGTCCTGACGGTGTCAGGTTTGGATGAAACTCTCTTTAAAAATGTTCAACCACATTCACGTCTTCAGCATCCAGCTCCCGAGAAACACAAGTTAAAGGAACATTACCAGCCACTCAGTGAGGTTAATATTGTTGGACATGGAGTCTGACGTTTCCATACTAGGGAAACAATCGAAGCAATTGGCAGCGTACTGGAGCAGACCAGTAAATAGGTGACACGAGGCAAATACAATTAGTCACCTCAGACTGTTGCTGAATGGTTCATCGGACTTCTGAAAATAAACATAATCCAACATAAAATAACCATCTACTGCTGTTAGTGGCAACAATGAAGCATTTTTCTCTCTCTCAGATTCTGGGTTTGAATCACTCGGATCTTTCCGAGTTCCAGCAGAACTTGTCCAGGCTCCAAAATGGAGTTGCTTATGGAAATTAGGGAATTCCTTCAAGATTAGTTTGTTACCTGGGTGCAGAACAGGGAAGGGAGGAGATCAAAAATGACAGAATCTAGCTCACCCCACTTGAAGCACATTATAGAGCAATGCACGAGCAACGATCGAGGTCTTCACCTTCAACAGAAGGAGGAAAATGAGTGAACAAAAGTGGAAGATTTAGAACATGCAGTAAGCACGAGAGAGAGAAATTCCACATAACCTTTTGGTCATTTTTCTACACAGAATGATGAAGTAACAAAGAGGGTTAATGTGGTAGTGCAGTAGATGTTGGCATTTGGTAAGTACCTCATGACAGACTTATTCGGAAAATAGAAGCACATGGCATTAAAGGGACGGTGGTAACATAGCTACAAAATTGGCTAAGGGTTAGGAGGCAGAGTGTAGTGGTGAACGGATATTTTTATGACTGGAGAGAAGTATGCAGTGAGGACCATTGTTTTTCTTGTATATAAATGACCTCGGCTTGGGTATAGGGAGTACAATTTTGAAATTTGGAAACGTAGTAAATAGTGAGCAGGATAGTAGAAGACTTCAGGAGGACAGAGACAGATTGGTGAAATGGGCAGACACATGGCAGATGCAATTTAATGCAGATAAGTGAGAAGTGAGGCACTTTGGGAGAAAGAACATGCAGAGGATACATAATCTAAATCGTATTATTTTGAGAGGAGTGCAAGAGCAGAGGGACCTGGGGGTGCATATTCACAAATCCTTGAAGGTGGCAGGGCAAGTTAAGGTGGTTAAGAAAGCAAATGGGATACTTGGCTTTGTAAATAGGGGCATTGAATACAAAAACAAGGAAGTCATCCTAAACCTTAACAAATTTCTGGTTAGGCCTCAGCTGGAGTATTTACACAATTCTGGGCATCACACTTTAGGAAGGATGTCAAGGCCAAGGAGAGGGTGCAGTGGAGGTTTACCAGGATGGTACCTGGGATGAGGGAGTTCAGTTACGTGGCGAGACTAGAGAAGCTGGGATTGTTCACCTTAGAGCAGAGAAGGTTAAGTGGAGATCTAATAGAGGTATTCAAATTATGAGGGGTTTTGCTAGAGCAAGTAGGGAGAAACTGTTACCTCTGGCAAGTGGGTCGGTAACCAGAGGTCAGAGATTTAAAATAATTGGCTAAAGAACTAGAGGGGAAATGCCTCATGTTCTGCTAGTTTATATTTATTAGTTAATTTTACTTGCAGACTATGCGGCTGTCCCATCACACAACACTGACCCATTCCTCAAGGAAAATTGACTAAAAATGATAAACTGGCAGGAATATCCCATGAGACAGAAATGTTCCCAATAAAGGATTTTTGAATTTTTGCCTGTTCCTTATCTCCAGCAAATACTAGATCAAGAAAAGTGAGAATGAAGAGCCTAGACTGATGCTGGCAGCCATTGTAAAACCCATAATAAATACTTGGTTCCCTCACACTGCGAGGCTTCAATGCTCCTGCTCACAGAAGCTGCTGCAGACCAAAGAGAATCATAGGAATGAAAAAGTAAACATAAAAATGTTTTTTAATAAACAAACGCAAGAGCACAGGTTCGTAGCATAATGGTAATCATGACCTTGGAGGTGCCCGTTTATCTAGGATTTAGCACAACAAGATCACCTTGTGCTTGGCTTTCTCCGGTGGCAAATGTTGGTGAGACCCATAGTAAGCACATTTTACTCAATTATTAGGTTAGCTGTGAGAAATGTTGTCGAGGAAAGCTGAACAACCCAATTGAAGAGTTGTAGGCCAGAAGCCTGGTGTAGGGCACCAGACTTTTTTGCTATTTATGCATAAAAATACAAAGCAGTCCCATTATAGGGCAAGAGTTACAGGGGTATTGCCCAGGAGAATATATTCTCATTAGTTTCTCAATCAAAACGAAGGCGCAGGACCAATAGTTGAGGCATAACATCTCATTCACTCAGCCATGCAGAGTAGCAAAGGCTCAAGCTATGACCCTCGATCTATGCTGAGTTAGCGTAACCATATCGTGAGCCCTGCTGGGTATTAGGACTTGATTGGATGTTAATTGAGAAGAGGTTTGGGCTCCATTACAACTTCCTCCACGTTCAAGTAACCTGCACTCACTGTCGAGCCCCACACATCAGTTATTCACTTAGGAAAAGTACCGGATGGTAAGTGCTGTCCATGTAATGGTACCTCAGGGGAAAGTGTGCACTTTCACCTGAACAAAATGTGGAGAAGAGCAAAAAGAGTTCAATCGCGGGCCAAATCATCAAACGAGCTGATGGTTTCTCTCCCTTCCATTCCCTATTTTGAAATATCACATGGGTGTGGCTGGAGTGAGGGGGGGCGGGGTGTTAGAAAAATCCTTCTAAACACAGGGTGTCACTGATAGAATTAAGGGGAGCCCATTTTGTGTGGTTTGCTAATGTTTACTGTCAATCGGAAAATGCTTATGTCACAACTTTTGTTGTTTATCGGTTTTCGAACAGCTGCCCGAGATACACAGTCCACAACAGCTGTTGTGTTACAGAGACAAGCTGACCAACCTGGCCATCTGACTGGGAAGTGTCTTGTGATTAAAGAGCGCAGGCTCCAAGTGACCAGTGTGGACATTACAAGTCCCAATAAATTTCTAAAATAACAGAGTCACAAAGGGCCAGTCTTGCGTGTAACTGCCCAAAAGATGGTAGGAGGGTCAATCCTACATGTCCCAAAGTCTCTGGTAACTGTACGTGATCTGATTAGTACTCTTTAATTAGACTGTTGTTCTGTGACTTGATACTGCCATGTCACCAGATATCGCAGCTCAGTTTTGAAATCTCTGCTTACATTCTTCCAGCCAGAGCTGCCTTACTTAAAGAACTGCAGTCTCCCTGGAGAATAAAATACTTTCAAATAAATCTGAGCTGCATTTCAGATTAAACAACAAAAAATCTTCACAAATGACATCACATTGAGAAGTTGTGGGCACCAGGTTCTTTAAATATTTAATTTCCATTGCAGTTTTTAACATCTGGGTGTTTTCAATAACAGCTGTACTGTACATTACAGAGAATGACATCGAGTCTAGCACACAGGAACAGGCCATTCAGCCCAACTGGTCCATACTGGTGTTTCTGCTCCACACCAGCCTCCTCATCTCGCCCTAATCGTTAGTTATTCCCTTGCTGATTATCCTTGAATAAACTCAGTGGGAGAGTTGCCTACTTGTTTTACATTTCGATGGGAGAATCACAGTATAATTGCAAAAAGGGTAAAAGAAAGGGCGGTAGTGCCTTTTAAAGCGTCGTCCAATATTCTAATCTAAAATCGAACATGTGTTTAAAATCCTTTTCAGAACTGCTATGCCATATGGAGGGTTTGAAAAGGCAACCAAACTGATGACTTTTCAGCTGCCAGAATTTGAGACAGCTCCTCCAGAACCTGAGCCCTTGGTCGTGTTCCACCAAGATATCAGCTGCCGGCCAAACTTTAACAGGACCCCTCTGGGCTGGACTCCAATGAGCACAGATTCTTTGGTTAACCTTGGAATAGATCTCGAGTTCAATGCTGAAACTGATGACCTGTAGAAGGCTTGGACGAGCAGCCTAAAGTCATCTGTTTCGAGCACTCGTTTGACCTGTGCTCAGGAGCACTTTGAAAACATTGTATTAGAAGTGACGTTTGGCTATAATCATCAGTGTATAAAATGAGCATTCTTTAAAAGCTGATGGCTTCTTAAAACCTTTCCCCTCGTCCATTACTGACACATTGTTACTTTACTGAATACTGATCTAGAACAGGTTTCAGGTTCCTGTGACAGCTGCAGTTCACACAGTTTAAATAGGTGTAGACAAAGCAAAATATGATGGATATACATTTTTGCCTTGGATGCCTCTAAGACAGTAATGTAGTCAGGCAACTTTTCTAAACTAAATAAAAAGTTAACAAAAAATATTGACTGTATTTTGTTCTTTGTATGTGACACGTGGCCAGTTGATGAATCTTGTAAACCATTGTTCACATATCTGTACTTGGTGCACCCAATCCAGGGACCCACGCAGGAAGTAGCTCTCCCAGTTTAACAACACCAACAACAACTTGTATTTATATAGCATCTTTAACATGGTAAAACGTCCCAAGCATTTCACAGGAGCGTTATCAAATGGAATTTGACACTGAGCGACATGAGATATTAGGGCAGGTGAGAGGTAGGTTTTAATGAGCATCTTAAAGGAGGAAAGAGAGACGGAGAGTTTTATGGAAGGAATTCCAGAGCTTGGGTTCTTGGCAGATGAAGGCATGGCTGCCTATGGTGGAGCGATTAAAATCGGGGATGCTCAAGAGGCCAGAGCTGGTGGAGCGCAGAGATATTGGAGGGTTGTGGGACTGGAGGCGATTACAGAGATAGGGAGGGGCGAGGCCATGGAGGGATTTGAAAATAAGGATGAGAATTTTGAAATCAAGACGTTGCTTAACCGGGAGCCAATGTAGGTCAGTGAGCACAAGAATGATGGGTGAACGGGACTTGATGCGAGTTAGGACACGGGCAGCAGAGTTTTGGATGACCTCAAGTTTATGGAGGGTAGAAAATGGGAGGCCAGCCAGGAGTGCATTGGAATAGCCAAGTTTAGAGGTAACAAAGGCATGGATGAAGGTTTCAGCAACAGATGAGCTGAGGCAGGGGTGGAGTTGGGTGATGATACGGAGGTGGAAATAGGCGGTCTTAAGAACATAAGAAATAGGAGCAGGAGTAGGCCATACGGCCCCTTGAGCCGGCTCCGCCATTCAATGCGATCATGGCTGATCTTCAACCTCAACTCCACTTTCCCGCCCGATCTCCATATCCCTTGATTCCCCATGAGTCTAAAAATCTATCGATCTCGGTCTTGAATATACTCAACAATTCAGCCTCCACAGCCCTCTGGGATAGAGAATTCCAAAGATTCACCAACCTCTGAGTGAAGAAATTCCTCCTCATCTCAGTCTTAAATGGCCGACCCCTTATCCTGAGACTATGCCCCCTAGTTCTAGACACTCCAGCCAGGGGGAAACAACCTCTCAGCATCTACCCTGTCAATCCCCCTCAGAATCTTGTATGTTTCAATGAGATCACCTCTCATTCTTCTAAGCTCCAGAGAGTATCGACCCATTCTACACAATCTATCCTCATAGGACAACCCTCTCATCCCAGGAATAAATCTTGTGAACGTTCGTTGCACCGCCTCTAAGGCAAGTATATCCTTAGTGGGTACTGTGCAGCTGTACAATGTATGGATACATTAGGCCAGTATTGCCCAGCAGAAATCACTGACTAGCCCCAGGTGAGGTGATGGGGACACTGTTTTATCCACATGCACGAATTATTAGAAACCCCTCACACACACACAATACAACAACAACTTGTATTTATATAGCGCCTTTAACGTAGTAAAACGTCCCAAGGCGCTTCACAGGACTGTTATAAGACAACAATTTGACACCGAGCACATAAGAAATTAGGGCAGGTGACCAAAAGCTTGGTCAAAGAGGTAGGTTTTAAGGAGCATCTTAAAGGAGAAAAGTGAGGGGGAGAGGTTTAGGGAGGGAATTCCAGAGCTTAGGACCGAGGCAACAGAAGGCACGGCCACCAATGGTGGAGCGATTAAAATCAGGGATGCTCAAGAGGACAGAATTAGAAGAGCGCAGATAGCTCGGAGGGTTGTGGGGCTGAAGGAGATTACAGAGATAGGGAGGGGCGAGGCCATGGAAGGATTTGAAAACAAGGATGAGAATTTTGAAATCAAGGCATTGCTTAACTGGGAGTCAATGTAGGTCAGCGAGCACGGGGTGATGGGTGAACGGGATTTGGTGTGAGTTAAGACATGGGCAGCGGGGTTTTGGATGACCTCAAGTTTACGTAGGGTGGGAGGCCAGCCAGGAGTGCGTTGGAATAGTCAAGTCTAGAGGTAACAAAGGCATGGATGAGGGTTTCAGCATCAGATGAGCTGAGGCAGGGGCAGAGACAGGCGATGTTATGGAGGTGGAAATAGGTGTACTTAGTTATGCCATGGATATGTGGTCAGAAGCTCATTTCAGGGTCAAATTTGACACCAAGGTTGCAAACAGTGTGGTTGAGCCTCAGACAGATGTTAGGGAGAGGGATGGAGTCGGCTAGGGAATGGAGTTTGTGGCGGGGACCGAAGACAATGGCTTAGTCTTCCCAATATTTAATTGGAGAAAATTTCTGCTCATCCAGTTCCGGATGTCGGAGAAGCAGTGTGTCAATTTAGAGACCCTGGAGGGGTTGAGAGAAGAGGTAGTCGTGAGGTAGAGCTGGGTGTCGTCAGCGTATATGTGGAAACTGACGTTATGTTTTCGGATGATGTCACCGAGGGACAGCATGTAGATGAGAAATAGGAGGGGACCAAGGATAGATCCTTGGGGGATACCAGAGGTAACCATGCGGGAGTGGGAAGAGAAGCCGTTGCAGGTGATTCTCTGGCTACGATTAGATAGATAAGAATGGAACCAGGCGAGTGCAGTCCCACCCAGCTGAACGATGGTGGAGAGGCGTTGGAGGATGGAGTGGTCAACCGTGTCAAAGGCTGCAGACAAGTCAAGAAGGACGAGGAGGGATAGTTTATCTTTGTCACAGTCACAAAGGATGTCATTTGTGACTTTGATGAGAGCCGTTTCGGTACTGGCAGGGGCGGAAACCTGATTGGAGGGATTCAAACATGGAGTTGCGGGAAAGATGGGCATGGATTTGGGAGGCGACAACACAGTCAAGGACTTTGGAGGGGGTGGGGGGGGTGCGGTGGGGGGAGACTGGACAGTTGAGATTTCGTAAGTGCAGTTGTAAGGGAGTTGGGAGAGAGTTTTTTTCCGGGGCGGACACAGAAGGAAGTAGGGTTGGGTGGGGGTAGGGGGATGTGGGTGGAGAGCACTACGAGGAAGTGGTCAGAGATGGCCTTATCTTCGATTGACAGGATGCGTGTAGCAAGGCCACCAGAGATGGCAAAGTCAAGGGGGTGGCCGTGAATATGGGTTGGGGAGTTCACATGGAGGGAGAGACTAAGGGAGGAGAGGATGGTGGTGAACTCAGAGGAGAGGGAGCATGATAAATTGCGATGGAGGTTGAAATCACCGAGGATGAGAAGTCGATTGATACAGAGGCTGAGGGAGGAAAGTAAGGATATCTCGGTGATAAAATTGTTATCGTACTTGGGTGGATGGTAGAGAACGACAATTTTAAATGAGAGGTGAGAGGGGTGGAACAAGGTGAGATGCTCAAAGGAGGAGAAAGTGCCAGAGGACAGACCAAGGTATGATTTGGTGATGAGAGCCACACCGCCACCACGGCGGTCTGAGCGGGGCAAGTGGTGCAAGGTATAGCCAGGTGGGGAGGCTTCATTTAAGGGTGAGGTGTCATCGCCCCTCAGCCAAGTTTCCGTCAGGGCCATGATGTTGATGCAATCATCCACGATAAGCTCATGGATGGCAAGGGCAAGTGAACGGGCATTCTGCAGGGAGATGCGGAGAAGGTCGGTGATGGCTGATCCACTGCCAGAGTCCAGAGGGTCAGCACTGGGAGGGGTGAGTTGGACGGGGAGGAGATTGGCAAGATTAGCCCGCCGCAGGCACGCTGGACGGGAAGGGAAGGTCGGTGAGAGAGTAGGATGGGACAGTTGGGGTTGCTACTCGTGAGGAGGCAGCGACGAGTGCCACGGTGGGTCCTTTGGAGAATGGCAAGAGAGGCACAGAGGGACGCTGTAGGCTTTTCTAAGAGGGAGTCAAGCCTGGGACAGGTGAATGTGCTACACGTGTATATTTACTTAACAAACATCTACCACTTTCAGTAACCAAGGAAGTAAAGCACTCAACGGTCAAAAAACACCTCACACACTCTGCTTTTTGTCTTACCAACAAATGCACAAAAGGGTTAACGTTCATGTGCATACACATGTGAATATGAGTATTGAGATCACAGGCCCAACAAAGTTGTCTCTTACTCATTTTTATTTTCTAATCAGAAATGCAATTCGCCACAAGGCTACTCAATGGCAGCACTCTTGTTTCTGAGTCAGAAGGTTACAGGTGTAAGCCCCGCTCCTGAATATGAGTGTATAATCTCACCTGAGACTTCAGTGCAATTCTAAAGGAGTCCTGAATTGTCTGAGATGCCGCCTTTCAAATGAGACGTTAAATTGAGCTCCTGTCTGCCTGATCCGCTATAAGATCCCACGGTGCTTTTTTAAACAAGAAATGGGAGTTCCCCAGTTACCCATTCACCCCTCAACCAACACCATCGACACAGATTGGGGGTGAAACTGGTCTCAGGCGACAGCACAAAACGGGCGAATCGGCCTCCCCTTTTACACCCCGCCCCATCGCTGTCGCCCAAGACCAATTTCACCCCCAATCAGCAAAGAGGATAAGGGGGAAAATTGGGTGAGAAAAACGGACGTGGAAAACTCCTCAAGTGTCACAGACGAGGTCATGTGACTGGGGCCTGCCGCACTCCATGTGCTTGGCAACCACTGTAAAAATAGAACTGCTCTGGAGGACCAATGTAATAATTACAGCAAGTTGGTGATCGAAGAGTAATCTTCAGAAGGAGGGAGTTGGAAAGAGAAGCAAAAGTAAATAAAGGGAAATGGCAATGTATTGAGAAATCACAATTAATATTGTGAATCTCTCGAACAAATCAGTTCCGTTTGTGCCTCAATTCATGACCCTACTACCCCAGTGACTTAGCACCTTACTGTTTTCACTGGTAACCTCGGGTGAAGGACCAAGCCCCATCGTGCAGGACATCATGAAGCTTGAGCAGGATGGCAGACGGGGTAAGAATGAGACCAAGGCAACAGATGGGGAAAAGGAGAGACACAAAAGGGGTCGAGGAAACACGAAAGACCTTGGGACATCCTCGTAGGATACAATAATGTCCACGGACAAACTTGCTGCAGTTCAATGGCACTAAATGGGGGACTTAGTTCAAACACTGGCCTTCAGTCCTCTGTGATTTCAAGACAGCCCGATACACAGAAGCTCTCAAAGAAACACATTTCACGTTATTTTATTGTATTTGCACATTCTGTTACCTTAACCTCAAGCATGAGTAAATTGTTCTCAAAAATGTACTTTGACCAATAGTATGAGACTTGCATTGTGTTGAAGGAATTTGCTAAGATACCTCTGTGACATTGTTGCAACAGAGAATGTTGGACCTTGCACTTCTCTCACAGTGACAAACAGGAGCTCAATCAACAAAAACATCCTCCGCCACCTGAAAATCAGAATAGGCACTGCCTGAACTCTGACCCAACCCGAGAGTCATTAAAACAGCTTCAGTGAGCCGCACTCTGGCTTTCATGGGGTTGTGTTAGCACACAATGTGGGGTCATTGTAACCCCGCCCGTTATAAACCCTGCCCCGTTATACACCCCGCCCGTTACACACCCGTTACACACCCTGCCCGTTATACACCCCGCCCGTTACACACCCTGCCCCGTTACACACCAGTTATAAACCCTGCCCCGTTACACACCCTGCCCGTTACACACCCTGCCCGTTATAAACCCTGCCCCGTTACACACCCTGCCCCGTTACACACCCGTTATAAACCCTGCCCCGTTATACACCCTGCCCCGTTACACACCCTGCCCGTTACACACCCTGCCCCGTTATACACCCTGCCCCGTTACACACCCTGCCCGTTACACACCCTGCCCGTTATAAACCCTGCCCCGTTACACACCCTGCCCCGTTACACACCCTGCCCGTTACACACCCTGCCCGTTATACACCCTGCCCCGTTACACACCCTGCCCCGTTACACAACCTGCCCCGTTACACACCCTGCCCGTTACACACCCCGCCCGTTATAAACCCTGCCCGTTACACACCCTGCCCCGTTACACACCCTGCCCGTTACACACCCTGCCCGTTACACACCCTGCCCCGTTACACACCCTGCCCCGTTACACACCCTGCCCGTTACACACCCTGCCCCGTTACACACCCTGCCCCGTTACACACCCTGCCCGTTACACACCCTGCCCCGTTACACACCCTGCCCCGTTACACACCCTGCCCATTACACACCCTACCCGTTACACACCCTGCCCGTTATAAACCCTGCCCGTTACACACCCTGCCCGTTACACACCCCGCCCGTTATACACCCTGCCCCGTTACACACCCTGCCCCGTTACACACCCTGCCCCATTACACACCCCGCCACGTTATACACCCGTTACACACCCTGCCCCGTTACACACCCGTTACACACCCTGCCCCGTTACACACCCGTTACACACCCTGCCCCGTTACACACCCTGCCCCGTTACACACCCGTTACACACCCTGCCCCATTATACACCCCGCCCGTTACACACCCTGCCCGTTACACACCCTGCCCCGTTATACACCCCGCCCGTTGCACACCCTGCCCCGTTACACCCCCGCCCGTTACACACCCTGCCCCGTTACACACCCTGCCCCGTTACACACCCACCCGTTACACACCCTGCCCGTCATACACCCTGCCCCGTTACACACCCTGCCCGTTATACACCCTGCCCCGTTACACACCCTGCCCCGTTACACACCCTGCCCCGTTACACACCCGTTACACACCCTGCCCCGTTACACACCCTGCCCCGTTACACACCCGTGACACACAATGCCCCGTTACACACCCGTTACACACCCTGCCCCGTTATACACCCCGCCCGTTACACACCCTGCCCCGTTACACCCCCGCCCGTTATACACCCTGCCCGGTACACACCCTGCCCCGTTACACACCCACCCGTTACACACCCTGCCCCGTTACACACCCTGCCCCGTTACACACCCTGCCCCGTTACACACCCTGCCCCGTTACACACCCTGCCCGTTATACACCCTGCCCCGTTATACACCCTGCCCCGTTACACACCCTGCCCCGTTACACACCCTGCCCATTACACACCCTGCCCCGTTATACACCCTGCCCCGTTATACACCCTGCCCGTTACACACCCTGCCCCGTTACACACCCTGCCCCGTTACACACCCACCCGTTACACACCCGGCCCGTTACACACCCGTCCGTTACACACTCCGCCCGTTACACACCCTGCCCGTTATACACCCGCCCGTTACACACCCTGCCCGTTATACACCCCGCCCGTTACACACCCTGCCCGTTACACACCCCGCCCGTTACACACCCTGCCCCGTTACACACCCACCCGTTACACACCCTGCCCGTTACACACCCGTCCGTTACACACTCCGCCCGTTACACACCCTGCCCGTTATACACCCGCCCGTTACACACCCTGCCCGTTATACACCCCGCCCGTTACACACCCTGCCCGTTACACACCCCGCCCGTTACACACCCTGCCCGTTACACACCCGCCCGTTACACACCCTGCCCGTTACACACCCCGCCCGTTATACACCCTGCCCGTTACACACCCGTCCGTTACACACTCCGCCCGTTACACACCCTGCCCGTTATACACCCGCCCGTTACACACCCTGCCCGTTATACACCCCGCCCGTTACACACCCTGCCCGTTACACACCCCGCCCGTTACACACCCTGCCCGTTACACACCCGCCCGTTACACACCCTGCCCGTTACACACCCCGCCCGTTATACACCCTGCCCGTTACACACCCGCCCGTTACACACCCCGCCCGTTATACACCCTGCCCGTTATACACCCTGCCCGTTACACACCCGCACGTTACAGACCCTGCCTGTTAGACACCCGCCCGTTACACACCCCGCCCGTTACACACCCGGCCCGTTACAAACCCCGTCCGTTACACACCCCGCCCGTTACACACCCCGCCCGTTATACACCCCACCCGTTACACACCCTGCCCGTTACACACCCCGCCCGTTACACACCCTGCCCGTTACACACCCGCCCGTTACACACCCCGCCCGTTACACACCCGCCCGTTACACACCCGCCCGTTACACACCCAGCCCGTTACACACCCTGCCCGTTATACACCCGCCCGTTACACACCCGCCTGTTACACACCCTGCCCGTTACACACCCTGCCCGTTATACACCCGCCCGTTATACACCCGCCCGTTACACACCCCGCCCGTTACAAACCCCGCCCGTTATACACCCCGCCCGTTACACACCCGCCCGTTACACACCCTGCCTGTTACACGCCCGCCCGTTGCACACCCTGCCCGTTACACACCCCGTCCGTTACACACGCTGCCCCGTTACACACCCTGCCCGTTACACACCCTGCCTGTTACACACCCGCCCGTTGCACACCCTGCCCGTTACACACCCCATCCGTTACAAACCCTGCCCGTTACACACCCTGCCCATTACACAACCGCCCGTTACACACCCTGCCTGTTACACACACGCCCGTTACACACCCTGCCCGTTACACACCCTGCCCGTTACACACCCTGCCCCATTACACACCCTGCCCGTTATACACCCGCCGTTATACTACCGCCCATTATACACCCTGCCCGTTACACACCCGCCCGTTATACACCCGCCCGTTACACACCCGCCCGTTACACACCCTGCCCGTTACACAGCCGCCCGTTACACACACGCCCGTTACACACCCCGCCCGTTACACATCCTGCCCGTTATACACCCCGTTATACCACCTGCCCGTTACACACCCCGCCAGTTACACACCCTGCCCGTTAAACACCCTGCCCGTTAAACACCCTGCCCGTTATACACCCCGCCCATTACACACCCGCCCGTTATACACCCGCCCGTTACACACCCGCCCGTTAAACACCCTGCCCGTTATACACCCCGCCCGTTAAACACCCTGCCCGTTATACACCCCGCCCATTACACACCCGCCCGTTACACACCCTGCCCGTTACACACCCGCCCGTTACACACCCGCCCGTTACACACGCTGCCCGTTACACACCCCGCCCGTTACACCCTGCCCGTTACACACCCCGCCCGTTACACACCCCGCCCGTTACACACCCTGCCCGT
The DNA here is from genome assembly GCF_052327205.1 of Somniosus microcephalus. Lineage (NCBI taxonomy): Eukaryota > Metazoa > Chordata > Chondrichthyes > Squaliformes > Somniosidae > Somniosus > Somniosus microcephalus. Next base: position 44,109,088 of record NC_141015.1, on the reverse strand, counting down.
TACACACCCTGCCCGTTACACACCCTGCCCGTTACACACCCTGCCCGTTATACACCCGCCCGTTATACACCCCGCCCGTTACACACCCGCCCGTTACACACCCGTCCGTTACACACCCGCCCGTTACACACCCGTCCGTTACACACCCGCCCGTTACACACGCTGCCTGTTACACACCCGCCCGTTACACACCCGGCCCGTTACACACCCGCCCGTTACACACCCCGCCCGTTACACATCCTGCCCGTTATACACCCTGCCCGTTATACACCCTGCCCGTTATACACCCCGCCCATTACACACCCCCCCTTATACACCCGGCCGTTACACACCCGCCCGTTATACACCCTGCCCCGTTACACACCCTGCCCGTTACACACCCGCCCGTTATACAGCCGCCCGTTACACACCCCGCCCGTTACACACCCCGCCCGTTACACACCCGCCCGTTACACACCCGCCCGTTACACACCCTGCCCGTTACACACCCGCCCGTTATACACCCTGCCCGTTACACACCCCGCCCGTTACACACCCCGCCCGTTACACACCCGCCCGTTATACACCCCGCCCGTTACACACCCTGCCCGTTATACACCCCGCCCATTACACACCCGCCCGTTATACACCCGCCCGTTACACACCCGCCCGTTATACTCCCTGCCCCGTTACACACTCTGCCCGTTACACACCCGCCCGTTACACACCCGCCCGTTACACACCCCGCCCGTTATACACCCGCCCGTTATACACCTCGCCCGTTACACCCCCGCCCGTTACACACCCGCCCGTTATACTCCCTGCCCCGTTATACTCCCTGCCCCGTTACACACCCGCCCGTTACACACCCGCCCGTTACACACCCTGCCCGTTACACACCCTACCCGTTATACACCCCGCCCGTTATACACCCGCCCGTTATACAGCCGCCCGTTATACACCCCGCCCGTTACACCCCCGCCCGTTACACACCCGCCCGTTATACACCCTGCCCGTTACACACCCTGCCCGTTATACACCCCGCCCGTTACACACCCGCCCATTACACACCCTGCCACGTTACACACCCTGCCCGTTACATACCCGCCCGTTACACACCCCGCCCGTTACACACCCGCCCGTTACACACCCTGCCCGTTATACACCCGCCCGTTATACACCCGCCCGTTACACACCCTCCCGTTACACACCCGCCCGTTATACACCCGTCCGTTACACACCCGCCCGTTATACACCCGCCCGTTACACACCCTGCCCATTACACACCCGCCCGTTACACACCCTGCCCCGTTACACACCCTGCCCGTTATACACCCGCCCGTTATACACCCGCCCTTTACACTCCCGCCCGTTACACACCCCGCCCGTTATACACCCTGCCAGTTACACACCCCGCCCGTTATACACCCCGTCCGTTACACACCCGCCCGTTATACACCCGCCCGTTATACACCCTGCCCGTCACACACCCTGCCCGTTACACACCCGCCCGTTACACACCCTGCCCGTTACACACCCGCCCGTTACACACCCTGCCCGTTACACACCCCGCCCGTTACACACCCCGCCCGTTACACACACGCCCGTTACACACCCGCCCGTTATACACCCTGCCCGTTACACACCCTGCCCGTTACACACCCCGCCCGTTATACACCCTGCCCGTTACACACCCGCCCGTTATACACCCCGCCCGTTATACACCCTGCCCGTTACACACCCGCCCATTATACACCCTGCCTCGTTACACACCCTGCCCGTTACACACCCGCCCGTTACACACCCGCCTGTTATACACCCCGCCCGTTACACACCCTGCCCGTTACACACAAGCCCGTTACACACCCCGCCCGTTACACACCCTGCCCGTTACACACCCTGTCCGTTACACACACCGCCCGTTACACACCCCGCCCATTACACACCCTGCCCATTACACACCCTGCCCGTTACACACCCGTCCGTTACACACCCCGCCAGTTACACACCCTGCCCGTTATACACCCGCCCGTTACACACCCTGCCCGTTACACACCCCGCCCGTTACACACCCTGCCCGTTACACACCCTGCCCGTTACACACCCCGCCTGTTACACACGCCGCCCGTTACACACCCCGCCCGTTACACACCCTGCCCGTTACACACCCCGCCCGTTATACACCCTGCCCGTTACACACCCGCCCATTACACACCCCGCCCGTTATACACCCCGCCCGTTATACACCCTGCCCGTTACACACCCGCACGTTACACACCCTGCCTGTTAGACACCCGCCCGTTACACACCCCGCCCGTTACACACCCGGCCCGTTACACACCCCGTCCGTTACACACCCCGCCCGTTACAGACCCCGCCCGTTACACACCCCGCCCGTTACACACACTGCCCGTTACACACCCTGCCCGTTACACACCCGCCCGTTACACACCCCGCCCGTTACACACCCTGCCCGTTATACACCCGCCCGTTACACACCCCGCCCGTTACACACCCACCTGTTAAACACCCTGCCCGTTACACACCCTTCGCGTTATACACCCGCCCGTTACACACCCGCCTGTTACACACCCTGCCCGTTACACACCCTGCCCGTTATACACCCGCCCGTTATACACCCGCCCGTTACACACCCCGCCCGTTACAAACCCCGCCCGTTATGCACCCCGTCCGTTATACACTCGCCCGTTATACACCCGCCCGTTACACACGCTGCCCCGTTACACACCCTGCCCGTTACACACCCTGCCCGTTACACACCCGCCCGTTGCACACCCTGCCCGTTACACACCCCGTCCGTTACACACCCTGCCCGTTACACACCCTGCCCATTACACAACCGCCCGTAACACACCCTGCCTGTTACACACCCGCCCGTTACACACCCTGCCCGTTACACACCCTGCCCGTTACACACCCTGCCCCGTTACACACCCTGCCCGTTATACACCCGCCGTTATACTACCGCCCGTTATACACCCCGCCCGTTACACACCCGCCTGTTATACACCCGCCCGTTACACACCCGCCCGTTACACACCCTGCCCGTTACACACCCGCCCGTTACACACACGCCCGTTACACACCCCGCCCATTACACATCCTGCCCGTTATACACCCCGTTATACCCCCTGCCCGTTATACACCCCGTTATACCCCCTGCCCGTTACACACCCCGCCAGTTACACACCCTGCCCGTTAAACACCCTGCCCGTTAAACACCCTGCCCGTTATACACCCCGCCCATTACACACCCGCCCGTTATACACCCCGCCCATTACACACCCGCCCGTTACACATCCTGCCCGTTACACACCCGCCCGTTACACACCCGCCCGTTACACACCCGCCCGTTACATACGCTGCCCGTTACACACCCCGCCCGTTACACCCTGCCCGTTATACACCCGCCCGTTACACACCCTGCCCGTTATACACCCCGCCCGTTACACACCCTGCCCGTTACACAGCCGCCCGTTACACACCCCGCCCGTTACACACCCTGCCCGTTATACACCCGCCCGTTATACACCCCGCCCGTTACACACCCGCCCGTTACACACCCGCCCGTTACACACCCTGCCTGTTACACACCCGGCCCGTTACACACCCGCCCGTTACACACCCCGCCCGTTACACATCCTGCCCGTTATACACCCTGCCCGTTATACACCCTGCCCTTTATACACCCCGCCCATTACACACCCCCCCTTATACACCCGCCCGTTACACACCCGCCCGTTATACACCCTGCCCCGTTACACACCCTGCCCGTTACACACCCGCCCGTTACACACGCTGCCCGTTACACACCCGCCCGTTACACACCCGCCCGTTACACACTCTGCCCGTTACACACCCCGCCCGTTAAACACCCGCCCGTTATACAGCCGCCCGTTACACACCCCGCCCGTTACACACCCGCCCGTTACACACCCTGCCCGTTACACACCCGCCCGTTACACACCCGCCCGTTACACACCCTGCCCGTTACACACCCCGCCCGTTATACACCCTGCCCGTTATACACCCCGCCCGTTACACACCCGCCCGTTACACACCCTGCCCGTTACACACCCGCCCGTTACACACCTGCCCGTTATACACCCTGCCACGTTGCACATCCTGCCCGTTACACACCCGCCCGTTATACACCCTACCCGTTACGCACCCGCCCGTTACGCACCCGCCCGTTACGCACCCGCCCGTTACACACCCTGCCTGTTACACACCCCGCCCGTTACACACCCCGCCCGTTAAACACCCCGCCCGTTACACCCAGCCCGTTACACACCCGCCCGTTGCACACCCTGCCCGTTATACACCCGCCCGTTATACACCCGCCCGTTACACACCCTCCCGTTACACACCTGCCCGTTATACACCCGTCCGTTACACACCCGCCCGTTACACACCCGCCCGTTACACACCCGCCCGTTACACACCCGCCCGTTACACACCCTGCCCGTTACATACCCGCCAGTTACACACCCGCCCGTTACACACCCCGCCCGTTATACACCCTGCCCATTACACACCCGCCCTTTACACCCTGCCCCGTTACACACCCGTTACACACCCTGCCCCGTTACACACCCTGCCCCGTTACACCCCCGTTACACACCCTGCCGTGTTATACACCCCGCCTGTTACACACCCTTCCCGTTACACACCCTGCCCCGTTATACACCCTGCCCGGTACACACCCTGCCCAGTTATACACCCCGCCCGTTGCACACCCTGCCCCGTTACACCCCCGCCCGTTATACACCCTGCCCGGTACACACCCTGCCCCGTTACACACCCACCCGTTACACACCCTGCCCCGTTACACACCCTGCCCCGTTACACACCCACCCGTTACACACCCTGCCCGTTATACACCCTGCCCGTTATACACCCTGCCCCGTTACACACCCTGCCCCGTTACACACCCTGCCCCGTTACACACCCGTTACACACCCTGCCCCGTTATACACCCTGCCCCGTTACACACCCCGCCCGTTATAAACCCTGCCCCGTTACACACCCCGCCCGTTACACACCCTGCCCCGTTATACACCCGTTACACACCCTGCCCCGTTACACACCCTGCCCCGTTACACACCCGTTACACGCCCGTTACACACCCTGCCCCGTTACACACCCGTTACACACCCGTTACAGACCCTGCCCCGTTACACACCCTGCCCCGTTATACACCCCGCCCGTTACACACCCTGCCCCGTTACACACCCCGCCCGTTGCACACCCTGCCCGTTACACACCCCGCCCGTTATACACCCTGCCCGTTACACACCCCGCCCGTTGCACACCCTGCCCGTTACACACCCCGCCCGTTACACACCCCGCCCGTTGCACACCCTGCCCGTTAGACACCCCGCCCGTTATACACCCCGCCCGTTACACACCCCGCCCGTTGCACACCCTGCCCGTTACACACCCCGCCCGTTACACACCCCGCCCGTTGCACACCCTGCCCGTTACACACCCCGCCCGTTATACACCCTGCCCGTTACACACCCGCCCGTTACACACCCCGCCCGTTATACATCCTGCCCGTTACACACCAGCCCGTTATACACCCCGCCCGTTATACACCCTGCCCGTCCGCCCATTACACACCCTGCCCGTTACACACGCTGCCCGTTACACACCCCGCCTGTTACACACCCGCCCATTATACACCCGCCCGTTATCACCCTGCCCCGTTATACACCCTGCCCGTTATACACCCCGCCCCGTTATACACCCCGCCCGTTACACACCCGGCCCGTTACACACCCGCCCGTTACACACCCTGCCCGTAACACACCCCGCCCGTTACACACCCCGCCCGTTACACACCCCGCCCGTTACACAGCCGCCCGTTACACACCCCGCCCGTTGCACACCCTGCCCGTTATACACCCGCCCGTTATACACCCTGCCCGTTACACACCCCGTCCGTTACACACCCTGCCCGTTACACACCCGCCCGTTACACACCCCGCCCGTTACACACCCGCCCGTTACACACCCCGCCCGTTATACACCCGCCCGTTACACACCCTGCCCGTTACACACCCCGCCCGTTACACACCCCGCCCGTTACACACCCGCCCGTTATACACCCGCCCGTTATACACCCCGCCCGTTACACACCCGCCCGTTATACACCCGCCCGTGACACACACTGCCCCGTTACACACCCTGCCCGTTACACACCCTGCCCGTTACACACCCGCCCGTTGCACACCCTGCCCGTTACACACTCCGTCCGTTACACACCCTGCCCGTTACACACCCTGCCCGTTACACACCATGCCCATTACACAACCGCCCGTTACACACCCTGCCTGTTACACACCCGCCCGTTACACACCCTGCCCGTTACACACCCTGCCCGTTACACACCCTGCCCGTTACACACCCTGCCCGTTATACACCCGCCATTATACTACCGCCCATTATACACCCCGCCCGTTACACACCCGCCCGTTATACACCCGCCCGTTACACACCCGCCCGTTACACACCCTGCCCGTTACACACCCGCCCGTTACACACACGCCCGTTACACACCCCGCCCGTTACACATCCTGCCCGTTATACACCCCGTTATACCCCCTGCCCGTTACACACCCTGCCCGTTAAACACCCTGCCCGTTATACACCCCGCCCATTACACACCCGCCCGTTATACACCCGCCCGTTACACACCCTGCCCGTTATACACCCCGCCCGTTACACACCCTGCCCGTTACACACCCGCCCGTTACACACCCCGCCCGTTACACCCTGCCCGTTACACACCCCGCCCGTTACACACCCCGCCCGTTACACACCCTGCCCGTTACACACTCTGCCCGTTACACACCCGCCCGTTACACACCCTACCCGTTATACACCCCGCCCATTATACAGCCGCCCGTTATACACCCCGCCCGTTACACCCCCGCCCGTTACACACCCGCCCGTTACACACCCGCCCGTTATACACCCCGTCCGTTACACACCCTGCCCGTTATACACCCCGCCCGTTACAAACCCGCCCATTACACACCCTGCCACGTTACACACCCTGCCCGTTACACACCCGCCCGTTACACACCCCGCCCGTTACACACCCGCCCTTTACACACCCGCCCGTTACACACCCTGCCCGTTATACACCCGCCCGTTATACACCCGCCCGTTACACACCCTCCCGTTACACACCCGCCCGTTATACACCCGTCCGTTACACACCCGCCCGTTACACACCCGCCCGTTACACACCCTGCCCCGTTACACACCCTGCCCGTTATACACCCGCCCGTTATACACCCGCCCTTTACACACCCGCCCGTTACACACCCCGCCCGTTATACACCCTGCCAGTTACACACCCCGCCCGTTATACACCCCGTCCGTTACACACCCGCCCGTTACACACCCGCCCGTTATACACCCTGCCCGTTACACACCCTGCCCGTTACACACCCGCCCGTTACACACCCTGCCCGTTACACATCCGCCCGTTACACACCCGCCCGTTACACACCCCGCCCGTTACACACCCCGCCCATTACACACCCCGCCCGTTATACACCCTGCCCGTTACACACCCGCCCGTTATACACCCCGCCCGTTATACACCCTGCCCGTTACACACCCGCACGTTACACACCCTGCCTGTTAGTCACCCGCCCGTTACACACCCCGCCCGTTACACACCCCGCCCGTTACACACCCGGCCCGTTACACACCCCGCCCGTTACACACCCCGCCCGTTACACACCCCGCCCGTTATACACCCGCCCGTTACACACCCCGCCCGTTACACACCCTGCCCGTAACACACCCGCCTGTTACACACCCTGCCCGTTACACACCCTGCCCGTTATACACCCGCCCGTTACACACCCGCCTGTTACACACCCTGCCCGTTACACACCCTGCCCGTTATACACCCGCCCGTTATACACCCGCCCGTTACACACCCCGCCCGTTACAAACCCCGCCCGTTATACACCCCGCCCGTTACACACCCGCCCGTTATACACCCGCCCGTTACACACGCTGCCCCGTTACACACCCTGCCCGTTACACACCCTGCCTGTTACACACCCGCCCGTTGCACACCCTGCCCGTTACACACCCCGTCCGTTACACACCCTGCCCGTTACACACCCTGCCCATTACACAACCGCCCGTTACACACCCTGCCTGTTACACACCCGCCCGTTACACACCCTGCCCGTTACACACCCTGCCCGTTACACACCCTGCCCCGTTACACACTCTGCCCGTTATACACCCGCCGTTATTCTACCGCCCGTTATACACCCCGCCCGTTACACACCCGCCCGTTATACACCCGCCCGTTACACACCCGCCCGTTACACACCCTGCCTGTTACACACCCGCCCGTTACACACACGCCCGTTACACACCCCGCCCGTTACACATCCTGCCCGTTATACATCCCGTTATACCCCCTGCCCGTTACACACCCCGCCAGTTACACACCCTGCCCGTTAAACACCCTGCCCGTTAAACACCCTGCCCGTTATACACCCCGCCCATTACACAACCTGCCCGTTACACACCCTGCCCGTTACACACCCCGCCCGTTATACACCCTGCCCGTTATACACCCCGCCCGTTACACACCCGCCCGTTACACACCCTGCCCGTTACACACCCGCCCGTTACACACCCGCCCATTATACACCCTGCCACATTGCACATCCTGCCCGTTACACACCCGCCCGTTATACACCCTGCCCGTTACGCACCCGCCCGTTACGCACCCGCCCGTTACGCACCCGCCCGTTACACACCCTGCCTGTTACACACCCCGCCCGTTACACACCCCGCCCGTTACACACCCCACCCGTTACACCCAGCCCGTTACACACCCGCCCGTTACACACCCTGCCCGTTATATACCCGCCCGTTGTACACCCGCCCGTTACACACCCTCCCGTTACACACCTGCCCGTTACACACCCGCCCGTTACACACCCACCCGTTACACACCCGCCCGTTACACACCCACCCGTTACACACCCGCCCGTTACACACCCACCCGTTACACACCCGCCCGTTACACACCCCGCCCGTTACACACCCTGCCCGTTACACACCCGCCCGTTATACACCCTGCCCGTTACACACCCGCCAGTTACACACCTGCCCGTTACACACCCCGCCCGTTATACACCCTGCCCATGCCACACCCGCCCGTTACACCCTGCCCCGTTACACACCCGTTACACACCCTGCCCCGTTACACACCCGTTACACACCCTGCCCCGTTACACCCCCGTTACACATCCTGCCCCGTTATACACCCCGCCCGTTACTCACCCTTCCCGTTACACACCCTGCCCCGTTATACACCCTGCCCGGTACACACCCTGCCCAGTTATACACCCCGCCCGTTGCACACCCTGCCCCGTTACACCCCCGCCCGTTATACACCCTGCCCGGTACACACCCTGCCCCGTTACACACCCACCCGTTACACACCCTGCCCCGTGACACACCCTGCCCCGTTACACACCCACCCGTTACACACCCTGCCCGTTATACACCCTGCCCGTTACACACCCTGCCCCGTTACACACCCTGCCCGTTATACACCCTGCCCCGTTACACACCCTGCCCCGTTACACAACCCTGCCCCGTTACACACCCGTTACACACCCTGCCCCGTTATACACCCTGCCCCGTTACACACCCCGCCCGTTATAAACCCTGCCCCGTTACACACCCCGCCCGTTACACACCCTGCCCCGTTATACACCCGTTACACACCCTGCCCCATTACACACCCTGCCCCGTTACACACCCTGCCCGTTATACACCCTGCCCGTTACACACACTGCCCCGTTACACACCCTGCCCCGTTACACACCCTGCCCCGTTACACACCCGTTACACACCCTGCCCCGTTATACACCCTGTCCCGTTACACACCCCGCCCGTTATAAACCCTGCCCCGTTACACACCCCGCCTGTTACACACCCTGCCCCGTTATACACCCGTTACACACCCTGCCCCGTTACACACCCGTTACACACCCGTTACACGCCCGTTACACACCCGTTACAGACCCTGCCCCGTTACACACCCGTTACACACCCTGCCCCGTTATACACCCCGCCCGTTACACACCCTGCCCCGTTACACACCCCGCCCGTTGCACACCCTGCCCGTTACACACCCCGCCCGTTATACACCCTGCCCGTTACACACCCCGCCCGTTGCACACCCTGCCCGTTACACACCCCGCCCGTTACACACCCCGCCCGTTGCACACCCTGCCCGTTAGACACCCCGCTCGTTATACACCCCGCCCGTTACACACCCCGCCCGTTGCACACCCTGCCCATTACACACCCCGCCCGTTACACACCCCGCCCGTTGCACACCCTGCCCGTTACACACCCCGCCCATTATACACCCTGCCCGTTACACACCCGCCCGTTACACACCCCGCCCGTTATACATCCTGCCCGTTACACACCAGCCCGTTATACACCCCGCCCGTTATACACCCTGCCCGTCCGCCCATTACACACCCTGCCCGTTACACACCCTGCCCGTTACACACCCCGCCTGTTACACACCCGCCCATTATACACCCGCCCGTTATCACCCTGCCCCGTTATACACCCTGCCCGTTATACACCCTGCCCCGTTATACACCCCGCCCGTTATACACCCCGCCCGTTACACACCCGGCCCGTTACACACCCGCCCGTTACACACCCTGCCCGTTACACACCCCGCCCGTTACACACCCCGCACGTTACACACCCTGCCCGTTACACAGCCGCCCGTTACACACCCCGCCCGTTACACACCCTGCCCGTTATACACCCGCCCGTTATACACCCTGCCCGTTACACACCCCGCCCGTTACACACCCGCCCGTTACACACCCGCCCGTTACACACCCTGCCTGTTACACACCCGGCCCGTTACACACCCTGCCCGTTACACACCCTGACCGTTACACACCCGCCCGTTACACACCCTGCCTGTTACACACCCGCCCGTTACACACCCTGCCTGTTACACACCCGCCCGTTACACACCCTGCCCGTTACACACCCGCCCGTTACACACCCCGCCCGTTACACACCCTGCCCCGTTATACACCCGTTACACACCCTGCCCCGTTACACACCCGTTACACGCCCGTTACACACCCTGCCCCGTTACACACCCGTTACACACCCGTTACAGACCCTGCCCCGTTACACACCCGTTACACACCCTGCCCCGTTATACACCCCGCCCGTTACACACCCTGCCCCGTTACACACCCCGCCCGTTGCACACCCTGCCCGTTACACACCCCGCCCGTTATACACCCTGCCCGTTACACACCCCACCCGTTGCACACCCTGCCCGTTACACAACCCGCCCGTTACACACCCCGCCCGTTGCACACCCTGCCCGTTAGACACCCCGCCCGTTATACACCCCGCCCGTTGCACACCCTGCCCGTTACACACCCCGCCCGTTACACACCCTGCCCGTTACACACCCCGCCCGTTATACACCCTGCCCGTTACACACCCGCCCGTTACACACCCCGCCCGTTATACATCCTGCCCGTTACACACCAGCCCGTTATACACCCCGCCCGTTATACACCCTGCCCGTCCGCCCATTACACACCCTGCCCGTTACACACCCTGCCCGTTACACACCCCGCCTGTTACACACCCGCCCATTATACACCCGCCCGTTATCACCCTGCCCCGTTATACACCCTGCCCCGTTATACACCCTGCCCCGTTATACACCCCGCCCGTTACACACCCGGCCCGTTACACACCCTGCCCGTTACACACCCCGCCCGTTACACACCCCGCCCGTTACACAGCCGCCCGTTACACACCCCGCCCGTTATACACCCGCCCGTTATACACCCTGCCCGTTACACACCCCGTCCGTTACACACCCCGCCCGTTACACACCCGCCCGTTACACACCCGCCCGTTACACACCCTGCCCGTTACACACCCTGCCTGTTACACACCCGCCCGTTATACACCCTGCCCGTTACACACCCGGCCCGTTACACACCCGCCCGTTACCCACCCTGTCCATTACACACACCGCCCATTACACACCCTGCCCGTTATACACACCGCCCATTACACACCCTGCCCGTTACACACCCGCCCATTACACACCCCGCCCGTTACACACCCTGCCCGTTGCACATCCTGCCCGTTATACACCCCGTTATACCCCCTGCCCGTTACACACCCCGCCAGTTACACACCCTGCCCGTTAAACACCCTGCCCGTTATACACGCCGCCCATTACACACCCGCCCGTTATACACCCGCCCGTTACACACCCGCCCGTTATACACCCTGCCCCGTTACACACCCTGCCCGTTACACACCCGCCCGTTACACACCCGCCCGTTACACACCCGCCCGTTACACACCCGCCCGTTATACAGCCGCCCGTTACACACCCGCCCGTTACACACCCTGCCCGTTACACACCCGCCCGTTACACACCCGCCCGTTACACACCCCGCCCGTTATACACCCTGCCCGTTATACACCCCGTCCGTTACACACCCGCCCGTTACACACCCTGCCCGTTACACACGCGCCCGTTACACACCCGCCCGTTATACACCCTGCCACGTTGCACACCCTGCCCGTTACACACCCGCCCGTTATACACCCTGCCCGTTACACACCCGCCCGTTACGCACCCGCCCGTTACACACCCTGCCTGTTACACACCCCACCCGTTACACACCCCGCCCGTTACACACCCCACCCGTTACACCCAGCCCGCTACACACCCGCCTGTTACACACCCTGCCCGTTATACACCCGCCCGTTATACACCCCCCGTTACACACCCTCCCGTTATACACCCTGCCCGTTACACACCCTGCCCGTTACACACCCCGTCCGTTACACACTCCGCCCGTTACACACCCTGCCCGTTACACACCCGCCCGTTATACATCCTGCCCGTTACACACCCGCCAGTTACACACCCGCCCGTTACACACCCCGCCCGTTATACACCCTGCCCATTACACACCCGCCCGTTACACCCTGCCCCGTTACACACCCGTTACACACCCTGCCCCGTTACAGACCCGTTACACACCTTGCCCCGTTACACACCCTGCCCAGTTATACACCCCGCCCGTTGCACACCCTGCCCCGTTACACCCCCGCCCGTTATACACCCTGCCCGGTACACACCCTGCCCCGTTACACACCCACCCGTTACACACCCTGCCCCGTTACACACCCTGCCCCGTTACACACCCACCCGTTACACACCCTGCCCGTTATACACCCTGCCCGTTACACACCCTGCCCCGTTACACACCCTGCCCCGTTATACACCCTGCCCCGTTACACACCCCGCCCGTTATAAACCCTGCCCCGTTACACACCCCGCCCGTTACACACCCTGCCCCGTTATACACCCGTTACACACCCTGCCCCCGTTACACACCCGTTACACACCCTGCCCGTTACACACCCGTTACACACCCGTTACACACCCGTTACACACCCTGCCCCGTTACACACCCGTTACACACCCGTTACACACCCTGCCCCGTTATACACCCCGCCCGTTACACACCCTGCCCCGTTACACACCCGTTACACACCCTGCCCCGTTACACACCCTGCCCCGTTATACACCCTGCCCCGTTACACACCCTGCCCCGTTACACACCCTGCCCGTTACACACCCTGCCCCGTTATACTCCCTGCCCCGTTATACACCCTGCCCGCTATACACCCTGCCCCGTTACACACCCTGCCGCGTTACACACCAACTCATTACACACCCATTACACACACTGCCCCGTTACACACCCTGCCCGTTACACACCCGCCCGTTATACACCTGCCCGTTACACACCCGCCCGTTATACACACCGCCCGTTACACACCCGCACGTTACACACCCCGCCCGTTACACACCCCGCCCGTTGCACACCCTGCCCGTTACACACCTGCCCGTTACACACCCTGCCCCGTTATACACCCTGCCCGTTACACACCCGCCCGTTACACACCCCGCCCGTTGCACACCCTGCCCGTTGCACACCCGCCCGTTACACACCCCGCCCGTTACACACCCTTCCCGTTACACACCTGCCCGTTACACACCCCGCCCGTTACACACCCTGCCCGTTACACACCCGCCCATTATGTACCCCGCCCGTTATACACCCTGCCCGCCCGCCCATTACACACCCTGCCCGTTACACACCCTGCCCGTTACACACCCCGCCCGTTACACACCCGCCCGTTATACACCCGCCCGTTATCACCCTGCCCCGTTATACACCCGCCCGTTATCACCCTGCCCCGTTATACACCCTGCCCGTTACACACCCGCCCGTTACACACCCCGCCCGTTACACACCCCGCCCGTTACACACCCTGCCCGTTGCACATCCTGCCCGTTATACACCCCGTTATACCCCCTGCCCGTTACACACCCCGCCAGTTACACACCCTGCCCGTTAAACACCCTGCCCGTTATACACGCCGCCCATTACACACCCGCCCGTTATACACCCGCCCGTTACACACCCGCCCGTTATACACCCTGCCCCGTTACACACCCTGCCCGTTACACACCCGCCCGTTACACACCCGCCCGTTATACAGCTGCCCGTTACACACCCGCCCGTTACACACCCTGCCCGTTACACACCCGCCCGTTACACACCCGCCCGTTACACACCCCGCCCGTTATACACCCTGCCCGTTATACACCCCGTCCGTTACACACCCGCCCGTTACACACCCTGCCCGTTACACACGCGCCCGTTACACACCCGCCCGTTATACACCCTGCCACGTTGCACACCCTGCCCGTTACACACCCGCCCGTTATACACCCTGCCCGTTACACACCCGCCCGTTACGCACCCGCCCGTTACACACCCTGCCTGTTACACACCCCACCCGTTACACACCCCGCCCGTTACACACCCCACCCGTTACACCCAGCCCGCTACACACCCGCCTGTTCCACACCCTGCCCGTTATACACCCGCCCGTTATACACCCCCCGTTACACACCCTCCCGTTATACACCCTGCCCGTTACACACCCTGCCCGTTACACACCCCGTCCGTTACACACTCCGCCCGTTACACACCCTGCCCGTTACACACCCGCCCGTTATACATCCTGCCCGTTACACACCCGCCAGTTACACACCCGCCCGTTACACACCCCGCCCGTTATACACCCTGCCCATTACACACCCGCCCGTTACACCCTGCCCCGTTACACACCCGTTACACACCCTGCCCCGTTACAGACCCGTTACACACCTTGCCCCGTTACACACCCTGCCCAGTTATACACCCCGCCCGTTGCACACCCTGCCCCGTTACACCCCCGCCCGTTATACACCCTGCCCGGTACACACCCTGCCCCGTTACACACCCACCCGTTACACACCCTGCCCCGTTACACACCCTGCCCCGTTACACACCCACCCGTTACACACCCTGCCCGTTATACACCCTGCCCGTTACACACCCTGCCCCGTTACACACCCTGCCCCGTTATACACCCTGCCCCGTTACACACCCCGCCCGTTATAAACCCTGCCCCGTTACACACCCCGCCCGTTACACACCCTGCCCCGTTATACACCCGTTACACACCCTGCCCCGTTACACACCCGTTACACACCCTGCCCCGTTACACACCCGTTACACACCCGTTACACACCCGTTACACACCCTGCCCCGTTACACACCCGTTACACACCCGTTACACACCCTGCCCCGTTATACACCCCGCCCGTTACACACCCTGCCCCGTTACACACCCGTTACACACCCTGCCCCGTTATACACCCTGCCCCGTTACACACCCTGCCCCGTTACACACCCTGCCCGTTACACACCCTGCCCCGTTATACTCCCTGCCCCGTTATACACCCTGCCCGCTACACACCCTGCCGCGTTACACACCAACTCATTACACACCCATTACACACACTGCCCCGTTACACACCCTGCCCCGTTACACACCCGCCCGTTATACACCTGCCCGTTACACACCCGCCCGTTATACACACCGCCCGTTACACACCCGCACGTTACACACCCCGCCCGTTACACACCCCGCCCGTTGCACACCCTGCCCGTTACACACCTGCCCGTTACACACCCTGCCCCGTTATACACCCTGCCCGTTACACACCCGCCCGTTACACACCCCGCCCGTTGCACACCCTGCCCGTTGCACACCCCGCCCGTTACACATCCCGCCCGTTACACACCCTTCCCGTTACACACCTGCCCGTTACACACCCCGCCCGTTACACACCCTGCCCGTTACACACCCGCCCATTATGTACCCCGCCCGTTATACACCCTGCCCGCCCGCCCATTACACACCCTGCCCGTTACACACCCTGCCCGTTACACACCCCGCCCGTTACACACCCGCCCGTTATACACCCGCCCGTTATCACCCTGCCCCGTTATACACCCGCCCGTTATCACCCTGCCCCGTTATACACCCTGCCCGTTACACACCCGCCCGTTACACACCCCGCCCGTTACACACCCCGCCCGTTGCACACCCTGCCCGTTGCACACCCCGCCCGTTACACACCCCGCCCGTTACACACCCCGCCCGTTATACACCCTGCCCGTTACACACCCGCCCGTTACACACCCCGCCCGTTACACACCCTGCCCGTTATATACCCCGCCCGTTATACACCCTGCCCGCCCGCCCATTACACACCCTGCCCGTTACACACCCTGCCCGTTATACACCCGCCCGTTATACACCCGCCCGTTATCACCCTGCCCCGTTATACACCCTGCCCGTTCTACACCCTGCCCCGTTACACACCCGCCCGTTACACACCCCGCCCGTCACACACCCCGCCCGTTGCACACCCTGCCCGTTACACACCCGCCCGTTACACACACGCCCGTTACACACCCTGCCTCGTTATACACCCTGCCCGTTACACACCCGCCCATTATACACCCGCCCGTTACACACCGTGCCAGTTACACACCCCGCCCGTTATACACCCTGCCCGTTATACACCCCGCCCGTTACACACCCGGCCCGTTGCACACCCGCCCGTTACACACCCTGCCCGTTACACACCCCGCCCGTTACACACCCGCCCGTTACACACCCTGCCCGTTATACACCCGCCCGTTATACACCCGCCCGTTACACACCCGCCCGTTATACACCCCGCCCGTTACACACCCGCCCGTTATACACCCCGCCAGTTACACACCCCGTCCGTTATACACCCCGCCCGTTACACACCCGCCCGTTACACACCCGCCCGTTACACACCCGCCCGTTATACACCCTGCCCCGTTACACACCCTGCCCGTTACACACCCTGCCCCGTTACACACCCGCCCATTATACACCCTGCCCCGTTACACACCCTGCCCGTTACACACCCGCCCGTTACACACCCGCCCGTTACACAGCCTGCCCCGTTACACACCCCGCCCGTTATACACCCCGTTATACACCCTGCCCATTACACACCCCGCCTGTTACACACCCTGCCCGTTACACACCCTGCCCGTTATACACCCTGCCCCGTTACACACCCTGCCCGTTACACACCCCGCCCGTTACACACCCTGCCCGTTACACACCCTGCCCGTTATACACCCTGCCCCGTTACACACCCCGCCCGTTACACACCCTGCCCGTTACACACCCTGCCCGTTACACACCCTGCCCGTTATACACCCGCCCGTTACACACCCGCCCGTTTCACACCCTGCCCGTTACACACCCCGCCCGTTATACACCCCGCCAGTTACACACCACGCCCGTTATACACCCCGCCCGTTACACACCCGCCCGTTACACACCCGCCCGTTATACACACTGCCCGTTATACACCCGACCGTTACACAACCCGCCCGTTATACACCCCGCCAGTTACACACCCCGCCCGTTACACACCCTCCCGGTACACACCCGCCCGTTATACACCCGTCCGTTACACACCCGCCCGTTACACTCCCGCCCGTTACACACCCCGCCCGTTACACACCCGCCCGTTACACACCCTGCCCGTTACACACCCGCCAGTTACACACCCGCCCGTTACACACCCGGCCCGTTATACACCCTGCCCGTTACACACCCGCCCGTTACACCCTGCCCCGTTACACACCCCGCCCGTTACACACCCGCCCGTTACACACCCACCCATTACACCCTGCCCCGTTACACACCCCGCCCGTTACACCCTGCCCCGTTACACACCCTGCCTGTTAAACACGTGCCCGTTACACACCCTGCCCGTTACACACCGCCTGTTACACACCCGCCCGTTACACACCCGCCCGTTACACACCCTGCCCGTTACACACCCGCCCGTTACACACCCTGCCCGTTACACACCCTGCCCGTTACACACCCCGCCCGTTACACACCCCGCCCGTTACACACCCTGCCCGTTACACACCCTGCCCCGTTACACACCCTGCCCGTTACACACCCTGCCCCGTTACACACCCTGCCCGTTATACACCCGCCTGTTATACACCCGCCCGTTACACACCCGCCCGTTAGACACCCCGCCCGTTACACACCCGCCCGTTATACACCCCGCCAGTTACACACCCCGCCCGTTATACACCCCGCCCGTTACACACCCGCCCGTTACACACCCCGCCCGTTACACACCCCGCCCGTTACACACCCCGCCCGTTACACACCCTACCCGTTATACACCCGCCCGTTATACACCCTGCCCGTTACACACCCTGCCCGTTACACACCCGGCCCGTTACACACCCTGTCCGTTACACACCCTGCCCGTTACACACCCCGCCCGTTACACACACTGCCCGTTACACACCGCCCGTTATACACCCCGCCCGTTACACACCCTGCCCGTTACACACCCGCCCGTTACACACCCCGCCCGTTACACACCCCGCCCGTTACACACCCTGCCCGTTATACACCCTGCCCCATTACACACCCTGCCCGTTATACACCCGCCTGTTATACACCCGCCCGTTACACACCCGCCCTTTACACACCCTGCCCCGTTACACACCCTGCCCGTTATACACCCGCCCGTTATACACCCGCCCGTTACACACCCGCCCCTTATACACCCCGCCCGTTACACACCCGCCCGTTATACACCCCGCCAGTTACACACCCCGCCCGTTATACACCCCGCCCGTTACACACCCGCCCGTTACACACGCTGCCCGTTACACACCCGCCCGTTACACACCCTGCCCCGTTATACACCCCGCCCGTTACACACCCTGCCCCGTTACACACCCTGCCCGTTACACACCCCGCCCGTTACACACCCCGCCCGTTACACACCCCGCCCGTTACACACCCGCCCGTTACACACCCTGCCTGTTACACACCCTGCCCGTTACACACCCGGCCCGTTACACACCCTGTCCGTTACACACCCTGCCTGTTACACACCCCGCCCGTTACACACACTGCCCGTTACACACCGCCCGTTACACCCCACCCGTTATACACCCCGCCCGTTACACACCCTGCCCGTTACACACCCGCCCGTTACACACCCCGCCCGTTACACACCCTGCCCGTTATACACCCGCCCGTTACACACCCCGCCCGTTACACACCCCGCCCGTTACACACCCCGCCCGTTACACACCCTGCCTGTTACACACCCGCCCGTTACACACCCGCCCGTTATACACCCGCCCGTTACACACCCGCCCGTTACACACCCTGCCCGTTACACACCCTGCCCGTTACACACCCGCCCGTTACACACCCGCCCGTTACACACCCCGCCCGTTACACACCCCGCCCGTTACACACCCGCCCGTTACACACCCGCCCGTTATACACCCCGTTATACACCCTGCCCGTTACACACCCCGTCCGTTACACACCCGGCCCGTTACACACCCTGTCCGTTACACACCCTGCCCGTTACACACCCCGCCCGTTACACACACTGCCCGTTACACACCGCCCGTTACACCCCACCCGTTATACACCCCGCCCGTTACACACCCTGCCCGTTACACACCCGCCCGTTACACACCCCGCCCGTTACACACCCTGCCCGTTACACACCCCGCCCGTTACACACCCCGCCCGTTACACACCCCGCCCGTTACACACCCGCCCGTTACACACCCGCCCGTTATACACCCTGCCCGTTACACTCCCTGCCCGTTACACACCCGCCCGTTACACACCCGCCCTTTATACACCCTGCCCCGTTACACACCCTGCCCGTTACACACCCGCCCGTTACACACCCTGCCTGTTACACACCCGCCCGTTACACACCCGCCCGTTATACACCCTGCCCGTTACACACCCTGCCTGTTACACACCCGCCCGTTACACACCCCGCCCGTTACACACCCGCCCGTTACACACCCCGCCCGTTACACACCCTGCCCGTTACACACCCGCCCATTATGTACCCCGCCCGTTATACACCCTGCCCGCCCGCCCATTACACACCCTGCCCGTTACACACCCTGCCCGTTACACACCCCGCCCGTTACACACCCGCCCGTTATACACCCGCCCGTTATCACCCTGCCCCGTTATACACCCGCCCGTTATCACCCTGCCCCGTTATACACCCTGCCCGTTACACACCCGCCCGTTACACACCCCGCCCGTTACACACCCCGCCCGTTGCACACCCTGCCCGTTGCACACCCCGCCCGTTACACACCCCGCCCGTTACACACCCCGCCCGTTATACACCCTGCCCGTTACACACCCGCCCGTTACACACCCCGCCCGTTACACACCCTGCCCATTATATACCCCGCCCGTTATACACCCTGCCCGCCCGCCCATTACACACCCTGCCCGTTACACACCCTGCCCGTTATACACCCGCCCGTTATACACCCGCCCGTTATCACCCTGCCCCGTTATACACCCTGCCCGTTCTACACCCTGCCCCGTTACACACCCGCCCGTTACACACCCCGCCCGTCACACACCCCGCCCGTTGCACACCCTGCCCGTTACACACCCGCCCGTTACACACACGCCCGTTACACACCCTGCCTCGTTATACACCCTGCCCGTTACACACCCGCCCATTATACACCCGCCCGTTACACACCGTGCCAGTTACACACCCCGCCCGTTATACACCCTGCCCGTTATACACCCCGCCCGTTACACACCCGGCCCGTTGCACACCCGCCCGTTACACACCCTGCCCGTTACACACCCCGCCCGTTACACACCCGCCCGTTACACACCCTGCCCGTTATACACCCGCCCGTTATACACCCGCCCGTTACACACCCGCCCGTTATACACCCCGCCCGTTACACACCCGCCCGTTATACACCCCGCCAGTTACACACCCCGTCCGTTATACACCCCGCCCGTTACACACCCGCCCGTTACACACCCGCCCGTTACACACCCGCCCGTTATACACCCTGCCCCGTTACACACCCTGCCCGTTACACACCCTGCCCCGTTACACACCCGCCCGTTATACACCCTGCCCCGTTACACACCCTGCCCGTTACACACCCGCCCGTTACACACCCGCCCGTTACACAGCCTGCCCCGTTACACACCCCGCCCGTTATACACCCCGTTATACACCCTGCCCATTACACACCCCGCCTGTTACACACCCTGCCCGTTACACACCCTGCCCGTTATACACCCTGCCCCGTTACACACCCTGCCCGTTACACACCCCGCCCGTTACACACCCTGCCCGTTACACACCCTGCCCGTTATACACCCTGCCCCGTTACACACCCCGCCCGTTACACACCCTGCCCGTTACACACCCTGCCCGTTACACACCCTGCCCGTTATACACCCGCCCGTTACACACCCGCCCGTTTCACACCCTGCCCGTTACACACCCCGCCCGTTATACACCCCGCCAGTTACACACCACGCCCGTTATACACCCCGCCCGTTACACACCCGCCCGTTACACACCCGCCCGTTATACACACTGCCCGTTATACACCCGACCGTTACACAACCCGCCCGTTATACACCCCGCCAGTTACACACCCCGCCCGTTACACACCCTCCCGGTACACACCCGCCCGTTATACACCCGTCCGTTACACACCCGCCCGTTACACTCCCGCCCGTTACACACCCCGCCCGTTACACACCCGCCCGTTACACACCCTGCCCGTTACACACCCGCCAGTTACACACCCGCCCGTTACACACCCGGCCCGTTATACACCCTGCCCGTTACACACCCGCCCGTTACACCCTGCCCCGTTACACACCCCGCCCGTTACACACCCGCCCGTTACACACCCACCCATTACACCCTGCCCCGTTACACACCCCGCCCGTTACACCCTGCCCCGTTACACACCCTGCCTGTTAAACACGTGCCCGTTACACACCCTGCCCGTTACACACCGCCTGTTACACACCCGCCCGTTACACACCCGCCCGTTACACACCCTGCCCGTTACACACCCGCCCGTTACACACCCTGCCCGTTACACACCCTGCCCGTTACACACCCCGCCCGTTACACACCCCGCCCGTTACACACCCTGCCCGTTACACACCCTGCCCCGTTACACACCCTGCCCGTTACACACCCTGCCCCGTTACACACCCTGCCCGTTATACACCCGCCTGTTATACACCCGCCCGTTACACACCCGCCCGTTAGACACCCCGCCCGTTACACACCCGCCCGTTATACACCCCGCCAGTTACACACCCCGCCCGTTATACACCCCGCCCGTTACACACCCGCCCGTTACACACCCCGCCCGTTACACACCCCGCCCGTTACACACCCCGCCCGTTACACACCCTACCCGTTATACACCCGCCCGTTATACACCCTGCCCGTTACACACCCTGCCCGTTACACACCCGGCCCGTTACACACCCTGTCCGTTACACACCCTGCCCGTTACACACCCCGCCCGTTACACACACTGCCCGTTACACACCGCCCGTTATACACCCCGCCCGTTACACACCCTGCCCGTTACACACCCGCCCGTTACACACCCCGCCCGTTACACACCCCGCCCGTTACACACCCTGCCCGTTATACACCCTGCCCCATTACACACCCTGCCCGTTATACACCCGCCTGTTATACACCCGCCCGTTACACACCCGCCCTTTACACACCCTGCCCCGTTACACACCCTGCCCGTTATACACCCGCCCGTTATACACCCGCCCGTTACACACCCGCCCCTTATACACCCCGCCCGTTACACACCCGCCCGTTATACACCCCGCCAGTTACACACCCCGCCCGTTATACACCCCGCCCGTTACACACCCGCCCGTTACACACGCTGCCCGTTACACACCCGCCCGTTACACACCCTGCCCCGTTATACACCCCGCCCGTTACACACCCTGCCCCGTTACACACCCTGCCCGTTACACACCCCGCCCGTTACACACCCCGCCCGTTACACACCCCGCCCGTTACACACCCGCCCGTTACACACCCTGCCTGTTACACACCCTGCCCGTTACACACCCGGCCCGTTACACACCCTGTCCGTTACACACCCTGCCTGTTACACACCCCGCCCGTTACACACACTGCCCGTTACACACCGCCCGTTACACCCCACCCGTTATACACCCCGCCCGTTACACACCCTGCCCGTTACACACCCGCCCGTTACACACCCCGCCCGTTACACACCCTGCCCGTTATACACCCGCCCGTTACACACCCCGCCCGTTACACACCCCGCCCGTTACACACCCCGCCCGTTACACACCCTGCCTGTTACACACCCGCCCGTTACACACCCGCCCGTTATACACCCGCCCGTTACACACCCGCCCGTTATACACCCTGCCCGTTACACACCCTGCCCGTTACACACCCGCCCGTTACACACCCGCCCGTTACACACCCCGCCCGTTACACACCCCGCCCGTTACACACCCGCCCGTTACACACCCGCCCGTTATACACCCCGTTATACACCCTGCCCGTTACACACCCCGTCCGTTACACACCCGGCCCGTTACACACCCTGTCCGTTACACACCCTGCCCGTTACACACCCCGCCCGTTACACACACTGCCCGTTACACACCGCCCGTTACACCCCACCCGTTATACACCCCGCCCGTTACACACCCTGCCCGTTACACACCCGCCCGTTACACACCCCGCCCGTTACACACCCTGCCCGTTACACACCCCGCCCGTTACACACCCCGCCCGTTACACACCCGCCCGTTACACACCCGCCCGTTATACACCCTGCCCGTTACACTCCCTGCCCGTTACACACCCGCCCGTTACACACCCGCCCTTTATACACCCTGCCCCGTTACACACCCTGCCCGTTACACACCCGCCCGTTACACACCCTGCCTGTTACACACCCGCCCGTTACACACCCGCCCGTTATACACCCTGCCCGTTACACACCCTGCCTGTTACACACCCGCCCGTTACACACCCCGCCCGTTACACACCCGCCCGTTACACACCCCGCCCGTTACACACCCGCCCGTTATACACCCCGTTATACACCCTGCCCATTACACACCCCGTCCGTTACACACCCTGCCCGTTACACACCCGCCCGTTACACAACCTGCCTGTTACACACCCTGCCCGTTACACACCCGGCCCGTTACACACCCGCCCGTTACACACCCTGCCCATTACACACCCCGCCCTTTACACAACCTGCCCGTTACACCCTGCCCGTTACACCCCGCCCGTTACACACCCTGCCCGTTATACACCCCGCCCGTTATACACCCTGCCTGTTACACACCCGGCCCGTTACACACCCGCCCGTTACACACCCTGCCCGTTACAGACCCTGCCCGTTACACACCCCGCCCGTTAAACACCCTGCCCGTTACACACCCGCCCGTTACACCCCACCCGTTATACACATCGCCCGTTACACACCCTGCCCGTTACACAGCCGCCCGTTACACACCCCGCCCGTTACACACCCTGCCCGTTACACAGCCCGCCCGTTACACACCCCGCCCGTTACACACCCTGCCCGTTACACACCCGCCCGTTACACAACCTGCCCGTTACACCCTGCCCGTTACACACCCGCCCGTTACACACCCTGCCCGTTACACACCCCGCCCGTTACAGACCCTGCCCGTTACACACCCCGCCCGTTAAACACCCTGCCCGTTACACACCCGCCCGTTACACCCCACCCGTTATACACATCGCCCGTTACACACCCTGCCCATTACACAGCCGCCCGTTACACACCCCGCCCGTTACACACCCTGCCCGTTACACAGCCACCCGTTACACACCCTGCCCATTATACACCCGCCCGTTATACACCCCATTATACACCCTGCCCGTTACACACCCGCCCGTTACACACCCTGCCCGTTACACACTTGCCCGATTCTCCTTTCCATTGATGTCAATTTGAGCGTATAACGGGCGACCAATTAAATATTGCCCAGTTAAAATTTCCCCCAAGATGTTGTGTTCACATACTGGCTTATCCTGAAATATTCCTTTAAGTGTAAGATATGATGGTGTGGAACGTCATTGAATGAAAGGGAATGCAGTAAAACACAAGTAAAATAGTCCATGAGTGTAATCTGACCCGAGAAGAAAAAGAAAAGAGCAGGTGAAGCACTTTCGGCCCAGGACTCCCTCGTGAACATCATGTTATCGCTTGTGTCTGTTTGCAACATTGCCTGGACTACACTGCAACAACCTGCAGTGGGAATGAGCAAGAAATTCCCAGCTGTTTCATCAAATTTTATTCCTCCGAGTCAGAAGCAAAAACATCGTAACTTGCAGGTGTAATGCAGCTGTACTGAGGGCAGTGAATATAATGCCAGGCCCCATTAGTTAGATGGAGTTACAAGTCATTAGCAAGAAATTCAAACACAATTCATTTGCAACAGTAGCTGCAGTCACTGCACTCTTACAACACATCGAGTTAAGTTCTGGTTTGATAGCCACGTGAATCCTTAATTGTTGGGATCAGGACAACAGATTGGTAACAGAGCAAGAATCAATCTTCAAATTGAAAGGGAATAATCTCTTATAGAAAGAGAGACTTGCATTTGTATAGTGCCTTTCAGAACTTCAGGACGTCCCAAAGCACTTTACATAGAAACATAGCAGCCAGTGAAGTACTTTTGAAGTTTTGTCACTGTTGTAATGTAGGAAACGCGGCAGCCAATTTGCGCACAGCAAGCTCCCACAAACAGCAATGTGATAATGACCAGGTTATCTGTTTTAGTGATGTTGGTTGAGGGATAAATATTGGCCCAGGACACCGGGAATAACTCCCTTGCTGTTCTTCAAAATAGTGCGACGCGATCTTTTACGTCTGATGCGCTATCAATTACTCATAAAAGACGGAGAGTTAGGAGAGTAACTAAAAGGCTTTTATTAGCAAAGAACAGAGCATGCCTCTCGTGGTTGACTGGGTTCCAAGAAGGCAGGGGGCTGCAGAGCAGTCACCTTTATACCTGGGCCTGTGGGTGGAGCCAGGGGCAGAGCCAGCAGAGGCATGCTGAGGCATGCATAGATACAACAGTGTGCAACAACAACAACAACGGTGAACAACAATAACAGTGGTTTACCACAACGTCCACCTGAGAGAGAAGACGGGGCCTCGGTTTAACATTTCATCTGAAAGACAGCACCTCCAACAGTGCAGCACTCCCTCAGCATCAGCCTAGATTATGTGCACTGGTCAGTGGAGCTAGACTTGAACCCACAGCCCTGTGAAACAGAGGCGAGAGTGCTACCCACTGAGCCACGGCTGACACAACATAACCAGACAGTCCCAGGTTCGATTCCCAGTCTGTGCCAAGTTAGCCAACTTCAGCTGGGGTGGGAGTACATTGCGAGTGTAGGTCCTTAGGGCTCAGGAAGGGGAAATCAGCCAGGATTCCCAGTGCTGATCGAAGGTCAAGTGGTGTCCATATCGAGTGAGGATAGGAGCAGGCGACAATGCAATGCCTCTCCATCAACAAATAATCTCACCCACATTCACGGCCTAGACTCAAACACAAAGTTGTGGTGAATGGCTGTTTTTCGGACTGGAGGGAGGTAACAGTGGCGTTCCCCAGGGTTCAGGACTAGTGCCACTGCTGTTTTTGGTATACATTAATGACTTGGACTTGGGTGTACAGGGCACAATTTCGAAATTTGCAGATGACACGAAACTTGAAAGTGTAGTAAACAGTGAGGAAGATAGTGATAGACTTCAAGAGGACATAGACAGGCTGGTGGAATGGGCAGACACATAGCAGATGAAATTCAACGCAGAAAAGTGTGAGGTGATACATTTTGGTAGGAAGAATGAGGAGAGACAATAAAAGCTAAATGGTACAATTTTAAAGGGGGTGCAAGAACAGAGAGACCTGGGGGTGTTTGTGCACAAATCTTTGAAGGTGGCAGGACCGGTTAGAAAGCTGGTACTAAAGCCTATGGGATCCTGGGCTTTATAGACAGAGGCAGAGAGTACACAAGCCAGGAAGTTATGCTAACCTACATAAAACACTGGTTAGTCCCCAGCTGGAGTATTGTTTCCAATTCTGGGCACCAAACTTTAGGAAGGACATGAAGGCTTTGGAGAGGGTACTTAAATTGTTCCAGGGATGAGGGATTAGTTACGTGAATAGACGAGAGAAGCTGAGTTGTTCCCCTTAGTACAGAGAAGCCTATACAAAACCCTGGTTAGACCACACCTGGAGTACTGTGAGCAATTCTGGCCACCACACCTTAGGCAGAGTCTAAATATTAGAGGCAGGCCTTTCAGGAGTGAAATTAGGAAACACTTCTACACACAAAGGGTGGTAGAAGTTTGGAACTTTCTTCCGTAAACGGCAATTGATGCTAGATCAATTGTTAATTTTAAATTGGAGATTGATAGCTTTCTATTAACCAAAGGTATTAAGGGATATGGGCCAAAGGTAGATATATGGAGTTAGGTCACAGATCAGCAATGATCTCACTGAATGGCAGAACAGGCTCAGGGGGCTAAATGGCCTCCTCCTGTCCTGTTCACCCAGTTCTGGATGAGCAGAAATTTTCTCCAATTAAATATTGGGAAGACTGAAGCCATTGTCTTCGGTCCCCGCCACAAACTCCGTTCCCTAGCCACCGACTCCATCCCTCTCCCTCGCATCTGTCTGAGGCTCAACCAGACTGTTTGCAACCTTGGTGTTATATTTAACCCTGAAATGAGCTTCCGACCACATATTCACGGCATAACTAAGAACACCTATTTCCATCTCCGTAACATCGCCTGTCTCTGCCCTTGCCTCAGCTCATCTGATGCTGAAACCCTCATCCATGCCTTTGTTACCTCTAGACTTGACTATTCCAACACACTCCCGGCTGGTCTCCCACATTCCACCCTACGTAAACTTGAGGTGATCCAAAACTCGGCTGCCCGTGTCCTAACACGCACCAAGTCCCGTTCACCCATCACCCCCTGTGCTCACTGACCTACACTGGCTCCCGGTTAATCAACACCTCGATTTTAAAATTCTCATCCTTGTTTTCAAATCCCTCCATGGCCTCGCCCCTCCCTATTTCTGTAATCTCCTTCAGCCCCACAACCCCCCCCGAGATCTCTGCGCTCCTCTAATTCTGCTCTCTTGAGCATCCCTGATTATAATCGCTCCACCATTGGCGGCCGTGCCTTCAGCTGCCGAGGCCCGAAGCTCTGGAATTCCCTCCCTAAACCTCTCCACCTCTCTCTCCTCCTTTAAGACACTCCTTAAAACTTACCGCTTTGACCAAACTGTTGGTCACCTGCCGTAACTTCTCCTTCTATGACCCGGAGTCAATTTCTTTGTTTTATAATCGCTCCTGTGCAGCGCCTTGGGACGTTTTACTACGTTAAAGGCGCTATATAAATACAAGTTGTTGTTGTTCCTATGTTCCTAAGAGGAGATTTGATAGCGGTGTTTAAAATCATGAAGGGTTTAGAGAGAGTAAATAAGGGGAAACTATTTTCAATGGCTGGAGAGTCAATAACCAGAGGACACAGATTGAAGGTGATCAGAAGAACCAGAGGCGACATGAGGAAACATTTGTCACGCAGCGAGTTGTTGTGATCTGGAATGTGCTGTCTGAAAGGGCGGTGGAGGCAGATTCAATAGTAACTTTCAAAAGAGAATTGGATAGGTACTTGAAGGGAAAAAATGTGCACGCTATGGGGAAATTGCAGGGGAGTGGGACTACTTGGATAGCTCTACCAAAGAGCCGGCATAGGCACGATGGGCTGAATGGACTCTTTCTGTGCTGTATCATTCTCTGATTCTGTGACTTGTGGAACTGTATCACAGCAAAAGTCAGCACCCTCAGCTGGGGAGGGGATAAAGGGGATCTAATTGTACTCATATAAAAATTACTGGGATTGATTTACCCAACATAGATTTACATGGAATTACATAGTAATTACAGGACAGAAACAGGCCATTCGGCCCAACTGGTCCGTGCCAGTGTTTATGCTCCATATGAGCCTCCGCCTACCCTACTTCATCTCACCATATCAGAGTATCCTTCTATTCTTTTCTCCTTCATGTGTTTATCTAGCTTCCCCATAAATGCATCGATACTATTCGCCTCAACCACTCCCTGTGGTAGCGAGTTCCACATTCTCACCACTCTCTGGGTAAAGAAGTTTCTCCTGAATTCCCGATTGGATTTATTAGTGACCATCTTATATTTATGGCCCCTAGTTCTGGTCTCCCCCACAAGTGGAAACATCTTCTCTACATCTGGTATCATCCTTTGTAAATCTTTTTTGCACCCTCTCCAGTGCCTCTATATCCTTTTTATAATATGGAGACTCGAACTGTGCACCATGCTCCAAGTGTGGTCTAACCAAGGTTCTATACAATTTTAACATAACATCTCTGCTTTTCAATTCTATCCCTCTAGAAATGCACCCCAGTGCAGTGCAGCAAAGATCTTGTGGGATTCTGAAAAGTCAGCACATTGGCTAAAGCCAACACATTGTACAATTTCTGGTTAAACCTGTTGGTGCAACTGCAAGTGGTGTTTTGGAATGATGGGGTGGGCAGTTCAATTTCAATTTTCAATTCAATTCAATTCAAATGCTTTATTGGCATGAAAGTTTACAGGGAACCATATTGCCAAAGCTTACATAACAAAAAGTACAGTTTTCCAACATTCTGTAGGTGTCAAACAATTTTGACCTTCGCTGGGTACATATCATGTTTGGGCTGCAGCAGCAGGGGGAGCTCTAGACAGTGGCTGGGCCTTTTCTCTCACTGCAAGCAGATTGGGTCGCAGAATGACCTAAAATAAAGAGTCGATAACTTTTAAAAAGCATAAAAATAAATCAATAAACTGTCTGCCTCGGCCTAGGAATCTGCACTTTGGGAGAGTTTGAATTCTCAGGGCTCTGAAAGTGCTGCAGTGCCATTTGTCTGGGATTATTCACTGGGATGTGCTCCAGGTCACAGGGAAGGAAGAGTTTTTCTTCGCGACCAGAGAATTAATTATTGTGCCAATAACAGCCACCTGCCCTCTAAAAATCGCTCGCAAAAAACACTAACCTTTCTCAATTCTTTTTGTAATTCAGTGTTATTGGTTTATTAAAGAAAGGATTCTGTGACTTTGCAGAGTACAAATGTATAGGCCTAGAAATTCAGGTGCTAAAAGGCCCCCGAAGACTCCAATATGGCGGGCAGGAAGCGCGCGCTCTTTACAAGCGTGTCCGCCATATTGGTAAAGGCCCAAACATCGGCGTGCAGTGCTCATGCCTGAAACAGGCATTAGACCCTTAGCATCACCGATCACTCCCCGACCCCCACAATTGGGGCCCCCCCCCGACGATCAGACCCATACCCGGATCACCAACCAGCCCCCACCACCCCGCAATCACGGACCACCCCCCCCAGCGATCCCCAACACCCTCACGATCACCAACACCCATCACCGACCACCTTTGTGATCACCGACCCTCAGCTCTACCCTGTTCTCTCCCCAACCCCCGTGATCACCCCCCGACCCGCCAAACCATGTTGTACCCACGCCCCCCTCACAATCTCTACCCAAGCAGCAGGAATCCTACCTGCTCCTGGGCTGCGGCCTCTTCTGGAGTGTTCACCGCGCGACAGGGAGCCGATCAATCTGGCTGGCTTCCAGGTGGGGATCCTGTTAATAAACATACACGCTGTGGGGTTAAAACTCCATGGCCTTCGGGGACCCGAACCCCCCCCCCCACACCGCCTGGAAATCCTGCCCCAGTAAATATCGGGGCCTAAGAGTCGACCACGTGGTAGGGGGCTGGAGTTACACGTACAGATGGGAGCTTCCCTTTCCTGAACCGATTGGTGTTTACAACAATCTGCTAGCTTTCATGGGGTCTTTTTAGTGCAAGTCCTCAAATTACCACATTCATTAAATTTAATTTCTCACGACATCTGGGGCGGCAAGTCAGCAACAATGAATTACATTTATATAGAGCCATTACCATAGAAAATCATTCCAAGGCGCGATATTCAGAGAGGTGTAATCAGACAAAAATGGATGCCAAGCCAAAGAAAGAAAGTAATTCTTTCACTGTGGTTCAAGTCTCACTCCAGAGATTTGAGCACAAAAATCTAGGCTGACACTCCAGGGAAGTACTGAGGGAGTGCTGCACTATCGGAGGGGCAGTACTGAGGGAGCTCCGTACTGTCGGAGGGGCAGTACTGAGGGAGCGCTGCACTGTCGGAGGGGCAGTACTGAGGGAGCGCTGCACTGTCGGAGGGGCAGTACTGAGGGAGCTCCGTACTGTCGGAGGGGCAGTACTGAGGGAGCGCTGCACTGTCGGAGGGGCAGTACTGAGGGAGCGCTGCACTGTCGGAGGGGCAGTACTGAGGGAGCTCCGTACTGTCGGAGGGGCAGTACTGAGGGAGCGCTGCACTGTCGGAGGGGCAGTACTGAGGGAGCTCCGTACTGTCGGAGGGGCAGTACTGAGGGAGCGCTGCACTGTCGGAGGGGCAGTACTGAGGGAGTGCCGCACTGTTGGAGGGGCAGTACTGAGGGAGCGCTCACTGTCAGAGGGGCAGTACTGAGGGAGCGCTCACTGTCGGAGGGGCAGTACTGAGGGAGCTCCGTACTGTCGGAGGGGCAGTACTGAGGGAGCGCTGCACTATCGGAGGGGCAGTACTGAGGGAGCTCCGTACTGTCGGAGGGGCAGTACTGAGGGAGCGCCGCACTGTCGGAGGGGCAGTACTGAGGGAGCGCTCACTGTCGGAGGGGCAGTACTGAGGGAGCGCCGCACTGTCGGAGGGGCAGTACTGAGGGAGCTCCGTACTGTCGGAGGGGCAGTACTGAGGGAGCGCCGCACTGTCGGAGGGGCAGTACTGAGGGAGCGCTCACTGTCGGAGGGGCAGTACTGAGGGAGCGCTCACTGTCGGAGGGGCAGTACTGAGGGAGCGCCGCACTGTCAGAGGGGCAGTACTGAGGGAGCGCTACACTGTCGGAGGGGCAGTACTGAGGGAGCGCTCACTGTCGGAGGAGCAGTACTGAGGGAGCGCTCACTGTCGGAGGGGCAGTACTGAGGGAGTGCTGCACTGTCGGAGGTGCCGTCTTTAGGATGAGACTAAACTGAGGCCGTCTGCCCTCTCAGGTGGACATAAAAGATCCTGTGGCACTATTTTGAAGAAGAACAGGGGAGTTATCCCCTGTATCCTGGCCAATATTTATCCCTCACTTAACATCCCAAAAAACAGATTACCTGGTCATCATCATATTGCTGTTTGTGGTAGCTTGCTGTGCATAAATTGGCTGCCGCATTTCCTACATTACAACAGTAACAAAACTTCAAAAGTACTTAATTGGCTGTAAAGCGCTTTGGGACATCCCGAGGCCGTAAAAGGTGCTATAGAAATGCAAGTCTTTCTTTGAATGTGAAGCACTTTGGACATCCTGTAATAAAGTACTATATAAATGTAAATGCTTTCTTGTTGCTGTCTTGATTACACCCCAGTCTGTGTGTTATCCTGTGCATAAGATATACTCTAAAATCTGTGGCAGTGGTTTTATACTCAGTCTGGGTCACTTTAGGTTCACTGGCAGTGTCGGGACAGACTCAATGATCGATACTCTCGGTGTAATTGACGTGATAACACTCACCCTGAAATACTAAAGTAACTCAATTACTGGTAGGTTATCAAAAAGATTACCTGGTTACCGAGTAAAATAAGCCAGTGTATATTTTACATAGAATAATGGATGTCATGGACTGATTGCAAGGAATAATCTTATTGAAGGCTCACGTCATTAATCATGAGCAGTAATGATTGTTCAGTAACACAAGTTCAGTGACAAATCAGATGAAGTTAATTTTCCAGGAATGAACACACAACTCAGCAGTTTGAGTTACATGATATTAAAATTTCATCAGCTTATTACCATTTTGTTTTATTTCTCTGGTGGTTGAGAACCAGGAATAACGATCAGGATTTAATTGTTGCCAGTTTATTGAATGATAATCAATTCTTTATTCACTGAAGTAGGACACAGTAAGTGGACATATTGAAATTTCAATATTCAGTACATTGAAGGCTGAGAAATAGTTAATTACTGGATAAATATATTAGCAAATACAAACTGCAAATGCTGGAAATCCAAAATAAAAGCAGACAATGCTGGAGAATACACAGCATCTGTAAAGAGAAAGGAAAGGTTGTTGTGATCCTGGTTGGAGGAGGAAAGCCCATGGCCCGAGGTGTCCTTTTGGAGCCCGGAGGAACACTCATGCTCTTCGTGTCCCAGAAGGAAACCCTCGCCTGGTCCCACTGCTCCTTCCTGCCCTGGCGCGCCAGGCGAGGACGACAATGGGCATACAGTGCAGCCGCCGAGAAATAAAATAACGTTTGGGCCTGAGTGACGTCATCAGACGCCGACCATTGGATTTCAATGTGGCCCTCTCCGGGTGGTCAGAAGCTGCCCGTTAATATGGCCGTGACACAAGGCCAGCCAGGATCAGGTGAGGGGGTCACTGCGAGCAATTTAACCTTCTGTACTGGTCCATGGCGGCATTTATGTTCCACACGAGCCTCCTACAACCTCTCTTCATCTCACCCTACCAGCATGTCCTTCTATTCCTTTCTCCCTCATGTGTTTATCTAGCTTCCCCTTAAATGTATCTCTGCTATTCGCCTCAACCACTCCCTGTGGCAGCGAGTTCCACATTCTCACCACTCTCTAGATAAAGAAGTTTGGATGTTATATACAAGAACAGATTGAGTGTAACGTCCTCCACAGTGAGATAGCCTGATGGCATTCACTATCTGGACTCCTACATGAAAAATGGGTATTTGGTGATGAGCCAGATACCCAACAAGGAGTCATGCACTATTATAGTTCAAAAATATATTTAAAACTTTAGAAAACCCCCTAAAATTTTGTAGGTGGAGTCCCAGCATAATACCACATTAACCGACTTGTGACCTCGACCCGACAGAGTATGCTCGCAACTTCCCCACTTGTGGTCAGGTTTGCTCGGTATTGAAATGTGGCTGATCACCAGGCCCCACATAACTTCCTGTGTCTCTGATCACATCCTTGAAACCACAGAACAGTTTGCTTCATCGCAGAACCTCACTTGTACCAGACACAGACTATGGTCTGTGACCATTTGTACCAGACACAGACTCTGGTCTGTGACCATTTGTACCAGACACAGACTCTGGTCTGTGACCATTTGTACCAGGCACAGACTCTGGTCTGTGACCATTTGTACCAGACACAGACTCTGGTCTGTGACCATTTGTACCAGACACAGACTCTGGTCTGTGACCATTTGTACCAGACACAGACTGTGGTCTGTGACCATTTGTACCAGACACAGACTCTGGTCTGTGACCATTTGTACCAGACACAGACTGTGGTCTGTGACCATTTGTACCAGACACAGACTGTGGTCTGTGGCCATTTGTACCAGACACAGACTGTGGTCTGTGACCATTTGTACCAGACACAGACTGTGGTCTGTGACCATTTGTACCAGACACAGACTGTGGTCTGTGACCATTTGTACCAGACACAGACTGTGGTCTGTGACCATTTGTACCAGACACAGACTGTGGTCTGTGACCATTTGTACCAGACACAGACTGTGGTCTGTGACCATTTGTACCAGACACAGACTCTGGTCTGTGACCATTTGTACCAGACACAGACTCTGGTCTGTGACCATTTGTACCAGACACAGACTCTGGTCTGTGACCATTTGTACCAGACACAGACTCTGGTCTGTGACCATTTGTACCAGACACAGACTGTGGTCTGTGACCATGCCAAGTTAGATAGAAACACAGGCCAGCATGTTAGGTAAGAGAGAGCTGAGTCACCAGAATTTCATTGACGTTTAATTGCTAACAATGTACTTCGAGTTGGATTTTCCATCGTAGCTTTGTCAGGTAATATTAATAAATGCCAAATGACTGAGACGTGATTTGGTGCCAGGAGCAGTTTTGTTGCTGTTGTTAAACGTAAATGTTGTAACAAAACTATTTACTTTCCCCTCGACTCTGATAGGTTCCTGAGTCTTTGCTTTGCACGACTGAATGCTAATCAGGTTGGAGCTGGAGGAGAATTATAAATTGTAGCTCCCAACATAACACCAGACAGACGGAATAATTATATATAGTGGGGGGAATTTGAAAAATATAACTCCTAAAATTGCTGTTTGTCATATCAGTTTAAGCACAATTGCAAAAATAGCAGACACAGAAATTTTGTGAGTAAACATTAAGCTTTGCACATTAATATCAATAGTCATTTCTGGGCTGTAATTGTTAGTTTATCACAGCATCAGATGAATCCTATCCTAAATCCAGGGTTAGGAGATTCAGGGCGGCGGTGGTGCACAACCGATGGTTGGATCGGCCGGCCGTTGTACACAGCACCTGATATTCAGTCCTATTGCAATCAATATCAGGCGCTACGTACAATGGGCGGTCAATCCGATACTGCCCGTATTGTGCCACAAATTTCTAGGCCTCTATGTTACTTAGCGATTGATTTATTAGAAAAAAAAATCTTATTATTCAAAGAAAATTCAGTCCCAAACAGCAAGCTATGCAAGTCACCAAGATATCAAACAGCAAAGTTACAGTCCAGGCATCTGTTTTCCAAGCTGGTCTCCTCAGGAACATTCCTTCTTTGTTTCAATTCAACACAGACCACACACCCTTCACCTACTGGGGCCGCACTGCTCCCTTGATTCAACTTCGAATATACATTTTGTACATTGGACAACATAACCACAGGGCGCCAGTAGAGGAATCTGTGGCAATTGTCGCACTATTGCAGTTTTTGTTGAGAAGCGGATTAGTACTAAATAGGCTTTGTGGTATGGATTGTGTGACATTTGAATAATAAAATTATGAATTTGGATTAAGTAAAATGTAGTTTTGGTGGCAGAGTCTAGCCCCTTACACTAATCAGAGGAATGGAAGGAAACATTACATTATGTTCAAATAAAACAGAATTCTCCACAGATCTTTATAGTTTCATACGTTACATAGCTAAATGTAAGTTCCCAGCTTAGTGTATAGAACCAACACCCGGTGAGATACGGAGCAGGAGGACGGTAGATTTAATCCCTAGTCTGTGTTGCTAGCTGATCTCAATTGGGGTGTAACAACACTTAAGAAGCTCGACACCATCCAGGACAAAGCAACCCGCTTGCATGGCACCCCATCCACCACCTTAAACATTCACTCCCTCCACCGGCGGCGTACCGTGGCTGCAGTGTGTACCAGCTACAAGATACACTGCAGCAACTCGCCAAGGCTTCTTCGACAGCACCTCCCAAGCCCACGACCTCTACCACCTAGAAGCACAAAGGCAGCAGGCGCATGGGAACACCACCACCTCCAAGTCACACACCATCCTGACTTGGAAGTATATCGCCGTTCCTTCATCGTTGCTGGGTCACAATCCTGGAACTCGCTCCCTAACAGCACTGTGGGAGCACCTTCACCACACGGACTGCAGCGGTTCAAGAAGGCGGCTCACCACCACCTTCTCGAGGGCAACTAGGGATGGGCAATAAATGCTGGCCTTGCCAGTGACGTGCCTCAATAACTTCAAGACTCGAAGTTAGCAGAATAAAACAAGGCTTTTATTAGCAAAGAAAAGATGCCGGTGGCTGCACCTAGCTTGCTGCTGTTCTACTGCAGGACAAGCCTGGACTTGTCTTAAGTAGGGCCAGGTATGGGCGGAGCCGACACACAAAGGGGGCGGTGCCCTATACACAATACAAGGTACAAACACCAGAGCAGGCAATACAATATATAGTTAACTACAGAGTCTGATGAATGACATATTTCATCACAGCCAGCGATGTCCACATCCCAGGAATGAATAAAAAAAACATTAATTGGGTTGTAACAATTGTCCTCAGTCCCTTTGGATGAGGGAATAGGAAAAATCAGGTTTGGTTCCGAACTTGCCAATTATCTGCTGACCCTCTCTGGACAGTGCATGTATTGAGATGAGAACATGATTTGGCTTATCTGTCGAGCCCTCCATCACCAACTATCGCTGACACTCACTGTCACTTCTTGCACAAGAAGAATGGTCACTTAGGCGAGAGACTGGAGGGCTGATGGTCACCATAGAACTGGACACCAGTAAGAGTCAGCAGTTGTCGGAGATTTGTAGGATTTGCGTATGAGACTCAGGGGCCTAATGCCCGTTTGAAGACCCCTACTGGAAACTCGTCTGCCGGAGCTCTGCTCAGGATTATGGGCTCTATGTGCAGCCCTTAAAGGGACCACTGGAGGCCCCAACAAAAATCTACGCCTTCATCTACACTTACCTTCATGTGGAGCCGGGTGGAGCAGGAGTGCCCCTCTACACAGGACTTACCTGGCAGCTGCCAGCGAGGCGGGCGGCACAAACTGTGGCCATGAGGACCAGCGAGCTGACTCTGAAGACGCAACAGATGCCCACAGCTCACCTCAGTCAGCAAAATCAGACCCGAGGCCCAATTTCTAGGCAAGCCTCTGGCCTCCAGCTTCTGGTGTGCACTCCATGTGCGCACTCTGCACCTTTGCCCGGAAATTGTTGGGAACCAATTTCTATCTTAGTTTCAATGGCAATACAATCTGGTTTCGAACCCTTTTAGCAACATTTTTTTAGTGTGCTCAACGTGCTAAACAGCTGGCTGGAGCTGGTACACCCTTATTTCCAGAGCAAATGGCCTGGTTAGAGACTGAAATACCTCTGATACTGTTGCAACTAAACTTTTCTTAGTGCCTAACACAGCAGGGGAAATTCCTTAATCCTGGCACAGCTCAAAATCCCTGGTCAAGATACTTCTTTGGTATAAATCATAAGATGTCCAATCGTTGTGGGATAATGAAAATATTCCACAAATGACCTTGACCTCATAATCTGTGTAAGATAACCTGCCATGTTTTTGTTCCATTCAGTTAGAGCTTATGATTGTGTGGGACTTGTGGAATTTGGGAGATTCAAGTGTGGATCCCTTTTATCTTCTGCTACTTTGGATTCTTCTGTGATTTGGTTTTCAGTCCTGTTAACTAATAGGTCACAGTGCTCCTGATTATTCCCACTATGCTCACTTTTTTTATATACATTAGGGTTCTGCATTTTTAGTGATTGTTGATTTTTTACTGAAAATTCCTGCCTTTTTCCCTTCAGTGTCATTGTGGTTTAAATTTTTTTTGCCATCCTTTTATCCTTGATCAAAACTCCTGTTTTTTCTGCTGATTTTACCTGGAATTTAACTACAATGACTGCTCCTGGCTTCCCAGAAACCTTGCACGTTCTCTTCCTGCCCTGCATTTAAGTCAAGGCATTTGTGATACTTTGCCTTTCCACAATGAGAGAAGGCACTGAGAATCAATACTGATCACTCTGCGTAAGATCATTTCTTTATCCTTCAACTTCCACCAAGCTTTTGATTTTATCCAATTTTGAAAAGAACAAAACAAACGCTTAAAATTGCTGGGAAATGATTTTCAAAAGTAAAAACCCCCAAAAACACAGGAATGTGCATCATAAATGGTTAGGGTCTTTGTCGATTTGCTTTACCTGGTTGGATGTCACATTGAAAAGTGGGTACGGATTTCTTTTTAAAAAGCTTTTGATTTTCCTCCTTACATGTCATCCACTTTACTTTTTCTATTCTTTCGCTGCAACAGATCTGGGTGTTGTGACTTATTTCTTTATTAAAATAGTGGCAGATGGTCAGATTTATTGTCCTGTGTTTTGATGTTTCAAATCTTTGTACAATACTTATATAGTTTTGGAATCTTTCTCTTCTCGGCAGGCTGAGCCCGAGTGTCGCAATGAGTAATGATTAGGTGTGCAGTTAGGAGGTGTGTGTGGTCTGTGGAGAGGGTGTGTCACATAACGAGAGTAGTTATTAAATCATTACCTGTCATGTGGCAACATGAATTGCCCAAGCAATCTGGTCTGCGGTCTGTCAGCTGCTGGTATCTTATGTCAGGCGTGACTCTGTGGGTAGCGTGTCTCGCCACTGAGTCAGAAGGTTGTGGGTTCAAGTCCCACTCCAGTCACTTACAGCACAAAAAGCTCGGCTGACACTCCAGTGCAGTGCTGAGAGAGTGCTGCACTGTCGGAGGTGCTGTCTTTAGGATGAGACGTTAAACTGAGGCTTTGTCTGCTCTCTCGGGTGGATGTAAAAGATCCCATGGCACTATTTCGAAGAAGCGCTAGGGGGGTTATCCCCGGTGTCCTGGCCAACATTTATCTCTCAACCAACACCTAAAAAAAACAGGTTATCTGGTCATTATCACATTGCTGTTTGTGGGGTCTTACTGTGCGTAAATTGGGTTACAACAGTGACTACACTTCAAAAGTACTTCATTAGCTGTAAAGCGCTTTGTGATGTTCTGAGGTTGTGAAAGGAGCTATAGGAATGCTAGTCTTTCTTTTCTTTTCCTGTGGCTCCGCAGACCATATTTACAGTGCAACAATCCACTACAGTTCATCAACTAACACAGATCAGGCGTCAACATGGTCAATCATTCATCTCTATAAGTGGACTGTTGTGTGCGTCCTGCACGCCGTTATTAGGAAGGATTGTAGAGCATCGTGAATATAATACCAAGAATGAAAGATTAAAGGCTCAAATAATTGGCCTTAGTCACTGGAACAGAGAAGGTTCTTGGCAATCTAAGAGAATTTCAACATTCTAAAAGATTTTGAGAGGGTAAACAGTAAAATACTGCTGAGTGAATTGGTAACAAGGGAGCATTGACTCAGATTTCTCAGTACGACAATGAAGGGGGAAGTTAGAAGAAGCTTTTCCACACAGAAACCTACAGGAACATGGAATGTTTTACCCACAAGTGACCATTAGGACAGAGTCTGTAAGATTGCTTAAAAAGGAACTGGATACGTATTTGAAAAGGAAGAATATGTGGAAAGGGGAGGGCAATGGGAGTTGAGTGGACAGCTCTAATCAAAGAGCTAAGACTGGTACAGGCACAATGGGCCGAATGGCCTCCTTCTGTACTCTAATATCTGTGATTCTGCATCTTTATTCAATAGAATCCATCATGATGTTCCGAAGTACCTGCAGTGATTGGAATTCAGAAATCAGTTAAAGAACTGTTCTTTTATATTGATGAACCAGCAAGTTTAGAACATATTATTGTCACAGTAAAGTGCAGTGACGCAGCACAGGATTATTTCACATTTACCTATAAGATTAGAAGGTGCTTGTAAATTTCAGGCTCCAGGTCAGTAAAAACTACCTTCCTTTCTCCCTTTGTTATATTTCGGCGTGTGATGCCTGAAATATGATAGAGGCTCTGAAAACATCTATGTAGATAGATAGATGAAGAGATTTGAACAAAAGAGGTCATCTGTAACTATTCTTAAGGTCCGAGTGTAACTGTTTTATATCCAAGGGTCTAATTTTGAATGACGAGAATGCCAATATGCAGCTTGTATATGTAGAGCACCTTTAGAATGTTGCTATAAAGAACAAACATTCAGTGGGGCTACACAGCTTTCTTGCAGCATGCAAGTCAAGTGTTCACTTTATTCAGATTTAAATTCTGGGTCATTGATACAAAGGACGCAGGACACTACTATTTGTGTCATTACCTACAAATGTCACGCAGGTTGCATAGGTTGCCGACTCAGGTAACAATGTAACAGAGATTGAAAATAGCAAATGGGTAATGAGCTCCCAATCTAAACTGTGTAATTAAAAGAACATACTGAGGGGAACTGTACAGAGGCCAGGGAAAACTAAAAGGATGAATCACTGCAGGGTTCCCTCGCACACCCACCAGTAGCTGCTAATTGAGCAGCAGGAGTTCAATGTGTAACATGGGGGACATTAAATATGTAAAACAGAGAGGGAAGATAATAGCTGCATTAAAAAATGAAGTTACTCGTTGGATCCAGGACATGGGATGCATAGTCTCAAATCTGTATGCTGTGATTGCTTGAAATAGTCAATATGAAACTTCAAAACAACACTGCAGTTTAATTTTGACAAATCTATTTTCAAGTAGCTCTTTAGAAAAGACAAAATCTTATTTATTTAATTACTAAGCTCAAGGGGAAGGGAACACTATGGGGTCAATTTTCATTGACCCGTGGAGTCGGGTTTGGAGGCGTGCGGGGGGTTAAAGTCCCGAATTCGGGGGTCCCGACCCCTTCCCGCCCCCATGTAAGTTTCCAAGGAGGCGGGTACCCGCCCCGCACTGGGACCCACCTACCCGAGGCAGGAAGGGATTAGTGCCAATTAACTGCCTGTTAACAGGTAGTTAACAGGCAGTTTTTAGCCTAAATCCCTATTTTAAATCTTGAAGTGTGGGATTCCCGACGGCTCCAAACCACGCCAAGTTAGAGTCGTCGGGTTGAAGGACTTGGAGGGGTCGAGATGTCGGTGTTCTGGTGAGTGATGTGTGCATGAGTGCAAAGGTAAGTGTATTTGGTGTGTCTAAAGTGTGTAAAGAAGTTTAAATTACCTGTACTTACCTTTACAGCCTTCCTTCCTCTAGGTTTTGGAAGTCCATCATTCAGCCGGCACAGAAAGCAGAATGGCTGCGAACTGTCAAAAGCGACAGCCTGCAGCTTTCTGTGCCGGAGAGATTTCTAACTGAGTCTGTGTAGAAGGACTCAGGTTAGAAGTAAGACTGTCAGTGTTGACAGCTTCAAACAACTGTCAAACGCTGATATTTCATTTGTCAAAACGTCTTGACAGATGAAATTTCAGTCTGTGACGTCACCTGTTGCCAGGTGGCCCTTAATTGGCCTGCTGAGCCTGCTGGGCGGGCTCAACAAGGTCAATCAAGTTAAAATCGCGTGGATTAGTCACAACTCGATGGAGGCAGGACTACAACCCTGAAAGTTGTAGTCCCGCCTCCTTCCCGACTTCTGAATGAAAATCACCCCCTATGTGTTTCAGGGGGAGCTGTCTGTACAGCTGTTATTGGTGCTTCTCCGTTCTCCCTTGTTCCTGTGTTTTTTTTCCCCCTAACTTTCTCCTATCTTCTCCTGACATATTGGGGTCTGATTCCACAAGGGTTAACCACCCCCTCCTGCCTCATCCAAGTGGCCATTCTTCATGTGTTACTACCGCCAGTCAGTGTTGGCAGAATATTCAGTCGTGAGCAGCATCACAGCTAAGCCCGAACTCAACTAACTCAGTGCAGATGAGGTGTCAAACCGAGCACCTTCCTGATCTGTATCGACACCAAGTGATTCATTTATTTACCGAACCAGCAAGGCAATTTGGTTTCTGTTTAAACAGCAACTCTTATCACCTGCCAATATTTCACCATCTCAGTTTGCTCCACAGATATGTTGATAATTGTGTGAATGCAGACAACTGTCTATGACTAGAACTGTTAAAAAGCTGCTATAACTCATAACTGGATTAATTGGCATAAGAACTAATGTAAAAGAGCAACTGTGACAGTCTGAGGATCTGATATATGTTGGAACAGGATGAGGTATTTATTGAAAAGATATCGAGGACCTAGCAACAGGCCCAGTTGTGTTTTAAAAAAATGAAATTATTGAAGTTTTGCAGTAATAGGGTAGTATACAAAGAAGTTGTATCTAAACATAGAGCAGACAATGAATACAAATGTGTTACCTTACTACAAGGTAACAACTACAACTTACATTTATAAAGCGCCTTTAATGTACTAAAACGTCCCACTTCACAGGAGCACAATCAGACAGAATTTGACTGATATCAATACAATTATTAAAGTATGTTGTCCCTCACCTTCAGTACACATTGGATTTAGGATTATTCTCAGTGTTTAGGATTGTGGAACATAATTGGGAAATGGTAGGAGTGACAATTATAACTGTGAAGAATCAAGAACTTGCATTTCTATAGAATTCCACATGAGCAGGAAGACATCTCAAAGTTTACATTGTAGATTGCAAACCCAGTTAAATTTGAGTTATACAAGAACATCAGAAATAGGAGCATTTGGCCCCTCGAGCCTGCTCCACCATTCAATAAGATCATGGCTGATCTTCTCCCTCATCTCCACCTTCCTGCACTATCCCCAAATCCCTTGACTCTCTTAATATTCAAAAATCTATCGATCTCTGTCCTGAATATACTCAATGACTGAGCCTCCAAAGCCCTCTGGGTTAGAGAATTCCAAAGAG
Source organism: Somniosus microcephalus (assembly GCF_052327205.1). Taxonomy (NCBI): domain Eukaryota; kingdom Metazoa; phylum Chordata; class Chondrichthyes; order Squaliformes; family Somniosidae; genus Somniosus; species Somniosus microcephalus. The sequence goes on along the minus strand of NC_141015.1, from coordinate 44,065,404 downwards.
TCACCACCCTCTGAGTGAAGAAATTTCTCCTCATCTCAGTCCTAAATGGCCGACCCCTTATTCTGAGACTGTGACCCCTGGCTCTAGACTCCCCAGCCAGGGGGAAACATCCTCCCTGCATCTACCCTGTCAAGTCCTGTAAGAATGTTGTATGTTTCAATGAGATCACCTCTCATTCTTCTAAACTCTAGAGAACATAGGCCTAGTCTACTCAATCTCTCCTCATAGGACAATCCCCCCATCCCAGGAACCAGTCTAGTGAACCTTCGTTGCACTCCCTCTATGGAAAGTATATCATTCCTTAGGTAAGGAAACCAAAACTGTACACAATATTCCAGGTGTGGTCTCACCAGGGCACTATATAATTGCAGTAAGAAATCTTTACTCTTATACTCAAACCCTCTTGTAATAAAGGCCAACATACCATTTGCTTTCCTAATTGCTTGCTGTACCTGCATGTTAACTTTCAGTGATTATTGTACAAGGACACCCAGGTCCCTCTGAACACCAACATTTCCCAATCTCTCACCATTTAAAAAATACTTTGCTTTTCTATTTTTCCTATCAAAAGTAGATAACTTCACATTTCTCCACATTATATTCCATTTGCCATGTCCTTGCCGACTCACTTACCCCTTGAAGCCTCCTTGCATCCTTCTCGCAACTTACATTCCCACCTAGCTTTGTATCATCAGCAAACTTGGATATATTATATTTGGTCCCCTCAGCTAAATCACTGATGTAGATTGTGAATAGCTGAGGCCCAAGCACTGATCTTTGCAGCATCCCACTAGTTACCGCCTGCCAACCCGACAATGACCCGTTTATTCCTACTCTCTGTTTTCTGTCCGTTAACCAATCCTCAATCCATGCTAGTATATTACCCCCAATCCCATGAGCTGTAATTTTGTGCAATAACCTCTTGTGTGGCACATTATCGAATGCCTCCTGAAAATCCAATTTCACCATATCCACTGGTTCCCCCTTATCTATTCTGCTAGTTACAACCTCAAAAAACTCTAATAGATTTGTCAAACATGAATTCCCTTTCATAAATCTGTGTTGACTCTGCCCAATCCTATTATTATTTTCTAAGTGCCCTGTTACCACGTCCTTAATAATAGATTCTAGCATTTTCCCTACTACTGATGTCAGGCTAACTGGTCTGTAGTTCCCCGTTTTCTCTCTCCCTCCTTTCTTAAATAGTGGGGTTAAATTTGCTACCTTCCAATCCGCGGGAACCGTTCTAGAATCTATGGAATTTTGGAAAATGACAACCAATGTATCCACTATCTCTATAGTCACCTCTTTCAAAGCCCTAGGATGGCCATCAGGTCCAAGGGATTTATCAGCTTTCAGTCCCATTTATTTCTCCAGTACTATTTTTTTACTACAGTGTAATACTAATTTCTTTCAGTTCCTCATTCTCGCTAGACATTTGGTTCTCCACTATTTCCGGGAAGTCTTCTTCCGTGAAGACAGACAGAAAGTATTTGTTTAATTTCTCTGCCGTTTCCTTATTCCCCATTATAATTTCTCTTGTCTCAGCCTGTAAGGGACTCACATTTACTTTCGCAAATCTTTTTTTCACAAACCTACAAAATCTTTTACAGTCTGTTTTTATATCTCTCGCTAGTTTAGTCTCATTTTATTTTCCCTTCCTTTCAATTTCTTGGTCCTCCTTTGCTGAATTCTAAAATCCTCCCAATCCTCAGGCTTACTGCTCTTTTTGGCAACATTATAAGCCTCTTCCTTTGATCTAATACTATCTTTAACTTCTCTTGTTGACCATGGTTGGACCACATTTCCTGTGGGGTTTTTGTGCCTTTAAGGAATTTGTTGTAAATTATGTATTAATTCTTTAAATGCTAGCCATTTTTTGTCTACCATCATACCTTTTAATGTAGCTTCCCAATCTACCTTAGCCTACTCGCCCTTCGTAGTTTGCTTTGTTTAGATTTAAGACCCTAGTTTTGGATTTAACTACATCACTTTCAAACTCAATATAAAATTCTATCATATTATGGTTACTCTTCCCTAAAGGCCCCTTTACTACAAGGTTATTAATTACTAACCCTTTTTCATTGCACAATACTAGATCTAAAATAGCCTGTTCCCTTGTTGGTTCTTCAACAAACTGATCGAGAAAACTATCTTGCATACATTCCATGAATTCATCCTCCACACTATTACTGCAAGTTTGGTTTGCCCAGTCTATATGTAGATTAAAGTCCCCCATGATTACTGTATTACCCTTGTTACATGCGCCTCTAATTTCCTGATTTATACACAGCCCAACATTACAACTACTATTTGGGGGCCTATAAACAACTCCCACCAATGTTTTCTGCCTCTTACTGCTTGATTTTCGGAGCTAAGATCCTTTCTCTCTACTGTCTTTATCCCACCCTTTATTATCAGGGCTACCCCTCCTCCTTTTCTATTTTGCCTCTCTCTTCTAAAAGTTAAGTATCCTGGAATATCTAGTTCCCAAACTTGGTCACTTTGCAACCACGTCTCTGTAATGGCTATTAGATCAAACCTATTCATTTCTATCTGTGCTATTAATTCATCTATTTTGTTGCGAATGCTTCATGCATTCAGATATAGTGCCTTTAGCTTTGACTTATTTCTATTTTCCCTGATGTCACCTCAGTCACTGATGCCCTATGACCTTTGTTACTCTCTGTCCCTTCCTGACCCACTCTGCTTATTTTTACCCAAAACTCTGCTCTGCTCTAGAGCCGTGACATTTCTCTCGCTGCTTTTAAATTTACTCTTTCCTGAATCCTCCCACCCTCCTTCATTAGTTTAAAGCCCTGTCTACTGCCCTAGTTATTTGGTTCGCCAGGACACTGGTCCCAGCCCACTTTAAGTGGAGCCTGTCCCAACGGGACAGTTCCCTCTTTCCCCAGTACTGGTGCCAGTGCCCCATGAACTGAAACCCCTTCCTCCCACACCACTCTTTGAGCCATGCATTTAAACCTGTAATCTGTTTGTCCCTATGCCAATTTGCGCGTGGCTCAGTTAACAATCCAGAGATTATTATCTTTGAGGTTCTGCGTTTTAATTTGGAGCCTAGCTCTTCAAACTCCCTCAGCAGAACCTCATTCCTCGTTCTACCTATGTCGTTGGTTCCTATGTGAACCACAACAACTGGATCCTCCCCCTCCCACTCCAAGTTCTCCTCCAGCCGCAAGGAGATGCCTTTAACCCTGGCAGGCAACACAACCTTCAGAACTCTTGGTCGCGGCTGCAGAGAACAGTATCTAGCCACCTGACTATACTATCCTCTACCACAACTACATTCCCTTTCACACCCCCGACTTGAATGGCCTCCTTCACCATGGTCAGCTTGCTCATCCATTCTGCAGGCTTTCCCCTCATCCACACGGGCAGCAAGAACTGTTGGACAAGGGCAAAGGCTGAGGCTCCTCCAGCACTGCCCCCGAGGTCCCCTTACCTGCTTGAGTTGTAGTCACACCCTCCTGTCCCTGACCACTAACCAGACCTGTACCACTACCTAACCTAAGGGACACGACTGCATCCTGGATCAAAGTGTTCAGGTCACTCTCCCCATCCCTGATGCCCCGCAATGTCTGCACCTCAAGACTCCAGCTCAAAAACTCTTGAGCGGATGTTCCTCAAGATGCAGGCACTTAACTGCAAACGTGGTTGTCCGGGATCACAGTGCTCTCCACAAACTCCCACATGCTGCAGTTGATGCACACCGCCTGCACTGCCATCCCTATATGAGCTTGTTTTATTTAATTAAATTTGTAATTGGGTAACTTAGTTTACAGTACAATTTCTTGACTACTTACTTGATCTATATTAAGTTATGGGTACTGAAATTAAATATCTACCTGTAACACAAAGCACTACAAGTAGTTTGGGCAAAAAGCAGCAACTCCGTCCACCTCTTCTCCGAATTCCCACTCTTTCCAAATAAAACACCCTGTTTAAGGGCACTCCGTTGTAATCCCGCTCTATTATAGGTCGGATTTTTGGAGCATGGGGAGTGGTGGCCTGATGCTGAACAGACCTGAGTGTTGTTAATGTGAGAGGGGCCAGTGTGGTGTTAATGTGAGAGGGGCCAGTGTGGTGTCAATGTGAGAGAGGCCAGTGTGGTGTCAATGTAAGAGAGGCCAGTGTGGTGTCAATGTGAGAGGGGCCAGTGTGGTGTCAATGTGAGAGAGGCCAGTGTGGTGTCAATGCGAGAGGGGCCAGTGTGGTGTCAATGTGAGAGAGGCCAGTGTGGTGTCAATGTGAGAGAGGCCAGTGTGGTGTCAATGTGAGAGAGGCCAGTGTGGTGTCAATGTGAGCGGGGCCAGTGTGGTGTCAATGTGAGAGAGGCCAGTGTGGTGTCAATGTGAGAGAGGCCAGTGTGGTGTCAATGTGAGAGAGGCCAGTGTGGTGTCAATGTGAGAGAGGCCAGTGTGGTGTCACTGTGAGAGAGGCCAGTGTGGTGTCAATGTGAGAGAGGCCAGTGTGGTGTCAATGTGAGAGAGGCCAGTGTGGTGTCAATGTGAGAGAGGCCAGTGTGGTGTCAATGTGAGAGAGGCCAGTGTGGTGTCAATGTGAGAGAGGCCAGTGTGGTGTCAATGTGAGAGGGGCCAGTGTGGTGTCAATGTGAGAGAGGCCAGTGTGGTGTCAATGTGAGGGAGGCCAGTGTGGTGGCACTGTGAGAGGGGCCAGTGTGGTGTCAATGTGAGAGAGGCCAGTGTGGTGTCAATGTGAGGGAGGCCAGTGTGGTGTCAATGTGAGAGAGGCCAGTGTGGTGTCAATGTGAGAGAGGCCAGTGTGGTGTCAATGTGAGAGAGGCCAGTGTGGTGTCAATGTGAGAGACGCCAGTGTGGTGTCAATGTGAGGGAGGCCAGTGTGGTGTCAATGTGAGAGAGGCCAGTGTGGTGTCAATGTGAGAGGGGCCAGTGTGGTGTCAATGTGAGAGAGGCCAGTGTGGTGTCAATGTGAGAGAGGCCAGTGTGGTGTCAATGTGAGAGAGGCCAGTGTGGTGTCAATGTGAGAGAGGCCAGTGTGGTGTCCATGTGAGGGGGACCAGTGTGGTGTCAATGTGAGAGGGGCCAGTGTGGTGTCAATGTGAGAGAGGCCAGTGTGGTGTCACTGTGAGAGAGGCCAGTGTGGTGTCAATGTGAGAGACGCCAGTGTGGTGTCAATGTGAGGGAGGCCAGTGTGGTGTCAATGTGAGAGAGGCCAGTGTGGTGTCAATGTGAGAGGGGCCAGTGTGGTGTCAATGTGAGAGAGGCCAGTGTGGTGTCAATGTGAGAGAGGCCAGTGTGGTGTCAATGTGAGAGAGGCCAGTGTGGTGTCAATGTGAGAGAGGCCAGTGTGGTGTCCATGTGAGGGGGACCAGTGTGGTGTCAATGTGAGAGGGGCCAGTGTGGTGTCAATGTGAGAGAGGCCAGTGTGGTGTCACTGTGAGAGAGGCCAGTGTGGTGTCACTGTGAGAGAGGCCAGTGTGGTGTCAATGTGAGAGGGGCCAGTGTGGTGTCAATGTGAGTGGGGCCAGTGTGGTGTCAATGTGAGAGAGGCCAGTGTGGTGTCAATGTGAGAGGGGCCAGTGTGGTGTCAATGTGAGAGAGGCCAGTGTGGTGTCACTGTGAGAGAGGCCAGTGTGGTGTCACTGTGAGAGAGGCCAGTGTGGTGTCAATGTGAGAGAGGCCAGTGTGGTGTCAATGTGAGAGAGGCCAGTGTGGTGTCAATGTGAGAGAGGCCAGTGTGGTGTCAATGTGAGAGAGGCCAGTGTGGTGTCAATGTGAGAGGGGCCAGTGTGGTGTCAATGTGAGAGAGGCCAGTGTGGTGTCAATGTGAGAGGGGCCAGTGTGGTGTCAATGTGAGAGGGGCCAGTGTGGTGTCAATGTGAGAGGGGCCAGTGTGGTGTCAATGTGAGAGAGGCCAGTGTGGTGTCAATGTGAGAGAGGCCAGTGTGGTGTTACTGTGAGAGAGGCCAGTGTGGTGTCCATGTGAGAGAGGCCAGTGTGGTGTCAATGTGAGAGGGGCCAGTGTAGTGTCAATGTGAGAGAGGCCAGTGTGGTGTTACTGTGCGAGAGGCCAGTGTGGTGTCAATGTGAGAGAGGCCAGTGTGGTGTCAATGTGAGAGAGGCCAGTGTGGTGTCAATGTGAGATGGGCCAGTGTGGTGTCAATGTGAGAGAGGCCAGTGTGGTGTCAATGTGAGCGGGGCCAGTGTGGTGTCAATGTGAGAGAGGCCAGTGTGGTGTCAATGTGAGAGAGGCCAGTGTGGTGTCAATGTGAGAGAGGCCAGTGTGGTGTCAATGTGAGAGGGGCCAGTGTGGTGTCAATGTGAGAGGGGCCAGTGTGGTGTCAATGTGAGAGGGGCCAGTGTGCTGTCACTGTGAGAGGGGCCAGTGTGGTGTCACTGTGAGAGAGGCCAGTGTGGTGTCAATGTGAGAGGGGCCAGTGTGGTGTCAATGTGAGAGGGGCCAGTGTGGTGTCAATGTGAGAGGGGCCAGTGTGGTGTCACTGTGAGAGGGGCCAGTGTGGTGTCAATGTGAGAGGGGCCAGTGTGGTGTCAATGTGAGAGAGGCCAGTGTGGTGTCAATGTGAGAGAGGCCAGTGTGGTGTCAATGTGAGAGAGGCCAGTGTGGTGTCAATGTGAGAGAGGCCAGTGTGGTGTCAATGTGAGAGGGGCCAGTGTGGTGTCAATGTGAGAGAGGCCAGTGTGGTGTCAATGTGAGAGGGGCCAGTGTGGTGTCAATGTGAGAGGGGCCAGTGTGGTGTTACTGTGAGAGAGGCCAGTGTGGTGTCAATGTGAGAGAGGCCAGTGTGGTGTCAATGTGAGAGGGGCCAGTGTGGTGTCAATGTGAGAGGGGCCAGTTTGGTGTCAATGTGAGAGAGGCCAGTGTGGTGTCAATGTGAGAGGGGCCAGTTTGGTGTCAATGTGAGCGGGGCCAGTGTGGTGTCAATGTGAGAGGGGCCAGTGTGGTGTCAATGTGAGAGAGGCCAGTGTGGTGTCAATGTGAGAGAGGCCAGTGTGGTGTCAATGTGAGAGAGGCCAGTGTGGTGTCAATGTGAGAGAGGCCAGTGTGTTGTCAATGTGAGAGGGGCCAGTGTGGTGTCAATGTGAGAGGGGCCAGTTTGGTGTCAATGTGAGAGAGGCCAGTGTGGTGTCAATGTGAGAGGGGCCAGTTTGGTGTCAATGTGAGAGAGGCCAGTGTGGTGTCAATGTGAGAGAGGCCAGTGTGGTGTCAATGTGAGAGAGGCCAGTGTGGTGTCAATGAGAGAGAGGCCAGTGTGGTGTCAATGTGAGAGGGGCCAGTGTGGTGTCAATGTGAGAGGGGCCAGTGTGGTGTCACTGTGAGAGGGGCCAGTGTGGTGTCACTGTGAGAGAGGCCAGTGTGGTGTCACTGTGAGAGGGGCCAGTGTGGTGTCAATGTGAGAGGGGCCAGTGTGGTGTCAATGTGAGAGGGGCCAGTGTGGTGTCACTGTGAGAGGGGCCAGTGTGGTGGCACTGTGAGAGGGGCCAGTGTGGTGTCAATGTGAGAGGGGCCAGTGTGGTGTCAATGTGAGAGAGGCCAGTGTGGTGTCAATGTGAGAGAGGCCAGTGTGGTGTCACTGCGAGAGAGGCCAGTGTGGTGTCAATGCGAGAGAGGCCAGTGTGGTGTTACTGTGAGAGAGGCCAGTGTGGTGTCACTGTGAGAGAGGCCAGTGTGGTGTCACTGTGAGACGGGCCAGTGTGGTGTCAATGTGAGAGAGGCCAGTGTGGTGTCAATGTGAGAGAGGCCAGTGTGGTGTCAATGTGAGAGAGGCCAGTGTGGTGTCAATGTGAGAGAGGCCAGTGTGGTGTCAATGTGAGAGAGGCCAGTGTGGTGTCAATGTGAGAGAGGCCAGTGTGGTGTCAATGTGAGAGAGGCCAGTGTGGTGTCAATGTGAGAGAGGCCAGTGTGGTGTCAATGTGAGAGAGGCCAGTGTGGTGCCAATGTGAGAGGGGCCAGTGTGGTGTCAATGTGAGAGAGGCCAGTGTGGTGTCAATGTGAGAGAGGCCAGTGTGGTGTCAATGTGAGAGAGGCCAGTGTGGTGTCAATGTGAGAGGGGACAGTGTGGTGTTACTGTGAGAGAGGCCAGTGTGGTGTTAATGTGAGAGAGGCCAGTGTGGTGTCAATGTGAGAGGGGCCAGTGTGGTGTCAATGTGAGAGAGGCCAGTGTGGTGTCAATGTGAGAGGGGCCAGTGTGGTGTCTATGTGAGCGGGGCCAGTGTGGTGTCAATGTGAGAGAGGCCAGTGTGGTGTCAATGTGAGAGAGGCCAGTGTGGTGTCAATGTGAGAGGCGCCAGTGTGGCGTTACTGTGAGAGAGGCCAGTGTGGTATCAATGTGAGAGAGGCCAGTGTGGTGTTAATGTGAGAGAGGCCAGTGTGGTGTCAATGTGAGAGGGGCCAGTGTGGTGTCAATGTGAGAGAGGCCAGTGTGGTGTCAATGTGAGAGAGGCCAGTGTGGTGTCACTGTGAGAGAGGCCAGTGTGGTGTCAATGTGAGAGAGGCCAGTGTGGTGTCAATGTGAGAGAGGCCAGTGTGGTGTCACTGTGAGAGAGGCCAGTGTGGTGTCAATGTGAGAGAGGCCAGTGTGGTGTCACTGTGAGAGAGGCCAGTGTGGTGTCAATGTGAGAGGGGCCAGTGTGGTGTCAATGTGAGAGAGGCCAGTGTGGTGTCAATGTGAGAGAGGCCAGTGTGGTGTCAATGTGAGAGAGGCCAGTGTGGTGTCAATGTGAGAGGGGCCAGTGTGGTGTCAATGTGAGAGAGGCCAGTGTGGTGTCCATGTGAGAGAGGCCAGTGTGGTGTCAATGTGAGAGGGGCCAGTGTAGTGTCAATGTGAGAGAGGCCAGTGTGGTGTTACTGTGAGAAAGGCCAGTGTGGTGTCAATGTGAGCGGGGCCAGTGTGGTGTCAATGTGAGAGAGGCCAGTGTGGTGTCAATGTGAGAGAGGCCAGTGTGGTGTCAATGTGAGAGAGGCCAGTGTGGTGTCAATGTGAGAGAGGCCAGTGTGGTGTCAATGTGAGAGAGGCCAGTGTGGTGTCAATGTGAGAGAGGCCAGTGTGGTGTCAATGTGAGAGGGGCCAGTGTGGTGTCAATGTGAGAGAGGCCAGTGTGGTGTCAATGTGAGAGAGGCCAGTGTGGTGTTACTGTGAGAGAGGCCAGTGTGGTGTCCATGTGAGAGAGGCCAGTGTGGTGTCAATGTGAGAGGGGCCAGTGTAGTGTCAATGTGAGAGAGGCCAGTGTGGTGTTACTGTGAGAAAGGCCAGTGTGGTGTCAATGTGAGCGGGGCCAGTGTGGTGTCAATGTGAGAGAGGCCAGTGTGGTGTCAATGTGAGAGAGGCCAGTGTGGTGTCAATGTGAGAGGGACCACTGTGGTGTCAATGTGAGAGAGGCCAGTGTGGTGTCAATGTGAGAGGGGCCAGTGTGGTGTCAATGTGAGAGGGGCCAGTGTGGTGTCAATGTGAGAGGGGCCAGTGTGGTGTCAATGTGAGAGAGGCCAGTGTGGTGTCAATGTGAGAGAGGCCAGTGTGGTGTTACTGTGAGAGAGGCCAGTGTGGTGTCCATGTGAGAGAGGCCAGTGTGGTGTCAATGTGAGAGGGGCCAGTGTAGTGTCAATGTGAGAGAGGCCAGTGTGGTGTTACTGTGAGAGAGGCCAGTGTGGTGTCAATGTGAGAGAGGCCAGTGTGGTGTCAATGTGAGATGGGCCAGTGTGGTGTCAATGTGAGAGAGGCCAGTGTGGTGTCAATGTGAGCGGGGCCAGTGTGGTGTCAATGTGAGAGAGGCCAGTGTGGTGTCAATGTGAGAGAGGCCAGTGTGGTGTCAATGTGAGAGAGGCCAGTGTGGTGTCAATGTGAGAGGGGCCAGTGTGGTGTCAATGTGAGAGGGGCCAGTGTGGTGTCAATGTGAGAGGGGCCAGTGTGCTGTCACTGTGAGAGGGGCCAGTGTGGTGTCACTGTGAGAGAGGCCAGTGTGGTGTCAATGTGAGAGGGGCCAGTGTGGTGTCAATGTGAGAGGGGCCAGTGTGGTGTCAATGTGAGAGGGGCCAGTGTGGTGTCACTGTGAGAGGGGCCAGTGTGGTGTCAATGTGAGAGGGGCCAGTGTGGTGTCAATGTGAGAGAGGCCAGTGTGGTGTCAATGTGAGAGAGGCCAGTGTGGTGTCAATGTGAGAGAGGCCAGTGTGGTGTCAATGTGAGAGAGGCCAGTGTGGTGTCAATGTGAGAGGGGCCAGTGTGGTGTCAATGTGAGAGAGGCCAGTGTGGTGTCAATGTGAGAGGGGCCAGTGTGGTGTCAATGTGAGAGGGGCCAGTGTGGTGTTACTGTGAGAGAGGCCAGTGTGGTGTCAATGTGAGAGAGGCCAGTGTGGTGTCAATGTGAGAGGGGCCAGTGTGGTGTCAATGTGAGAGGGGCCAGTTTGGTGTCAATGTGAGAGAGGCCAGTGTGGTGTCAATGTGAGAGGGGCCAGTTTGGTGTCAATGTGAGCGGGGCCAGTGTGGTGTCAATGTGAGAGGGGCCAGTGTGGTGTCAATGTGAGAGAGGCCAGTGTGGTGTCAATGTGAGAGAGGCCAGTGTGGTGTCAATGTGAGAGAGGCCAGTGTGTTGTCAATGTGAGAGGGGCCAGTGTGGTGTCAATGTGAGAGGGGCCAGTTTGGTGTCAATGTGAGAGAGGCCAGTGTGGTGTCAATGTGAGAGGGGCCAGTTTGGTGTCAATGTGAGAGAGGCCAGTGTGGTGTCAATGTGAGAGAGGCCAGTGTGGTGTCAATGTGAGAGAGGCCAGTGTGGTGTCAATGTGAGAGAGGCCAGTGTGGTGTCAATGTGAGAGGGGCCAGTGTGGTGTCAATGTGAGAGGGGCCAGTGTGGTGTCACTGTGAGAGGGGCCAGTGTGGTGTCACTGTGAGAGAGGCCAGTGTGGTGTCACTGTGAGAGGGGCCAGTGTGGTGTCAATGTGAGAGGGGCCAGTGTGGTGTCAATGTGAGAGGGGCCAGTGTGGTGTCACTGTGAGAGGGGCCAGTGTGGTGGCACTGTGAGAGGGGCCAGTGTGGTGTCAATGTGAGAGGGGCCAGTGTGGTGTCAATGTGAGAGAGGCCAGTGTGGTGTCAATGTGAGAGAGGCCAGTGTGGTGTCCCTGCGAGAGAGGCCAGTGTGGTGTCAATGCGAGAGAGGCCAGTGTGGTGTTACTGTGAGAGAGGCCAGTGTGGTGTCACTGTGAGAGAGGCCAGTGTGGTGTCACTGTGAGACGGGCCAGTGTGGTGTCAATGTGAGAGAGGCCAGTGTGGTGTCAATGTGAGAGAGGCCAGTGTGGTGTCAATGTGAGAGAGGCCAGTGTGGTGTCAATTTGAGAGAGGCCAGTGTGGTGTCAATGTGAGAGAGGCCAGTGTGGTGTCAATGTGAGAGAGGCCAGTGTGGTGTCACTGTGAGAGGGGCCAGTGTGGTGTGAATGTGAGAGAGGCCAGTGTGGTGTCAATGTGAGAGGGGCCAGTGTGGTGTCACTGTGAGAGAGGCCAGTGTGGTGTCAATGTGAGAGGGGCCAGTGTGGTGTCAATGTGAGAGGGGCCAGTGTGGTGTCAATGTGAGAGGGGCCAGTGTGGTGTCAATGTGAGAGAGGCCAGTGTGGTGTCAATGTGAGAGAGGCCAGTGTGGTGTCACTGTGAGAGGGGCCAGTGTGGTGTCACTGTGAGAGAGGCCAGTGTGGTGTCAATGTGAGAGAGGCCAGTGTGGTGTCACTGTGAGAGAGGCCAGTGTGGTGTCAATGTGAGAGAGGCCAGTGTGGTGTCAATGTGACAGGGGCCAGTGTGGTGTCAATGTGAGAGAGGCCAGTGTGGTGTCACTGTGAGAGAGGCCAGTGTGGTGTCAATGTGAGAGAGGCCAGTGTGGTGTCAATGTGAGAGGGGCCAGTGTGGTGTTAATGTGAGAGAGGCCAGTGTGGTGTCAATGTGAGAGAGGCCAGTGTGGTGTCAATGTGAGCGGGGCCAGTGTGGTGTCAATGTGAGAGAGGCCAGTGTGGTGTCAATGTGAGAGAGGCCAGTGTGGTGTCAATGTGAGAGGGGCCAGTGTGGTGTCAATGTGAGAGAGGCCAGTGTGGTGTCACTGTGAGAGAGGCCAGTGTGGTGTCAATGTGAGAGGGGCCAGTGTGGTGTTAATGTGAGAGAGGCCAGTGTGGTGTCAATGTGAGAGGGGCCAGTGTGGTGTTACTGTGAGAGGGGCCAGTGTGGTGTTACTGTGAGAGAGGCCAGTGTGGTGTTAATGTGAGAGAGGCCAGTGTGGTGTCAATGTGAGAGAGGCCAGTGTGGTGTCAATGTGAGAGAGGCCAGTGTGGTGTCAATGTGAGAGAGGCCAGTGTGGTGTCAATGTGAGAGAGGCCAGTGTGGTGTCAATGTGAGAGAGGCCAGTGTGGTGTCCATGTGAGAGAGGCCAGTGTGGTGTCAATGTGAGAGAGGCCAGTGTGGTGTCAATGTGAGAGAGGCCAGTGTGGTGCCAATGTGAGAGGGGCCAGTGTGGTGTCAATGTGAGAGAGGCCAGTGTGGTGTCAATGTGAGAGAGGCCAGTGTGGTGTCAATGTGAGAGAGGCCAGTGTGGTGTCAATGTGAGAGGGGCCAGTGTGGTGTTACTGTGAGAGGGGCCAGTGTGGTGTTACTGTGAGAGAGGCCAGTGTGGTGTCAATGTGAGAGGGACCAGTGTGGTGTCAATGTGAGAGAGGCCAGTGCGGTGTCAATGTGAGAGAGGCCAGTGTGGTGTTAATGTGAGAGAGGCCAGCGTGGTGTCAATGTGAGAGGGGCCAGTGTGGTGTTAACGTGAGAGAGGCCAGGGTGGTGTCAATGTGAGAGAGGCCAGTGTGGTGTCAATGTGAGAGGGGCCAGTGTGGTGTTAATGTGAGAGAGGCCAGTGTGGTGTCAATGTGAGAGGGGCCAGTGTGGTGTTACTGTGAGAGAGGCCAGTGTGGTGTCAATGTGAGAGAGGCCAGTGTGGTGTCACTGTGAGAGAGGCCAGTGTGGTGTCAATGTGAGAGAGGCCAGTGTGGTGTCAATGTGAGAGAGGCCAGTGTGGTGTCAATGTGAGAGAGGCCAGTGTGGTGTCAATGTGAGAGAGGCCAGTGTGGTGTCAATGTGAGAGAGGCCAGTGTGGTGTCAATGTGAGAGGGGCCAGTGTGGTGTCAATGTGAGAGAGGCCAGTGTGGTGTCAATGTGAGGGAGGCCAGTGTGGTGGCACTGTGAGAGGGGCCAGTGTGGTGTCAATGTGAGAGAGGCCAGTGTGGTGTCAATGTGAGGGAGGCCAGTGTGGTGTCAATGTGAGAGAGGCCAGTGTGGTGTCAATGTGAGAGAGGCCAGTGTGGTGTCAATGTGAGAGAGGCCAGTGTGGTGTCAATGTGAGAGACGCCAGTGTGGTGTCAATGTGAGGGAGGCCAGTGTGGTGTCAATGTGAGAGAGGCCAGTGTGGTGTCAATGTGAGAGGGGCCAGTGTGGTGTCAATGTGAGAGAGGCCAGTGTGGTGTCAATGTGAGAGAGGCCAGTGTGGTGTCAATGTGAGAGAGGCCAGTGTGGTGTCAATGTGAGAGAGGCCAGTGTGGTGTCCATGTGAGGGGGACCAGTGTGGTGTCAATGTGAGAGGGGCCAGTGTGGTGTCAATGTGAGAGAGGCCAGTGTGGTGTCACTGTGAGAGAGGCCAGTGTGGTGTCAATGTGAGAGACGCCAGTGTGGTGTCAATGTGAGGGAGGCCAGTGTGGTGTCAATGTGAGAGAGGCCAGTGTGGTGTCAATGTGAGAGGGGCCAGTGTGGTGTCAATGTGAGAGAGGCCAGTGTGGTGTCAATGTGAGAGAGGCCAGTGTGGTGTCAATGTGAGAGAGGCCAGTGTGGTGTCAATGTGAGAGAGGCCAGTGTGGTGTCCATGTGAGGGGGACCAGTGTGGTGTCAATGTGAGAGGGGCCAGTGTGGTGTCAATGTGAGAGAGGCCAGTGTGGTGTCACTGTGAGAGAGGCCAGTGTGGTGTCACTGTGAGAGAGGCCAGTGTGGTGTCAATGTGAGAGGGGCCAGTGTGGTGTCAATGTGAGTGGGGCCAGTGTGGTGTCAATGTGAGAGAGGCCAGTGTGGTGTCAATGTGAGAGGGGCCAGTGTGGTGTCAATGTGAGAGAGGCCAGTGTGGTGTCAATGTGAGAGGGGCCAGTGTGGTGTCAATGTGAGAGGGGCCAGTGTGGTGTCAATGTGAGAGGGGCCAGTGTGGTGTCAATGTGAGAGGGGCCAGTGTGGTGTCAATGTGAGAGAGGCCAGTGTGGTGTTACTGTGAGAGAGGCCAGTGTGGTGTCCATGTGAGAGAGGCCAGTGTGGTGTCAATGTGAGAGGGGCCAGTGTAGTGTCAATGTGAGAGAGGCCAGTGTGGTGTTACTGTGAGAGAGGCCAGTGTGGTGTCAATGTGAGAGAGGCCAGTGTGGTGTCAATGTGAGAGAGGCCAGTGTGGTGTCAATGTGAGATGGGCCAGTGTGGTGTCAATGTGAGAGAGGCCAGTGTGGTGTCAATGTGAGCGGGGCCAGTGTGGTGTCAATGTGAGAGAGGCCAGTGTGGTGTCAATGTGAGAGAGGCCAGTGTGGTGTCAATGTGAGAGAGGCCAGTGTGGTGTCAATGTGAGAGGGGCAAGTGTGGTGTCAATGTGAGAGGGGCCAGTGTGGTGTCAATGTGAGAGGGGCCAGTGTGCTGTCACTGTGAGAGGGGCCAGTGTGGTGTCACTGTGAGAGAGGCCAGTGTGGTGTCAATGTGAGAGGGGCCAGTGTGGTGTCAATGTGAGAGGGGCCAGTGTGGTGTCAATGTGAGAGGGGCCAGTGTGGTGTCACTGTGAGAGGGGCCAGTGTGGTGTCAATGTGAGAGGGGCCAGTGTGGTGTCAATGTGAGAGAGGCCAGTGTGGTGTCAATGTGAGAGAGGCCAGTGTGGTGTCAATGTGAGAGAGGCCAGTGTGGTGTCAATGTGAGAGAGGCCAGTGTGGTGTCAATGTGAGAGGGGCCAGTGTGGTGTCAATGTGAGAGAGGCCAGTGTGGTGTCAATGTGAGAGGGGCCAGTGTGGTGTCAATGTGAGAGGGGCCAGTGTGGTGTTACTGTGAGAGAGGCCAGTGTGGTGTCAATGTGAGAGAGGCCAGTGTGGTGTCAATGTGAGAGGGGCCAGTGTGGTGTCAATGTGAGAGGGGCCAGTTTGGTGTCAATGTGAGAGAGGCCAGTGTGGTGTCAATGTGAGAGGTGCCAGTTTGGTGTCAATGTGAGCGGGGCCAGTGTGGTGTCAATGTGAGAGGGGCCAGTGTGGTGTCAATGTGAGAGAGGCCAGTGTGGTGTCAATGTGAGAGAGGCCAGTGTGGTGTCAATGTGAGAGAGGCCAGTGTGGTGTCAATGTGAGAGAGGCCAGTGTGTTGTCAATGTGAGAGGGGCCAGTGTGGTGTCAATGTGAGAGGGGCCAGTTTGGTGTCAATGTGAGAGAGGCCAGTGTGGTGTCAATGTGAGAGGGGCCAGTTTGGTGTCAATGTGAGAGAGGCCAGTGTGGTGTCAATGTGAGAGAGGCCAGTGTGGTGTCAATGTGAGAGAGGCCAGTGTGGTGTCAATGAGAGAGAGGCCAGTGTGGTGTCAATGTGAGAGGGGCCAGTGTGGTGTCAATGTGAGAGAGGCCAGTGTGGTGTCAATGTGAGAGGCGCCAGTGTGGTGTCACTGTGAGAGGGGCCAGTGTGGTGTCACTGTGAGAGAGGCCAGTGTGGTGTCACTGTGAGAGGGGCCAGTGTGGTGTCAATGTGAGAGGGGCCAGTGTGGTGTCAATGTGAGAGGGGCCAGTGTGGTGTCACTGTGAGAGGGGCCAGTGTGGTGGCACTGTGAGAGGGGCCAGTGTGGTGTCAATGTGAGAGGGGCCAGTGTGGTGTCAATGTGAGAGAGGCCAGTGTGGTGTCAATGTGAGAGAGGCCAGTGTGGTGTCACTGCGAGAGAGGCCAGTGTGGTGACAATGCGAGAGAGGCCAGTGTGGTGTTACTGTGAGAGAGGCCAGTGTGGTGTCACTGTGAGAGAGGCCAGTGTGGTGTCACTGTGAGACGGGCCAGTGTGGTGTCAATGTGAGAGAGGCCAGTGTGGTGTCAATGTGAGAGAGGCCAGTGTGGTGTCAGTGTGAGAGAGGCCAGTGTGGTGTCAATGTGAGAGAGGCCAGTGTGGTGTCAATGTGAGAGAGGCCAGTGTGGTGTCAATGTGAGAGAGGCCAGTGTGGTGTCAATGTGAGAGAGGCCAGTGTGGTGTCAATGTGAGAGGGGCCAGTGTGGTGTTAATGTGAGAGAGGCCAGTGTGGTGTCAATGTGAGAGAGGCCAGTGTGGTGTCACTGTGAGAGAGGCCAGTGTGGTGTCACTGTGAGAGAGGCCAGTGTGGTGTCAATGTGAGAGAGGCCAGTGTGGTGTCAATGTGAGAGAGGCCAGTGTGGTGTCACTGTGAGAGAGGCCAGTGTGGTGTCAATGTGAGAGAGGCCAGTGTGGTGTCACTGTGAGAGAGGCCAGTGTGGTGTCAATGTGAGAGGGGCCAGTGTGGTCTCAATGTGAGAGGGGCCAGTGTGGTGTCAATGTGAGAGAGGCCAGTGTGGTGTCAATGTGAGAGAGGCCAGTGTGGTGTTACTGTGAGAGAGGCCAGTGTGGTGTCCATGTGAGAGAGGCCAGTGTGGTGTCAATGTGAGAGGGGCCAGTGTAGTGTCAATGTGAGAGAGGCCAG
This sequence comes from Somniosus microcephalus, assembly GCF_052327205.1. Lineage (NCBI taxonomy): Eukaryota > Metazoa > Chordata > Chondrichthyes > Squaliformes > Somniosidae > Somniosus > Somniosus microcephalus. Next base: position 44,048,694 of record NC_141015.1, on the reverse strand, counting down.
TGTGGTGTTACTGTGAGAAAGGCCAGTGTGGTGTCAATGTGAGCGGGGCCAGTGTGGTGTCAATGTGAGAGAGGCCAGTGTGGTGTCAATGTGAGAGAGGCCAGTGTGGTGTCAATGTGAGAGGGACCAGTGTGGTGTCAATGTGAGAGAGGCCAGTGTGGTGTCAATGTGAGAGGGGCCAGTGTGGTGTCAATGTGAGAGGGGCCAGTGTGGTGTCAATGTGAGAGGGGCCAGTGTGGTGTCAATGTGAGAGAGGCCAGTGTGGTGTCAATGTGAGAGAGGCCAGTGTGGTGTTACTGTGAGAGAGGCCAGTGTGGTGTCCATGTGAGAGAGGCCAGTGTGGTGTCAATGTGAGAGGGGCCAGTGTAGTGTCAATGTGAGAGAGGCCAGTGTGGTGTTACTGTGAGAGAGGCCAGTGTGGTGTCAATGTGAGAGAGGCCAGTGTGGTGTCAATGTGAGAGAGGCCAGTGTGGTGTCAATGTGAGATGGGCCAGTGTGGTGTCAATGTGAGAGAGGCCAGTGTGGTGTCAATGTGAGCGGGGCCAGTGTGGTGTCAATGTGAGAGAGGCCAGTGTGGTGTCAATGTGAGAGAGGCCAGTGTGGTGTCAATGTGAGAGAGGCCAGTGTGGTGTCAATGTGAGAGGGGCCAGTGTGGTGTCAATGTGAGAGGGGCCAGTGTGGTGTCAATGTGAGAGGGGCCAGTGTGCTGTCACTGTGAGAGGGGCCAGTGTGGTGTCACTGTGAGAGAGGCCAGTGTGGTGTCAATGTGAGAGGGGCCAGTGTGGTGTCAATGTGAGAGGGGCCAGTGTGGTGTCAATGTGAGAGGGGCCAGTGTGGTGTCACTGTGAGAGGGGCCAGTGTGGTGTCAATGTGAGAGGGGCCAGTGTGGTGTCAATGTGAGAGAGGCCAGTGTGGTGTCAATGTGAGAGAGGCCAGTGTGGTGTCAATGTGAGAGAGGCCAGTGTGGTGTCAATGTGAGAGAGGCCAGTGTGGTGTCAATGTGAGAGGGGCCAGTGTGGTGTCAATGTGAGAGAGGCCAGTGTGGTGTCAATGTGAGAGGGGCCAGTGTGGTGTCAATGTGAGAGGGGCCAGTGTGGTGTTACTGTGAGAGAGGCCAGTGTGGTGTCAATGTGAGAGAGGCCAGTGTGGTGTCAATGTGAGAGGGGCCAGTGTGGTGTCAATGTGAGAGGGGCCAGTTTGGTGTCAATGTGAGAGAGGCCAGTGTGGTGTCAATGTGAGAGGGGCCAGTTTGGTGTCAATGTGAGCGGGGCCAGTGTGGCGTCAATGTGAGAGGGGCCAGTGTGGTGTCAATGTGAGAGAGGCCAGTGTGGTGTCAATGTGAGAGAGGCCAGTGTGGTGTCAATGTGAGAGAGGCCAGTGTGTTGTCAATGTGAGAGGGGCCAGTGTGGTGTCAATGTGAGAGGGGCCAGTTTGGTGTCAATGTGAGAGAGGCCAGTGTGGTGTCAATGTGAGAGGGGCCAGTTTGGTGTCAATGTGAGAGAGGCCAGTGTGGTGTCAATGTGAGAGAGGCCAGTGTGGTGTCAATGTGAGAGAGGCCAGTGTGGTGTCAATGTGAGAGAGGCCAGTGTGGTGTCAATGTGAGAGGGGCCAGTGTGGTGTCAATGTGAGAGGGGCCAGTGTGGTGTCACTGTGAGAGGGGCCAGTGTGGTGTCACTGTGAGAGAGGCCAGTGTGGTGTCAATGTGAGAGGGGCCAGTGTGGTGTTAATGTGAGAGAGGCCAGTGTGGTGTCAATGTGAGAGGGGCCAGTGTGGTGTTACTGTGAGAGGGGCCAGTGTGGTGTTACTGTGAGAGAGGCCAGTGTGGTGTCAATGTGAGAGGGACCAGTGTGGTGTCAATGTGAGAGAGGCCAGTGTGGTGTCAATGTGAGAGAGGCCAGTGTGGTGTTAATGTGAGAGAGGCCAGTGTGGTGTCAATGTGAGAGGGGCCAGTGTGGTGTCAATGTGAGAGGGGCCAGTGTGGTGTCAATGTGAGAGGGGCCAGTGTGGTGTCAATGTGAGAGAGGCCAGTGTGGTGTCACTGTGAGAGAGGCCAGTGTGGTGTCACTGTGAGAGAGGCCAGTATGGTGTCAATGTGAGAGAGGCCAGTGTGGTGTCAATGTGAGAGAGGCCAGTGTGGTGTCAATGTGAGAGAGGCCAGTGTGGTGTCAATGTGAGAGAGGCCAGTGTGGTGTCAATGTGAGAGGGGCCAGTGTGGTGTCAATGTGAGAGAGGCCAGTGTGGTGTCAATGTGAGAGGGGCCAGTGTGGTGTCAATGTGAGAGGGGCCAGTGTGGTGTCAATGTGAGAGGGGCCAGTGTGGTGTCAATGTGAGAGAGGCCAGTGTGGTGTCAATGTGAGAGAGGCCAGTGTGGTGTTACTGTGAGAGAGGCCAGTGTGGTGTCCATGTGAGAGAGGCCAGTGTGGTGTCAATGTGAGAGGGGCCAGTGTGGTGTCAATGTGAGAGAGGCCAGTGTGGTGTTACTGTGAGAGAGGCCAGTGTGGTGTCAATGTGAGAGAGGCCAGTGTGGTGTCAATGTGAGAGAGGCCAGTGTGGTGTCAAAGTGAGATGGGCCAGTGTGGTGTCAATGTGAGAGAGGCCAGTGTGGTGTCAATGTGAGCGGGGCCAGTGTGGTGTCAATGTGAGAGAGGCCAGTGTGGTGTCAATGTGAGAGAGGCCAGTGTGGTGTCAATGTGAGAGGGGCCAGTGTGGTGTCAGTGTGAGAGGGGCCAGTGTGGTGTCACTGTGAGAGAGGCCAGTGTGGTGTCACTGTGAGAGAGGCCAGTGTGGTGTCAATGTGAGAGGGGCCAGTGTGGTGTTAATGTGAGAGAGGCCAGTGTGGTGTCAATGTGAGGGGGCCAGTGTGGTGTTACTGTGAGAGGGGACAGTGTGGTGTTACTGTGAGAGAGGCCAGTGTGGTGTTAATGTGAGAGAGGCCAGTGTGGTGTCAATGTGAGAGAGGCCAGTGTGGTGTCAATGTGAGAGAGGCCAGTGTGGTGTCAATGTGAGAGAGGCCAGTGTGGTGTCAATGTGAGAGAGGCCAGTGTGGTGTCAATGAGAGAGAGGCCAGTGTGGTGTCAATGTGAGAGAGGCCAGTGTGGTGTCAATGTGAGAGGGACCAGTGTGGTGTCAATGTGAGAGAGGCCAGTGTGGTGTCAATGTGAGAGAGGCCAGTGTGGTGTTAATGTGAGAGAGGCCAGTGTGGTGTCAATGTGAGAGGGGCCAGTGTGGTGTTAATGTGAGAGAGGCCAGTGTGGTGTCAATGTGAGAGAGGCCAGTGTGGTGTCAATGTGAGAGGGGCCAGTGTGGTGTTAATGTGAGAGAGGCCAGTGTGGTGTCAATGTGAGAGGGGCCAGTGTGGTGTTACTGTGAGAGGGGCCAGTGTGGTGTTACTGTGAGAGAGGCCAGTGTGGTGTCACTGTGAGAGAGGCCAGTGTGGTGTCACTGTGAGAGAGGCCAGTGTGGTGTCACTGTGAGAGAGGCCAGTGTGGTGTCACTGTGAGAGAGGCCAGTGTGGTGTCAATGTGAGAGAGGCCAGTGTGGTGTCAATGTGAGAGAGGCCAGTGTGGTGTCAATGTGAGAGAGGCCAGTGTGGTGTCAATGTGAGAGGGGCCAGTGTGGTGTCAATGTGAGAGGGGCCAGTGTGGTGTCAATGTGAGAGGGGCCAGTGTGGTGTCAATGTGAGAGGGGCCAGTGTGGTGTTACTGTGAGAGAGGCCAGTGTGGTGTCAATGTGAGAGAGGCCAGTGTGGTGTCAATGTGAGAGAGGCCAGTGTGGTGTCAATGTGAGATGGGCCAGTGTGGTGTCAATGTGAGAGAGGCCAGTGTGGTGTCAATGTGAGAGAGGCCAGTGTGGTGTCAATGTGAGAGAGGCCAGTGTGGTGTCAATGAGAGAGAGGCCAGTGTGGTGTCAATGTGAGAGAGGCCAGTGTGGTGTCAATGTGAGAGGGACCAGTGTGGTGTCAATGTGAGAGAGGCCAGTGTGGTGTCAATGTGAGAGAGGCCAGTGTGGTGTTAATGTGAGAGAGGCCAGTGTGGTGTCAATGTGAGAGGGGCCAGTGTGGTGTTAATGTGAGAGAGGCCAGTGTGGTGTCAATGTGAGAGAGGCCAGTGTGGTGTCAATGTGAGAGGGGCCAGTGTGGTGTTAATGTGAGAGAGGCCAGTGTGGTGTCAATGTGAGAGGGGCCAGTGTGGTGTTACTGTGAGAGGGGCCAGTGTGGTGTTACTGTGAGAGAGGCCAGTGTGGTGTCACTGTGAGAGAGGCCAGTGTGGTGTCACTGTGAGAGAGGCCAGTGTGGTGTCACTGTGAGAGAGGCCAGTGTGGTGTCAATGTGAGAGAGGCCAGTGTGGTGTCAATGTGAGAGAGGCCAGTGTGGTGTCAATGTGAGAGAGGCCAGTGTGGTGTCAATGTGAGAGAGGCCAGTGTGGTGTCAATGTGAGAGGGGCCAGTGTGGTGTCAATGTGAGAGGGGCCAGTGTGGTGTCAATGTGAGAGGGGCCAGTGTGGTGTCAATGTGAGAGAGGCCAGTGTGGTGTTACTGTGAGAGAGGCCAGTGTGGTGTCCATGTGACAGAGGCCAGTGTGCTGTCAATGTGAGAGGGGCCAGTGTGGTGTCAATGTGAGAGAGGCCAGTGTGGTGTTACTGTGAGAGAGGCCAGTGTGGTGTCAATGTGAGAGAGGCCAGTGTGGTGTCAATGTGAGAGAGGCCAGTGTGGTGTCAATGTGAGATGGGCCAGTGTGGTGTCAATGTGAGAGAGGCCAGTGTGGTGTCAATGTGAGAGAGGCCAGTGTGGTGTCAATGTGAGAGAGGCCAGTGTGGTGTCAATGTGAGAGAGGCCAGTGTGGTGTCAATGTGAGAGAGGCCAGTGTGGTGTCATAAGAACATAAGAAATAGGAGCAGGAGTAGGCCAATCGGCCCCTCGAGCCTGCTCCGCCATTCAATAAGATCATGGCTGATCTGATCCTAACCGCCAATCCACTATCACAGAACCATCTCCTGAATCTAACAGAATTAGACACACGAAATAGGAGCAGGATCAGGCTACACGGCCCCTGGGCCCGCTCCGCTACCCACAGGGCCATGACCGATCCGAACCTAGACTCATGTCCAAATTCCTGCCCGCTCCCCGTAACCCTTAATTTCCTTTACTTCTAGGAAACTGTCTATTTCTGTTTTAAATTTATGTAATGATGTCGCTTCTACAGCTTTTTGGGGCAGCATATTCCATGGACCTACCACCCTCTGAGTGAAGTAGTTCCTCCTCATCTCAGTTTTGAAAGAGCAGCCCCTTATTCTAAGACTATGCCCCCTAGTTCTAGTTTCACCCATCATCGGGAACATCCTCCCCGCATCCACCCGATCCAACCCCTTCACAATCTTATATGTTTCAATAAGATCGCCTCTCATTCTTCTGAACTCCAATGAGTAGAGTCCCAATCTACTCAACCTCTCCTCATATGTCAACCCCCTCATCCCCGGGATTAACCGAGTGAACCTTCTTTGTACTGACTCGAGAGCAAGTATGTCCTTTCTTAAGTGTGGACACCAAAACTGTACGCAGTATTCCAGGTGCGGTCTCACCAATACCTTGTACAACTGAAGCAATACCTCCCTATTTTTATATTCTATCCCCCTAGCAATGAAAGCCAACATTCCATTGGCCTTCTTAATCACTTGCTGCACCTGCATACTAACCTTTTGAGTTTCGTGCACCAGGACCCCCAGATCCCTTTGTACTTCAGTACTTTCCAGTTTCTTGCCATTAAGATAATAACTTGCTCTACGATTTTTCCTGCCAAAGTGCATAACCTCACACTTTCCAGTATTGTATTCCATCTGCCAAATCTCTGCCCACTTACTTAGCCTGTCTATGTCCCCTTGCAGGTTTTTTATGTCCTCCTCACTCACTACTTTCCCTCCCATCTTAGTATCATCTGCAAACTTTGATATGTTACACTCGGTCCCCTCCTCCAAATCGTTAATATAGATTGTAAAGAGTTGGGGACCCAGCACTGACCCCTGCGGAACACCACTAGTTACTGATTGCCAGTCTGAGAATGAACCATTTATCCCAACTCTCTGCCTTCTGTTAGATAGCCAATCCTCTATCCATGCCAGAATATTACCCCCAATCCCATGATTTTTTATCTTAAGCAATAATCTTTTGTGTGGCACCTTGTCAAATGCCTTTTGGAAGTCTAAATACACTACGTCCGCTGGTTCCCCTTTATCCACCCTATATGTTACTTCCTCAAAGAACTCCAGCAAATTTGTCAAACATGACTTCCCCTTCATAAAACCATGCTGACTTTGTCCTATTAAATTATGATTATCCAAATGTCCTGTTACTGTCTCCTTAATAATGGACTCCAAAATCTTACCTACCACAGATGTTAGGCTAACCGGTCTATAGTTTCCAGCCTTCTGTCTACTGCCCTTTTTAAATAAGGGTGTTACATTAGCAGTTTTCCAGTCTGCCGGGACCATTGCCGAGTCGAGGGAGTTTTGGAAAATTATTACCAATGCATCCACAATCCCTACCGCCACTTCCCTCAAGACCCTAGGATGTAAGCCATCAGGTCCAGGTGATTTATCTGCCTTGAGTCCCATTATTTTACCGAGTACAGGTAGACTATCCTTTATCCGAAACCTCGGGACCAGCCGTGTTTCGGTTTTCGGAGAATTTCGGATTTCGGAAGGTGGGTCGGCGGGGGTCCGCGGGGGTGGGGGGGGTCGGCGGGGGTCGTGGCCGGCCGGGGGGTCCGCGGGGGGGGGGGGTCCGCGGGGGGTCGTGCGCACGACTTACGCTGACGCTCAGCGTAAGTCGGCGGGGCCGGCGGGGGTCGGGGTCGGCGGGGGGGTCGGCGGGGGATCGTGTGCACGACTTACCCTTTATCCGAACTTCCGAAACCGGAACCCTGTAAAAACCGAAGGTTTCTTCGTTCAGCGTAAGTCGTGCGCACGACTTACGCTGAACGAAAAAACCTTCGGTTTTTAGAGGGTTTCGGTTTTCGGAAGTTCGGATAAAGGGTAGTCTACCTGTACCACTTCCTTCGTGATTTTGATCGTGTTTAGCTCCTCCCCCCCTTTAGCCCCCTGTTTGTCCAGTGCTGGGATATTCTTAGTGTCTTCTACTGTAAAGACTGATATAAAATATTTATTCAGTGCTTTTGCCATCTCCATATTTCCCACCATTAATTTCCCGGTCTCATCCTGTAAGAGACCAACATTTACTTTAGCCACCCTTTTTCTTTTTATATAACTATAAAAACTCTTACTATCTGTTTTTATATTTTTTGCTAATTTACTTTCATAATCTATCTTCCCTTTCTTAATCAATCTTTTTGTTATTTTTTGCTGTCTTTTAAAGTTTTCCCAATCCTCTATCCTCCCACTAGTTTTGGCTACCTTATATGTCCTTGTTTTTCATTGAATACTATCCTTAATTTCTTTACTTAGCCACGGATGGCTGTCTTTTCTTTTACACCCTTTTCTTCTCAGTGGAATATATATTTTTTGGAAGTTGTAAAATAACTCCTTAAATGTACACCACTGATCATGTATCGTCTTACCCTTTAATCTATTTTCCCAATCCACTCTACTCAATTCCGCTCTCATACCTTCATAGTCTCCTTTATTCAAGCTTAGCACGCTTGTTTGAGATCCAACCTTCTCACCCTCTAATTGAATATGGAATTCAACCATGTTATGGTCACTCATTCCAAGGGGATCCTTTACTAGGACATTTTTAATTAATCCTGTCTCGTTACACAGGACCAGATCTAAGGTTGCTTGCCCCCTGGTCGGTTCAGTTACATACTGCTCAAGAAACCCATCCCTAATACACTCAATGAACTCATCCTCAAGGCAGCCCTGCCCAATTTGATTTGTCCAATTAATATGATAGTTAAAATCCCCCATAATTATAGATGTTCCCTTATTACAAGCCTCAACTATTTCCTGATTGATACTCCGTCCAACAGAGTTGCCACTGTTCGGAGGCCTATAGACTACGCCCACTAGTGTTTTTTTCCCCTTATTATTCCTTACCTCCACCCAAACTGTTTCATTATCCTGATCTTTTGACCCAATTATCATTTCTCTGTATTAGTGATTCCTTCCTTATTAACATAGCCACCCCACCTCCCCTTCCTTCCTGCCTGTCCTTCCTGATCGTTAAATAACCTGGTATGTTTAATTCCCAGGCATTGTCACCCTGCAGCCATGTTTCTGTAATGGCCACAAGATCATACCCATATGTATTTATTTGTGCCATTAACTCGTCTATTTTGTTACGAATGCTACGTGCATTCAGATAGAGAACTTTCAAATATGTTTTGTGACACTTAGTTCCTGCTTTTGCCCTTTTTATTACTTTACCTTTTACTCCATACCTTCTGCCCCTTCCTGACACGCTCTGGTTTTTAATTTCCCCACTGCTACCTAAGTCTATGACCTTCTCTGTTGTCATTTTTATTATTTGCTCTCTAGGAACCTCCCCCCCACTAGTTAGTTTAAAGCCCTCTCTACAGCCCTAGTTATATGATCCACCAGGACTCTAGTCCCAGCACTGGCCAAGTGAAGCCCGTCCCAACGGAACAGCTCCCTCCTGCCCCAGTACTGGTGCCAGTGTCCCAGGAAGCAAAACCCATTTCTCCCACACCAGTCTTTGAGCCACGCATTTAACTCTCTAATTTTATTTGTCCTAGCCAAATTCGCTCGTGGCTCAGGTAATAATCCAGAGATTATTACCCTTGTGGTTCTGCTTTTTAATTTGGCCCCTAGCTGCTCAAACTTCCTCAGCAGAACCTCCTTCCTTGTCCTATCTATGTCGTTGGTACCAACATGGACCACGACAACTGGATCCTCCCCCTCCCACTCCAAGTTTCTCTCCAGTCCAAAGGAGATGTCCTTAACCCTGGCACCGGGCAGGCAACACAGCCTTCGGGACTCTCGCTCTCGGCTGCAAAGAACTCTATCTATCCCACTAACGATACTATCCCCTACCACTACAACATTTCTTTCAACTCCCCCCACTTGAATGGCCCCCCGCTCCACGGTGCTGTGGCCAGGTTACTCATCCTCCCCGCCGTCAATGTGAGAGGGGCCAGTGTGGTGTCAATGTGAGAGGGGCCAGTGTGGGGTCACTGTGAGAGGGGCCAGTGTGGGGTCAATGTGAGAGGAGCCAGTGTGGGGTCACTGTGAGAGGGGCCAGTGTGGGGTCAATGTGAGAGGGGCCAGTGTGGGGTCAATGTGAGAGGGGCCAGTGTGGGGTCACTGTGAGAGGGGCCAGTGTGGGGTCAATGTGAGAGGGGCCAGTGTGGGGTCACTGTGAGAGGGGCCAGTGTGGGGTCACTGTGAGAGGGGCCAGTGTGGTGTCAATGTGAGAGGGGCCAGTGTGGGGTCAATGTGAGAGGGGCCAGTGTGGGGTCACTGTGAGAGGGGCCAGTGTGGGGTCACTGTGAGAGGGGCCAGTGTGGTGTCAATGTGAGAGGGGCCAGTGTGGGGTCACTGTGAGAGGTGCCAGTGTGGGGTCAATGTGCGAGGGGCCAGTGTGGGGTCACTGTGAGAGGGGCCAGTGTGGGGTCACTGTGAGAGGGGCCAGTGTGGGGTCACTGTGAGAGGGGCCAGTGTGGGGTCACTGTGAGAGGGGCCAGTGTGGGGTCACTGTGAGAGGGGCCAGTGTGGGGTCACTGTGAGAGGGGCCAGTGTGGGGTCAATGTGAGAGGGGCCAGTGTGGGGTCTGCTGGAGTTGGTATTGTTGCCTCTTGCTGTGCTTCAGACCATTGGCCCCGCCCCCTCCCCAAAAATCTCACACACACCTCTCGCGATGGGTGGCGGCGGCCGGCGGGAGACGGACAGCGGGCCCAGCACCGACTGACTGAGGGACAGCGGACCCGGCACCGAGTTATTGAGAGCCCGGCACTGACTGAGGAACAGCGGGCCCGGCACCGAGAGACTGAGGGGCAGCGGGCCCGGCACCGAGTCACTGAGAGCCCGGCACTGACTGAGGGGCAGCGGGCCCGGCACCGAGTCACTGAGGGACAGCGGGCCCGGCACCGAAAGACTGAGGGACAGCGGCTGCAGGCCGGTCCGCCACACACCGAGACAGGCCGGGCGGCGATGGCCTGAGGTACGGCGGCATTTCATGACATCTGAATTGTTTGTGTTTATATAAAAAAAAAACAGAGGAATCTAGAAGCGCGGCGGATTGTGTCCGTGAGGGAGTCCGGTCAGCGGGGTCGGAGGGTGAGTCCGGTCCGCGGGGTGATTCCGGTCCGGGGGCTGAGTCCAGTCGGAGGGTCCGGAGGGTGAGTCCGGTCCGGGTGAGAGGCCAGTCCGGAGGGTGAGTCCGGTCCGGGTGAGATGCCAGTCGGAGGGGCCGGAGGGTGAGTCCGGTCCGGAGGGGGAGAGTCCAGTCGGAGGGGCCGGAGGGTGAGTCCGGGCCGGGTGAGAGGCCAGTCCGGAGGGTGAGAGGCCAGTCCGGAGGGTGAGTCCGGTCCGGGGGCTGAGTCCAGTCGGAGGGGCCGGAGGGTGAGTCCGGTCCGGGGGCTGAGTCCAGTCGGAGGGTCCGGAGGGTGAGTCCGGTCCGGGGGCTGAGTCCAGTCGGAGGGTCCGGAGGGTGAGTCCGGTCCGGGGGCTGAGTCTAGTCGGAGGAGCCGGCGGGTGAGTCCGGGCCGGGTGACCGTTAACGGCTGCTCCCCAGCGCGCGCGCCTCCAGCTCGTGACCCCTGAGCTGAGTGCGGTGACCCCTGACCCCCGGGGAGGCGCGCTCTCTGCTCTAGCCGGGATCGGCCTTCACCCCTCGGCTCTCATCCAGTTCCCTGGTGATTCAATCTGTAAGGATTGGGCGGGAAGTTTGAGTTTTTTTCTATTAAATGACCCCTTCCCTCCCCCCTCATGGTCTTTTAATCTTATTTCCAGAGTTGTGCATCGTTTAGTGCGGTATATTGTTGTAGGATTTCACCAAAGATGCGTAGTAGCACCATAAGGTAAATAGACATCACTAAAAAACAGATTATCTGGTCATTCTCACATTGCTGTTTGTGGGAGCTTGCTGTGCACAAATTGACTGCCGCGTTTCCTACATTACAACCGTGCCTGGACTTCAAAAAGTACTTCATTGGCTGTAAAGTGCTTTGGGACGTCCAGTGGTCGTGAAAGGTGCTGTATAAATGCAAGTTTTAATGGTACTGTAAAACGAAGTGATAAAAGTACTTCTGCATACCAAGAGGGCCAATGATCCTCTGGTCTCCTGCAAATGTAATCATCTCCCTTATTTCAGCAAAAGCTCCCTGTAACAATATTGATCTTGACCAATAAGTTAGAGGCCAGAATAGTGATAATGCAGATGTTAGCAACTGAACTTGCACGGTGCAATAGACTGCTCTGACTTCTTTCAAGTTTAGTTAAGACATTTTGACTTGTGTTCGAGGTTTGATTGTTTTACTGTTGGAATGCAGCATTTTGGGTCTGTTCTTGGTTGTGAGGGAGCTATCAGCCAAGTTGGTTGAAATGGGAGTTATAGTTTAATGTATTTCATAATTCTAAATATTTGTGAGGGAGATATTTGTGTATTTGATGCCTTAAGTTGGTTAGAGGCAACCAGCGAACAGACATTTTGTGTATAACTTACCGATGTGGCAACTTGAACTTCTGCTCCAGTGATGCTAACGAGGCTGAAGTGCTGTGGGACAAAATGTACTTACTGTTTAAAGGACTACTTAAGGGAGAGTAACAAAAATTTGTGAGCTTTATTCGTGTATATGTCAATTCCTTTTAAATAAAACCTATTTCAAAGTTATCTATTGGTTTTATTTTATGTTTTAATCCACCAGTGACTATTCCACATTATGGAATGATGGTGGTCATCAGAGAACGACTGTGTTAATTTCTGGAGCACTGTGGCTCCAGAAAGTGATGATGTAAGGTTTGGGGGTATTGGGCATGGAGTCTAAAATTGCTGACATTCTCCACACACTTATTGTTGAATGAAATGGAAATAAGAGTAGTTGATCTCCTGTTGCATTGCACTTGAGAGTGAAGACTAAGTGTCGTCTTTGGGTGAAGTGGAGTTAGAGGGCAGGGAATAATTGGACTAGGGTGTACATTTCAGGTCACACTTCAGTCATGCATTTTGTCCTTATTTTTATAATGCTTCGATTTTATATTTAGAGTTAAATACCAAAACTTAAGGCAATTTGGGAAGCACAGAAGTAAAGTTGGTTGGAGCATAGCAGTTGCTTGCAGTGCAGGCTGAGAAACTGGGAGGTACAAAACTGAAACACTACAGTACCACCAAGTTGACACACAAGTTTGACAAAAATGTGATGATGGGAATTGTGCATGGATGTAAGATATTTTAATGTATTACGTATGTGGATTATACAACCTGTTGGAGGTCAGGCCTCTTCCAGTTGAGCGTCTGCGCACCAACCATTAGTACCACAGTTCCCTCATGTATTTGCAGTCAGGGCTGAAGTCTTGGTTCTGCCTTGATCGGTATCCAGAGTTTGCACATTTTGGGATGTCATGGAGTTTTGAAAATGAGCATGGGCGCCTTTTGATTGTCCCAGTCATTCCTTAGTGCATTTGTGGGTTAAGAAATAAAAAGTCTTTTTTTACTGAAGAGCTGCCAAATACATTGGGAGACTTGCAAATATTTGTTAAATAACTTTATATGCCAGTGCCTTCATTATTTCTTGTGACAGATGTCGCACACTTTGAATTGTTAATTGTATGTAGTTCACAGCATGTATAAAGGATTCTGAGTGGCAATGATGCTTAAATAAACCAAATGTTTGTCACCTGGTTAAACTTACTCCAACAGTAATGTTCTTTTTCCTAGACATTGCTGTTTTATGATTGCTGAAGAGTGTTACATCTTTATGTAACCATCTGTTTCAATTAAGTTTTCTTTTTAAAAACTTTATCAATATTTTATATCCTGCATACTAAACTGAGGTACCAAAAAAAAAGTAACTGATTCTAAATTTATGAAAAGCAAAGGTCTCACAAACAGCATTGAAATTTAGCAACAGTTAACTTGTTTTTCTTTGTGCAATTGGTTGGCCAGGATGTTGGGAGAACTCCCTGCTGATGCTTGGAGTGCCATAGGTTCTGTAACCTTCTTCTGGACAATCTAATGCCTTATTTGAAGGCGGGCACCTTCAACAATACAGCATTCCTCAGTACTGCATCTGTCCAGATTATGCATCAAAATGTGTGTGTTGGGTTCAAGCCATAACTTTCTGACCCAGAGTAGAATATTGCAGCTGGTCGTGCTCCTAAAACTTTTGTTAATGATAAAAGATGGTGCTGAAAAGTTAGTGCTGAATGTTTACTCTAAGTTTATCATTTTCTCCCTGAAAATGCAACTACTGTTAACTGTATTTGGTTGAGTTGGTACCGTAACCAAACTGCTTCTCCCTCCCTCCGCCCCCCCCCCCCCCCTTTGTGGCGTCATGTAACTAGTTTGGGAAATGTGTTGTGTATATCATTGGCAAAAAAAGTATTACACCCTGAGGCTGAGTCAGCAGGTGGTATTCGAGTTTTTCAGTCAAACCTGGAAACAAGACGGGGAGGAAACAATAAATGTGACAGAATCACGCCATGATGCAAAGCTGGAGGGTGTATGGAATTGCAAACATCAAAGGGCTTGTTCTGATATAAAGATTAAAAAGATATATGCTTTTTTACCCTTTTGTAATAAATGGGATTAGTTCACCATTATGTTTGTAAATAATGAAATGTAAAAAAGATTGCAAGTAATTAATATTTCTATTTATTTAATACTTTATCATGTTGAACTATTTCAAACTGTTCATGAATGTTGAAGTGCAGAGACTTGTACGTAGACAGGTAGAATTAACACAAATGAAGGTGGCAGTAAATTTAGCTGCTTATTTATCAAAAATGAGAGGTGTTACAAGAGAGGCTTTTATTAAATTTATGGCTGCACCAATAAATGTCAACTTTAGCAGTCAAGAGTTTTCTGCTGTGGCATAGCTTATTTGTAAAACATTAACTCAAAGGTTGTTGCAGTGAGTTGCTGTGCTATAGGATCTTTAAGTTGACCATTAAATTCAGTACTGAACTGAAAATGATTTCAGTGTACTCTTTTGGTGTTGGGTGAAACTGCATTTAAAGTAAAATATGGAAACTGCCCAGGTTTATGTACTTGATGTATACTACTGGTGTATAAACTGAGCCATATATATGCACCCCCTTGCAAACCAAAATAGACAAGGATGATTATTACAAAATTCCTATCCGCCACTATTCTCCATTTGTGTTAGCTGCTGTCCACAAATATGTTTTTTGTTCTTTCTCGTTTTAAGCATAGTGTTCCGAATAGTTAGACTTGTGATGGCGAGGATGTGGGATTGGAAGCTCAGCTAGGGGTTGAATAGGACAATGAGGTTGTGAATCAGTGGCTTCGCTCTTTGCAATTTCTAACTGGCGGAAATTGCGGCTCATTCATACACTCTTGCAGCAGTGGAGGGGTTGAGGGAGATGGTGCTTCCAAATCTCTGCTCATCTTTTCTGTAGCTCTATGTTTGAATCTCTCCGGTTAGGTTTCCGCCACAGCACTGAATCAAAGTCACAAATGACATCGTCTACCTCTCTGCAGCATTTCACGTAGTCAACCATACCATCCTCCTCCAATGCCTCACCTCTATTGCCCAGCTCAGTGGGACTGCCCTTGCATGGTTCCACTGTTATCTATCCAGTTATAGCCAGGTGCATCTCCTGGAGACTCCCAGGAACTCTCCTTGGCTCCCTCCTCTTCCTCATCTACCCATATCTACCCTTGGTGACATCATCTGCAGATATGTGGCCACCTGTGAGCTATGTCTAGGTCACGCCTGAGCTAGAGGACAGAATATTGTGGCCGGAACAATTTGGTGAGGTGGCCAGTGACGCTAACCCATGTCCGACAATCCAGAGTGATTTGGACAGGCTCGGTCAATGTGGCGATGGAATTCAATGTGAATAAGTGTTGTACCTTACCTCAGTAATCTTCTCCAACTGAAAGTCCCAGCCTGCATCCTCTGCATGCACTTAATCGCTTACCTGTCCCTGCCCGGTAATTCCTCTACCCCTTGCTGTGTGAAACATTTCTCTGCATAAGGTGTTCTGTGTTTTATGCAGCATTTGTGTTGGAGTCACCTCTGGAACCATTTCTGTTATGTCAGATACTGTTCCAATTGCCATGTAGTTTTGGACTTTGTAACAATTGCACACACATCATATTGGAATACATGGATATTTTCCTGGGCTTCATATTTTCCATAATGACTGGAGAGGTTCACCATAGGCCATGCAGTGCCTTACTGGCCTCTAGGATGGGAATGACTACTTAAGTTGGTTAACCCACCAATAGCCAAAAAAGTGTCTGTCTTGCAAACTGCTTTGTATGTTTGGAGACAAAGTCTGAAAACTTGGTGGTGCACACTGCCTTTGGTGGCATGCGCACCACCTTGTTTATTCGTTGCTGATTGCAAAGATGCTGTCAGCGGCAAACCAGCAATGGAAATGTGCTATAAATGGGCTCCAAACATAGTGTAAACATAGCCGAAATGCTGAATAAAAGGTGGCACTCGTTTGAGCTAATTCAACACTTCTGTTCATTCCAGTGTTTGTTAAACTTGTCTAGAATAAATCGCAGTATTGGTATGCATACTAAATGAAGGCATGATTGTTCTGATAAAAGATTGGCTCAACTGTTGCGTAGCTTTGGTTTTTTTCTTACCGTGCACAGGTGTCTCTTCGCTGAACATGTAATCAGCAATTCAGTTAAATTCATCAAAACAATTCAAGGATGATTTAATTCTTTGTACACTGGAAAAAAAATCCCAGAAACACTGAAAGCACATCTTGATATGAAATATAACTTGTATATTATAATCGTACCTTGTGTGACTGGTTAGTTTGTTACGGTTTGTTACAGTTGAGCCAATATTTCAGTTTAGAAGAAACTGAAATATTGCGTAACGAAGTTTCTGTGAAGAGATCTATTAACTCTCAATTTGGCGCTCCACAATTAGACTGAGCAGTTTTTCAAATTCTGCAAGGTGAAAGCAGCATGTTTCAAATAAAAGTCTCCGATCCATGGGCAATCTCTTGTACTCGAAGTGAATCTTGTAGTACAAGAGACTTTTTTTTAGTTTACAATTCAAGGAGGGGAGTAAATAATATCTTCAGTTTTGTTACCTTAATACTTCAATTGTTGAATGAAACTGAGTCTTTTGTTGACTCCGTGCTCGACGTGTACAGCCAGTGAACAGCAGAAATAAACGAAGCGAATAGAATGTGGAACTATAACAGATGAATACAAGTCAGAGGAAGTTATTAGCAAACAGTACGGTGCTCTGATCAGCCCACATCTTCCATCCTGTGTCCTGTTCTGGTCACCGAGAAACAACAGAGATATTCAAGTGTAGGAGTCAATGCAGAGAAGAGCCAGAAGGTTGATCCCTAGTGTTAGGGAATATAAATAACAACAACCTGTATTTATATAGCACCTTTACTGTAGTAAAACATCCCAAGGTGCTTCACAAGAGCCTAATCAGACAAAAATTGATACTGAGCCAAAGAAGGAGAGGAAGAAGTAGGTTTTAAGAAGCATTATAAAGGAGGAAAGCGATGCGGAGAGGTTTAGGGAGCGAATTCCAGAGCTCGGGGCTGAGAGAGCTGAAGGCTTGGTGCCAGTGGCGTGGTGAAGAGAGTGGGGAATGCACAAGAGGCCAGAGTTGGAGGAACGCACAGCTCCCGGTGGGTTGTTGATTTGCAGGATGTTCGAGATATGGAGAGATTTGAACCTGAGGGTGAGAATTTTAAACTTGAGGTTTTGGTGGATATATAGGAACAGAGTAGGCCAGTCAGCCCATCAGGCCTGTTCCA
Organism: Somniosus microcephalus; assembly: GCF_052327205.1. Lineage (NCBI taxonomy): Eukaryota > Metazoa > Chordata > Chondrichthyes > Squaliformes > Somniosidae > Somniosus > Somniosus microcephalus. Next base: position 44,031,793 of record NC_141015.1, on the reverse strand, counting down.
CCATTGAATTCGATTATGGTTGATCTGTACCTCCGCTTCATTTACCTGCCTTTGCTCTATATACCTTGAAGGGGGTCTCTTGAAGAAGCAGGGCTGAATGGCCTACTCCTCCTATTTCTTGTGTTCTTATATTTCTTATGAAAGACTGGCGAGACTTGGGTTTTTCAGCTTGGAAAGGAGGCGTCTGAGGGATGATCCTACAGATAATCTAGAAGATCGTAAATGGTATGGAAAAGGTTAATTCGGAATACTAAAAATAAGAGTCAGAGTGGGGCCAGGGACACGGGTTCAAACTAGAAGATAATTGTAGGATTGATATCAGCTTGCAAAATATTTATATGAATGAACAATACTTGGGTGGTTTTTATTGAATTGTTATAACGTGAGTCACAAATGTGCATGGGTAGGTCACGTACACCCATTGCATACCGTACATAGCATGTAAATAATTGGATTCCATGTTTCCATCCTTCAATTCCATGATTGCCCTTGTGATGCTTATTTCAAGAAAGCAGAGTTTAGATAACTTACAGCTTTGAGGTGATGGTTTTTAGAATTTTGAAGTCGGTTCTTCTACCGTGTTGTAATAGATCCAATAGTATTAAAAGGATTTGGGCCATCGATTCCCACATGGTGAGTTCCTGATCATGTTTATGCTGTTGGTAGGGTGGGGTTCCCCAGCAAAAGGAAAATCAGGAGGCAAGTTCATTAATTTTCAAAAAAAAAATCTTTTCTTTCTCCTGCCAATTTGCTGTCGTCCTCTTCTCTGCGGAAGGGAGAGGCTCCTTGTAGAACTTCTCTGGTACCTCAACCAAGTAACGATTATTCACGTATAGGCCCCACCGGTGGCATTTGGCAGACGACTTGACTGCAATTGAACCTGACCCTGTCCTCCTCTGTTGCACATCTACTATTCCAGTGATGTTGCTGCTTTGATTCTGAGGTGCTGACTGAAATTGTAGCCAGATTGACTGAGACCAATGTATGGTTCTGTTGGTCACTGGTTAAATTTCCCCATAACATTTGGGGAGCAATTTCAAAATGTTTTATTTTTTTATTGGTCCTATTTTTTTTAATGCATTATATATTGCGCACAGCATGTGTGCAATTGATAAATCAAAAGTGAAGAGTGTTCTGTGGGAAACAAAAACAGATTATCTTGGAAATACACCTTTCTGTCGGCATTTGAGAAAAGGTGACCATGTTTTGGATGTTGGCCCTTTGACAGATGCTGACAGCCATTTTCCAGCAGATTCTGCTTTTTGATTTGTAGTATTTTTGTTTGTTACTATTCGATTCAGTGGTTATTGCTTTCTTTTGCAGCCAATTTCCTACATTACAACAGTGACTACACTTCAAAAGTACTTCATTGGCTGTAAAGTGCTTTGGGAGGTCCGGTGGTCGTGAAAGACGCTGCAGAAATGCAAGTCTGTCTTTTTCTTTCAATTCTTCCTCTTCTCCTTTCACTGAGATTCTGTTTTATCGGTGCCCAAGTGGCCATTATTTATTATTGACCTTGAATAGTGGTAGGAATCACATGTCGTGTGTAGTGAAAAGGACTGGGAACCGTGGCTATTTTATTGCTGTCACCCCTACTGCTTGAGTAAGCTAGCTGGACAGACCAGGATTCGAGCCTGGTCTGTGGGTCAGCTGCTCGGAGAAGTTTGGGGGAAAGAAATGATTTCCCCCTGCCCCATTTTTGAACTGAAGTTCGATTATTTGGTAAATTATACCTTTGCCTTGCCGTATGTTCTGTTGTATCGGCATTGTGCTGCTGTCCTGATTTTCTCGATTGTTTCTGCCCCATAATGGCTTTGAAGAAATGTTGAGGGTTGCCTTATTGTATAGTTAAAATAACTGAAGTTGCAACCAAGAGAGAACTGGGAGTCTTTCATTCCTGGTCTTTAAATCAACAAATCAAAAATATCTTAACCAGATTAGAAAACATTTAGTTTGCGCATTAAACCTGATAAGGCTGGGAGTTGCAACTTCTTACCCAACGATTGGCTATATGAAAATATTGTTTCAGCTACTAAAGCCAGTATTAGCACATGGCCTATGGCCAGCTCAATCTCTGCAGTCAGCTTGTGTTTGTTAAACACACTTAATCTATACTAGTTCATGTTGAAAAAAAACTGGTGTGATCTAATTATCTCGGTGCAGATTTGAGTGGAATCCAACATCTAGTTTATTTTAATATTTATAAATAATTGTAAGATAATTCATTGCAGTTTTCTTCAAGAATATCAGGAAAACTGAACAAGTGGATATCTTTTCAAAAGGAACCATTTAGCTGCAAAAGTATTTTTTTTGCACATAGCTTTTAGGATATAATTAAAAAAAAAAAAAAAAATTCTCAACATTTAAATTTTATTTTACATGGAGAAGTTCACAAAACGCAGACATGGCTTCACGTGTGTCCCTTATTGTGCATATTTAAGTAAAATTGTCTTGTAAACAGCAAATTGCAAGTGCGTTATCCAGCTGAACTACAGTTTGAGTGTTGGGTTCTTGGCAGATAAATGCCTCACATCTGAGCCTGTGCTTGTCTTTGGCCAGTGTCTTTTTAATAAATCCAAGTTATGCATACTTCCAGTAGGAATTGTTGAACAGTGACCAGGAGGCAGAGCTCGAGCACCAAAGTGCCTGGAGAAGTTGCAGAGGTCCAGTGGCACAAAGCTGCGGTTCTCTTTCTCCCTTCACTAACACCCCCTCCCAACCCATACTCCTCTATCTGTGACAGGCGTCAGCCAGCTCGCCCCTATTTTCTGCAATATACACACACAATATATCTCTTAACAGAGGTTACGAAATGGAGGGTGCCTGCCTTTTTGGAATGTGAAAGCTGTTTGAGTGATGCACTTCATGGCCTGAATGATGAAATGAAAGCAGTCCTGCTGTTGTGCTGGCACAACTTGTGTTGTGGCCAGCAGTGGTTTCCGTGGATTCCAAGCGAGGAATTTAAAGTGGCATGAACTGGGAATGTTAATTTTTCAAATACATTTTTAAACACACTTGGGTATTTGCAGCAATTTAAAGGAAGTTGTAAGTTGTATCTCAAAGGAGTTAGGTTCGCCGTGCCTTTAGACAAAACCGACTGCAGATTTAGTTTGTTTGTGCTTACATTCCCTGGATACAGTGTTAACTGAGGAATGGATGTCTCTTTCCAATCTGCCATGTATCTGAGGGTCTGGCTGAGCTACTTTGTATTTAGCAACGACAGGAATGGTGCACCCAAAACTGCTGAGGAATCTCCCTGATATGGATGTCTCTTAAGGTGGTTGAGCTATTGTGACACATATAGCAGATGCTTTGAAGGTCTGTGGTGTAATCCAGATGGAACAGGCCGGATTTTATTTCTGAAGAATGGGTGGATTATACCAGATAACAGAAAACCAACTTTTATTCGTTGCATCAGCTTTCATTAGGCTTTGGACCTAGTGCTTCATGGACCAGACGGTTTGCAATCTTGTTGTCCTGTTCAACCCTAAGCTGAGCTTTAAACCCCATTTCCTGCACCCGTACCTCATGCTCAGTTGCTTATACCGTTGTCACTTCCAGCCTTTACGACCATAACGTTCTCATCGCTAGCCTCCATTCCTCCACACCCTCCCCAAACTATAACTTGCCTAGATCTCTGTTACGTGTATTCTATCCCATTCATCCATCACCTCGTCCTTGCTGACCGTGGCTCCCTGCCTCCCCCATGCATTAAATTTAAAAACCTCATTCTCATCTTTTAAATCTTGTCCCATTTCTGCCCTCTATCCTACCCCGTGATCCCCGACTTTGGCTTTTTGTGCATACCACCACCATCGATGGATGAGCTTTTAATTTCCTCGGTCCTACTTTGGAATTTCTTCCTCTAACCACACACTCCCTCAAAAACTTGCTCGCAACCTATCCAGTCAAACTTTTGATCAATTATCCTAATATTTCCCTTTCTGACTGGGTGTCTGTTTTCCTTGTGCATATCTGTGGATAATGGAAGGGATTTGTTGGGAGAACATGAGGTGATCGATTATGTTGAAGGCTGCAGAGAGGTTAAGGAGAGCAAGGAGGGATTGTACACACGGCCACATGAACAGCATTTTGTTGGTGAATTTGGTTAGGACCATATTGATGCTGTTGGAGGGATGGGAACGTGATTTGAGGGAGTTGTGGGAGTGATCAGCTCAGACCTGGAAGGCAACACGACACCTATGGACTTTTGGACACGTGCTGCATCCAGTTTTGGGAGAGTGATGCACATTCTGTTCTTCCACATTTACATTTGGACTGGGTCTGTTTAGGTACACTGCACTCACTTTTCTACAGAACCAATGCAGAATTCTGGACCTATATTTTAGTTTAACTTTGGTTTCTTGAACCTCGACTTGTTGGTAAAACGGAGTTCAGCCGGAGAAGGGAGAGCTTTGCCTAAAGTTGGCTGCGTCCTCTCGTGCAAAACTACCTGAAGTAACATAATAAGTAAAGGGGTTGGAGAACTGATGACATATTTGTGGAGTTTTAACCTGAAGCACTGCTTCCTGCATGCCTTTCCACAGGCAGAAAAATAAATTAGACTCCCAAAACGAAATGATGGTCGCAATCAACAACTTGAAGACCATTGCACAGGGGGGGTTGTTTTGAAAGCAAATTTCTCGAAGAGCAGAAATGAAAGCTGGCACAAGAGAAACTCCTTCTGGAAACAGTTCTTCAGCATAAATGGAGCATAAAACAAAATTAATTTAGCATGGAAACTGCTGCACAGTATGAGGAAATAATTAAGTGTAAAGGCCTGCTGAGAGGTGCAGCTGGTTTTGATAAATGGTGTTTAGAGAAGCAGCTTCCCAGTACAAGTAGGCTGTCTTCAGTGGACATTTTGTGCTGCACGCGTGGAGGTGGTTAGCAAGCTGTTGCTTACACTGGTTGCATCAGTGTTGTGTTGCTTTGAATTCTGCAGTGTGTGCGCACAGATAAATATCGGTTCTTGTTTCAGTAAGTGAACATTCTTGGTGTGTACTATAAAGATTTGACTAAATGGGCAATTGCCTGAAAAGAATGGACTAGGTTTTATTGTAAATACGACCCATATAATGGCAGGGGAAATTAAGTACATAGTGTTCTGATGTAAAGCAATGCTTTTGTTAATTGTGCATTGTATATTGTACTGGCTTGGTAATGTTTGTGGTGCCAGTTCCTGTGTGGTGTGTGAAGCGGACGTATTGGTTTTGTGGTCTTTGCTTATGATTTTTTTGCTGTCTTTGTGGAATGATGTATTTCAAATACCTACTCGATATGTTTCCTTCCATTCTTTTATGTATTTAGGCCAGAGATCTAAATCATTGATTATGTCACAGTTTTGAAATTTTATTGAATAGACTTTTCTCTCAATTGTTCAACTGTGGTTCACTTAAGTACTCTTTGTTCCCTATAATCCAGAGGCTGTGTTTTATATATTATGAATATAATCTGCCCTGCAAAATCTATACTTGAGTGAGGATTAATAATGACAATACTTGTAGTAATCTGGTTACTAGATTTAACACAGTCTCGTGCTACACTGCCCATCTCATTCCAGACTGGGGAACTTAAGTACAGATCAGGCTTTATAGCCTAAAGAAGCTAATAGATGGAAATATGAAGCATGGAAGTTTAGCAAATATAATATATCTTAACGTGTACAAGAAAGCCCATAAAGGGTCAGCTACCCTTTCTAAGATCAGTTTTGGAAGAAATATGAAAATCTCTGCTGTTTCACTAGACCAACTTGTGAATAAGTTCTTAAGTTATAATTTGAAATAGTTAATGAGTATTTAGAGTTGCCTGTGATAATTGAGGATCGCCGGCAGATTGATTAAATGCAAGGTGTGTTTGACAAATCAGTTTTTTGAAGAAGCGACTGTATAGATGGAGGGAGTAGTACGTGAATTTTCAGAAGGAGTTTCACAGGTGGCATAGTTCAAAAATTCGAATGTATGGTACGAGGGGAAATGTAGCATGGATAGAAAGTTAGTTGATGACCAAGCAACAAAGGATTAGGTCTGATGGGTGTTACTTGGGTTGGAGAAGGGCTGGAAGTGGTATATGGCACGGCTCAGTGCTTGGTCAACTTTTCTTAGCAAAATATGGATATGCTCTGGTCACGGGCATTGCAAGTACAATATTGAAATTTGCCAACAATACAAAATAGGGCGTTTGGTAAGTAGGAGAATTGTAAAAACTTCCAGAAGGTTTTGGTAGGTTAATGGAATGAGCAGACAGATTCAATTTAATATGCAGTAATGTGAGGTGAAGCATTTCTGGAGCAAAGCCAAGGAATGGGAGTATATACTCAATAGAATGATGCTGAAGGTGGAACAGTGAGACCTATGGGTCCAAGTGCAGAATTTTTTAAGTGTTGTGTGCAGATAGATAACGACATAAGAAGTAAATATCTCTTTGGGTTTTACAAATGGGGCATTAAATACAAGAGCAGAACAGTTGTGATAAATTTGTCAGAGTCATCGAGTTATACAGCACAGAAAGAGGCCCTTCGGCCCATCGTGTCCACGCCGGCCATCAAGTCCTGTGTATTCTAATCCTATTTTCCAGCACGTGGTCAGTAGCCTTGTATGCTATGGCGTTTCAAGTGCTCATCTAAATGCTTCTTGAATATTGTGAGAGTTCCTGCCTCTACCACCCTTTCAGGCAGAGAGTTCCAGATTCCAACCACCCTCTGGGTGAAAAAGTTTTTCCTCAAATCCCCATTAAGCCTCCTGCCCCTTAGCTTGAAACTATGCCCCCTGGTTATTGACCCCTCTGCTAAGGGGAAAAGTTCCTTTCTATCTATGCTCCTCATAATTTTGTACACCTCAGTCGGGTCCCCCCTCAGCCTTCTCTGCTCTAAGGAAAACAACCCCAGCCTGTCCAGTCTCTCTTCATAGCTGAAGCGCTCCAGCCCAGGTAACAACCTGGTGAATCTCCTCTGCACCCTCTCCAGTGCAATCACATCCTTCCTATAGTGTGGCGGCCAGAACTCATACTTTGTAAGAGACAATGTTTGGGCCAGAGAGTACTGTGCACTTCTGGGAGCCCTGCTATAGAAAGGACATTAAAGTCCAAGAGAGCATTGAGTGAAAATTGACTAGGATGATACCAAGGATGAGAAACTATGGTTCTGAAGAGGAACTTGATGTGCTGAAATTATTTCTGCTGGAGTAGGAAAAAAGCAAAGAGGAGATTTGATGGAGGTTTTAAAATTATGAAGGGCTCTGATAGGGCAAATAGGAAAAGACTATTTCCCCAAATCTATTTTCTCTGGTTGGGGAGTTAGCAATGAAGGGTTATCGATTTAAAATGCACACAGTTAGTTAGAGCAGGGAATGCTTTGCCACATTGAGTAGTTGAGGCAGAGACCGTTGTGTCTCTTTTCCCTAAAATATACAATATTTAAAGCAGAAGAAGACCTAGTGCTATTGGGATCGAGCACTGCCAGTAGGGTTAGTTTTGGATTACTCTGTGCCAGTTCTTTGCAAGGCATGACTGGGTGAATCAGCTGGCGTGCTGTAAATTTCTGTGCTAAGTTCTGGTAGGACAAATAGCTTTAACCTTAAACCAGTATCGAAAGTTTATCATATTCTAATGTCATGTACTAATAGATCTTGCTCCGGCCACACATTCATTTAAAATTCCGAAGGGTTATGGAGTGTTCCCTTTGTATTGTCAGAGATGAGATGTATTATACTTCTATCCTACAGAAGAGAACAGTGAAAATGTTCTCTGAAATCTTATTACAGACCATAGGCTATTTGTGCATTTCAACTTTTATTTCTGCTTGGAAGACTTCATAAAACTTAATGATTTTGAAAGTTTTTCTGCATCATTGCCTCTCTACCAGTAACAAAAATAGATCTTCACTTCTGTGTGTATTAAATCACAATAACAAGTGAAGCTAAACGTGTGTAAAAATCTATACAGGTACTACTGAATGATTCACCGAATGTCAGAAGGGGCAGTAATATAATGAATCAGGCTCTCGGAGATCAACAGAGATAGCTTTGAGTGAAAGGCTGGCGAACACTACATAACATTGCATTGGCTCAGAGCAAATGCTCACTTGTTTATTGTTCCTCTGTAAATTTGAATTACTGACTAGTTTGCAAAGAGATTACATTAATACAAATATCCTTTCCTCAAAGGTCCGTTTCTGTGAATTGGAGTGTGGAGTGAACTACTTGGAAACAGTGAGATTTCTAGCTGATTGCTGAGAATATTTATCAATGGGTGACAGGTAGTTGCTACAAGGTTGGAATCTTGAGTTGAAGGATGGTTCTAAAGATGGCAAGTTTCTTTGTAATTGTAGAAACTGGCAATTTTAAGGTGGGATCAATTTGCTCAGTTGAATAAATTTGTCCTGAATTTCCCATTTTTGAAATCAAGTATTCCGTACTAATTATTCACTCAATCTTGCATTTTTTTTACAGACTTAAATAGATGCAAAATTTCTAGCTATCATTGGGTGTTGCCATTGTTTGGTAGTAGGAGCTCAGTGAAGGTTAAAGCAATAGAAAGTGAAAGCTTCAAATTGTGATAAAAGTTTGTTTTATTGAGATTTCCTTTTGAATTTTACATACGAACATAAGAAATAGGGGTAGGCCATTCGGCCCCTCGAGCCTGCTCCACCATTCAGTAAGATCATGGCTGAACTTCAACCTCAACTCCACTTTCCCGCCCGATCTCCATATCCCTTGATTTCCCCCGAGTCCAAAAATCTGTCGCTCTCCATCTTGAATATACTCAACATCTAAGCATCCACAGCCCTCTGGGGCAGAGAATTCCAAAGATTCCCAACCCTCTGAGTGAAGAAATTCTTCCTCATCTCGGCCTAAATGGCCGACCCCTTATCCTGAGACTGTGACCCCTGGTTCTGGACTCTGCAGCCAGGGGGAAACATCCTCCCTGCATCTACCCTGTCAATCCCCCTCAGAATCTTGTATGTTTCAATGAGATTGCGTCTTATTCTTCTAAACTCCAGAGAGTATCGGCCCATTCTGCACAAATGAATGATATTAATAAAATATACAGATGTTGTCAGTGACGTGACCCTATTGTCCTCTTTTGGGGAAGGTATTTAATTTTGTGAAGCGCTGAGCTATGCATGGTTGCTGATACATCGCCAGTTATGCTCGGGAGTCCTTATCAGTTTCATAAAAAAACAAACCTCTAAAATTGGTGTTTATTGGCTGGGGAAGAGAATCTTGCTCAAAATACTGAGTGCATTATTCCAGGTCATTTATATTTTCATTTGTACTTCTATATGCAGTAGATTGCTTCATTTAATGTGGGATATTTAACAGGCTTTCTCTTGATTCAAGGTCTAGGACCTAATATTTTAAGATCCAGGCCACGAGACAATATGGGGAATGAAATGAGCATCGAGTTAAAGGGCAAGACGAATCAAGCAGGAAATAGATTGTTTTAAAAGGTTAATAGCAGGAAAGAGATAATCTCAGCTTTTTAGGAAATCGGTACATAATTGCAGATCTGAAGTAAAAGTTTTCTCTGCATCCTGGACTAGTAACAAACAGAAGTAGCTTGTCCTTCAAATCACTTGAAGGGTTGGTGAAGGTCGAAACTGCTTCCGCATCTGCCTGTTTGGCTCCTGTTAAGGGAGAGAGCTGGCAAGTGAGCTCTTGACTTAAAAAAAAAAAAGTTACTTATGATGCGCTATCAATTACTCATAAAAGACTGAGAGTTAGAAGAGTAACCAAAGGCTTTTATTAACAACAGAATGGAGGTCTGCCTCGAGTGGTCGACCGGTCCAGGATACAAGGGCTGGGGAGCAGTCACCTTTATACTAGGACCTGTGGGAGGAGTCAGCCGAGGCATGTCCAGGCATGTACACAGTGGAATACAAACAGGACAAACAGGAATACAAACAGTGGTTTACCACATTCACCCCTTGTTTAAAATTGAGTCCGGCGGGGTGAAGTGTATTAAAAGTTAGTGTATTGGAGTCTCTCCGGAGGTCTTGTCTGCCGCTGTGATCTGCGTGGCGACGGCAGGGGTAGTGAAGTTTCCGGCGTCGAGTCCAGCGTAGGCTGTGGCACAGGCGTGTCGTGTCCTCGTAGATGTCGAGCGGGTCGCGGGGCCCAGGCCGGCCGTCTGCTGGGGCTGGATATCGGATCGTGGGGGGGGGTGGTAGTGGGTAGTGGGTTACTGCGGCCCCCGAGGGTGCAAGGTCTCTTATGGAGACTGTGTCCTCCCGCCCGTCCGGGTATGCGATGTAAGCATACTGGGGGTTGGCGTGGAGGAGGTCGACCCTCTCGACCAGGGGGTCCGTTTTATGGGTCCTCACGTGTCTTCTCAGTAGGACCGGCCCTGGGGACGTCAGCCATGGCGGTAGCGATGTCCCCGATGTGGACTTCCTTGGGAAGACAAACATTTTCTCATGAGGGGTGGCGTTAGTGGCAGTGCAGAGCAGTGACCGAATAGAGTGGAGCGCATCGGGGAGCACATCCTGCCAGCGGGAGGTTGGAAGGCCCCTAGACTTTAAGGCTAGCAGGACGGCCTTCCAAACTCTCGCATTTTCTCTTTCCACCTGTCCGTTCCCCCGGGGGTTGTAACTGGTGGTCCTGCTTGTGGCAATACCCCTAGTTAGCAGGTACTGACGGAGTTCGTCGCTCATAAACGATGAGCCCCGGTCGCTATGGATATAGCTGGGGAAGCCGAACAGGGTGAAGAGGTTGTTCAGACATTTAATGACCGTGGCACTGGTCATGTCCGGGCAGGGGAAGGCGAACGGGAAACGGGAGTACTCATCAATAATATTGAGGAAGTACACATTGCGGTCGGAGGAGGGGAGAGGCCCTTTAAAATCGACGCTCAGGCGCTCGAAGGGGCGAGTGGCTTTTATCAGGTGGGCCCTGTCTGGTCTATAAAAGTGCGGTTTGCACTCAGCGCAGACTTGGCAGTTCCTGGTCATGGTCCTGACCTCAATAGAGTAAGGCAGGTTGCGGGCCTTGATGAAGTGGAAGAACCTGGTGACCCCCGGGTGGCAGAGGTCATTGTGGAGGGCCCGCAGTCTATCGATCTGCGCGCTGGCGCAGTTGCCACGCGATAGCGCATCCGGGGGTTCATTTAGCTTCCCGGGCCGGTACAAGATCTCGTAGTTGTAGGTGGAAAGTTCGATTCTCCACCTCAAGATCTTGTCATTTTTGATTTTGCCCCTCTGCTTGTTGTTAAACATAAAAGCAACTGAACGCTGGTCAGTGAGCAGGGTAAATCGTTTTCCGGCCAGGTAGTGCCTCCAATGACGCACAGCCTCCACAATCGCCTCGGCCTCCTTCTCAACAGCGGAGTGTCTGGTCTCCGGGCCTTGGAGGGTTCGTGAAAAGAAGGCCACGGGTCTCCCCGCCTGATTGAGGGTAGCGGCCAGGGCAAAGTCAGACGCGTCGCTTTCCACCTGGAAGGGGATGGATTCGTCCACTGCGTGCATGGTGGCTTTGGCAATGTCCTCCTTGATACGGTGGAAGGCTAAGCGGGCCTCTGCCGTCAAGGGAAAAGAGGTGGACTTGATCAGCGGACGGGCCTTGTCCGCATAGTAGGGGACCCACTGGGCGTAATAGGAGAAAAACCCTAGGCACCTCTTCAGGGCCTTGAGGCAGTGGGGCAGTGGAAGTTCCATAAGGGGACGCATCCGGTCGGGGTCGGGGCCGATGACTCCGTGTTCCACAACACAGCCAAGGATGGCGAGGCGGTTTGTGCGGAATATGCACTTCTCCTTGTTATATGTCAGGTTTAGGAGTTGGGCGGTGCGGAGGAATTTTTCGAGGTTTGCGTCATGGTCCTGCAAGTCACGGCCGCAGATGGTCACATTGTCCAGATATGGGAAAGTGGCCTGCAACGCATTTTGATCTACCATCCGGTCCATCTCCCTTTGGAAGACGGAGACCCCGTTGGTGACGCCAAAGGGAACCCTAAGGAAGTGATAGAGGCGGCCGTTTGCCTCAAAGGCAGTGTACTGGCGGTCCTCAGGGCGGATGGGGAGCTGGTGGTACGCTGATTTCAGGTCAATGGTCGAGAAGACGCGGTACTGCGCGATCTGGTTGACCATATCAGCTATACGGGGGAGTGGGTAGGCGTCCAGCAGGGTGTAGCGATTTATTGTCTGGCTGCAGTCGATGACCAGGCGCTGCTTCTCGCCGGTCTTAACGACCACAACCTGGGCTCGCCAGGGGCTGGTGCTGCCCTCAATAATCCCTTCTTTCAGGAGCCGCTCCACTTCGGTTTTAATGAAAACCCTGTCCCCGGCACTGTATCGCCTGCTCTTTGTGGCGATGGGCTTACAGTCGGGGGTGAGGTTAGCAAACAGTTGGGGGGGGGGTGACTCTGAGTGTGGAGAGGTTGCACCTGGTGCGCGGCGGGCAGTTTGGAAGCTGCTGGCTGCGGACTGTGAGTGGGGGTAGGGGTCCACCGTACGCCATCGTAACACTTTTAAGGTGGCACTGAAAATCTAACCCCAGCAGGACGGCAGCGCAGAGGTCAGGCAGGACCAGAAGTTTAAAATGATCGTACACGGTCCCGTCTACTACGAGTGTCACCACGCAGTAGCCGCCGATGTCCGCCGACTGGGACTCGGAGGCCATAGAAATCCGCTGTTGCGCAGGCAGGACTGGGAGAGAGCAACGCCGCACCGTGTCGGGGTGGATGAAGCTCTCCGTGCTCCCAGAGTCAAAAAGGCAGATTGTATCGTGACCATTTACCTTAATGTCCATTGTGGAACTGGCCAGTTGGTGCGGTCTCGCTTGGTCCAGTGTAACGGATGCCAGCGTAGGGGTCGGTGTGTCGCTGCGGGTATCAGATGAGGCGGTGTCGGGGGCCTGCTGCGTCCCGGCTGTCGTCCAAGATGGCGGCGTCCATGATCCCCATGTGGCTGGAGGCGTCCAAAATGGCTGCTGTACCGGTGATTCGCACATGGCCGGGGAGGTCCAAGATGGCGGCCCGCATGGCCCACACGCGGCGCTGCTGGGGTTCGGGGTGGCTTTGGCCCTGCAGACGCTAGCGTAGTGTCCCTTCTTCCCGCAGCCCGAGCAGATCGCGTTTTTCGCCGGGCAGCGCGCTCTGGGGTGTTTTGCCTGGCCACAGAAGTAGCATTTCTGGCCTTGGGGCACTGCTGTCTGGCCTTGGGACACTGCTGCGGTAGTTGGGCCGTTGTTGGGGTGTGGCTGGGGTGGCGTGCTATGAGGCGGTCCTACCGTGCCCCAGGCTGTCATTCCCCGCGGCGTCCACGGTGCAGAGGAGTAGGCATCCATGCCCTGGTAGGCTGCATCCAACGATAGTGCAAGTTCAGAGGCCTTGTTGAGGTCGAGGTTACTCTGCTCCAACAGTCGCTGTCGGGTGTAATTGGATCTGTGGCCCGCTACAAAAGCGTCCCGGATAAGTTCCTCTGTGTACACGGCGGCCTTTACATCCTTACAACCACAGGCCCGGCCAAGCACAGACAGTGCCTGAAGGTATTCCACGGTCGATTCCCCAGGTTGTTGTTCACGACTCCCCAGGAGGTGCCTGGCGTACACTTCGTTCACTGGGCGCGTGTACTGGTCCTTGAGGAGCTTGATAGCGTCCGCGTACGAGGTCGCGTCTTGGATGACCGAGTACACTCGGTGGTTCACTTTGGAGGTCAGGACATCCAGTTTGTCCTCGTCCGATTTGATTGCTTCGGAGGCGGTCAGGAATTTTTCGAAACACTTAAGCCAGTGAGTAAACTTGGTGGATGAGTCCGCCTCCCGATGATCTAAGTCCAGGCATGCTGGTGTGAGGATCTTCTCCATTATAAAAATGTTGTTAATAAAATTGATGCGCTATCAATTACTCATAAAAGACTGAGAGTTAGAAGAGTAACCAAAGGCTTTTATTAACAACAGAATGGAGGTCTGCCTCGAGTGGTCGACCGGTCCAGGATACAAGGGCTGGGGAGCAGTCACCTTTATACTAGGACCTGTGGGAGGAGTCAGCCGAGGCATGTCCAGGCATGTACACAGTGGAATACAAACAGGAATACAAACAGTGGTTTACCACAACTTATATTCTGGATTATGTAACTGATCCATTGATTTGGTAGCTGGGGATACCCTAGCAAGGTGGAAATGTGATTTATACATCCTCTCCTACACTTACAGGTAGAAGCTCAAGCTAGGACTTTTGTTCTTTTGACATTTGTAGATTGCAGTGCAGCTCTAGAAATATTCTCTTCCTGCAACTTACAATGCCAGCGTTCTTGGGTTGATGAGGTCGTTCCTTCTCCCAGTTTGTTGGGCATTTATACAGCTTTTCCCTTTATGTGGAAATGTGTTTTTTTGGGTGGGTGAAGAGCTATCTGTACCAGTATGCACTCCAGGGTGTCAAAATAATTGAATCCAGTTTTGAAATTCCTGACAAAATCAGAATCCGATTCCAATACCTGGAAGATGCTGAAATGAAAGTAAGATTGCCACCCTTGTGCTTAATATAGAGATGTTCTCTGCATGCCAGTATCTCATCTAACCATGCCGTTCAGTTTCTCTGAGTTAGGATACTTTATTGGATTGTTGCTAATCCACAATCTTCCTTCTGGAAAGGAACCAAAGGAAAGTTCAATATAACTGGCATGGCAACTTAATGGAACAAATGTCAATGATTTTTCTTCTACCTTTTTGCTCTCCCTTCCACCTGTTGTCAACCTGGCGCAAGTAGAGGATGCTTCCATTTAACAAAAAACTAGCTGAAGTGCCCGGCGGTGCCGAGGCTTTTTCGAGGGCATGTTGTTGTTGGAAGAGAGAGAGAGAGCGCGCGACTGGGGGGGGAAGAGAGAGCGCGCGACTGGGGGGAAGAGAGAGCGCGCGACTGGGGGGGAAGAGAGAGCGCGCGACTGGGGGGGAAGAGAGAGCGCGCGACTGGGGGGGGAAGAGAGAGCGCGCGACTGGGGGGGAAGAGAGAGCGCGCGACTGGGGGGGGAAGAGAGAGCGCGCGACTGGTGGGGAAGAGAGAGCGCGCGACTGGGGGGGAAGAGAGAGCGCGCGTGCGACTGGGGGGGAAGAGAGAGCGCGCGCGCGACTGGGGGGCAAGAGAGAGCGCGCGCGCGACTGGGGGGGAAGAGAGCGCGCGCGCGCGACTGGGGGGGAAGAGAGAGCGCGCGCGCGACTGGGGGGGAAGAGAGAGCGCGCGCGCGACTGGGGGGGAAGAGAGAGCGCGCGCGCGACTGGGGCGGAAGAGAGCGCGCGCGCGACTGGGGCGGAAGAGAGCGCGCGCGCGACTGGGGGGGAAGAGAGCGCGCGCGCGCGACTGGGGGGGAAGAGAGCGCGCGCGCGCGCGACTGGGGGGGAAGAGAGAGCGCGCGCGCGACTGGGGGGGGAAGAGAGAGCGCGCGGGCGACGGGGGGAAGAGAGAGCGCGCGCGCGACTGGGGGGGAAGAGAGCGCGCGCGCGACTGGGGGGGGAAGAGAGAGCGCGCGCGCGACTGGGGGGGAAGAGAGAGCGCGCGCGCGACTGGGGGGGAAGAGAGAGCGCGCGCGCGCGACTGGGGGGAGGGGGGGGGAGAGAAGGGGGTGGAGGGAGAGAGAGACAGAGGGAAGGAGAGAGAGAGGGCGAGTGGCCCGCGGCCGCAAATGGAGCCAAGCCCCGAGAACAGGCGTGAGCCGGCTTGAGGCTGAGAGACGGCCACGCCCGGTTGCCGGGGTAACCCTTACCCCCTTCCGAGCACCGGCCGCGCCGCCCCGCACTCCCGAGAGCTCCGAGCCCCGCCCGCCCCGCACTCCCGAGAGCCCCGCCCGCCCCGCACTCCCGAGAGCCCCAGCCGCGCCGCCCCGCCCCGCACTCCCGAGAGCCCCGCTCTCCGAGCCCTGCCCGCCCCGCACTCCCGAGAGCCCCGCTCTCCGAGCCCCGGCCGCCCCGCCCCGCACTCCCGAGAGCCCCCGCTCTCCGAGCCCTGCCCCCCCGGCCGAGCCGGCTTGAAGGCCGCCGATTGCGGCTGTGAGAGACGGCCGGTGGGCCCGGTTGCCGGGGTAACCCTTCCTGCTCACCAAGCCCCGCCCGAGCCGAGCGGGGAACAGAGAGAGACGCCGCGTCTCAGCTGCTCCTGCTGCGCGCGCACCCTGACCCTCGTGGCTGACGCCGTTGCCCCGGGTAACGTGACACCGGGGGGGGGGGGCGCGCGGGGGGGCGTGAGGAGCTTAGCAGAAGCCGTGGGACAATTACTTAGCTCGGGCCTGGCTGGGCAAGAAAGGCCCAGGCTTTGAGGCCTAACAAAAATGGGGAAAGGTAGAAAAAAAGAATCTTCAGGTTAGAGAAAATATTTACAAATGAATGAAGTTTTTTTTAAAACAACTTAATAAAAGCAATTTTATTTTGCTGGAAATGTATATTTGAAAAGAAAGACGCAGAAAGCAGGAAAAAGAATGGAAGCAAGATGGCGGCTACTCACATCGGTTCAGAACGATAAGACCCGCCCACACACGCACCGATTGGTCGACCGTCAGGTCACCAAAGCGTAGGATTGGTCAATCGTCCCGTCACTCGACCGCAGGAGGGCCCGGCCGCACGCGCCAGCAACCCGGCGTACGATTGGTCGACCTCGAGGTCACTCTGTCGCTAATGAGTGGATAATGAGATGCTAATGAGCAGAATGTTGAACGTTTTTCGGATACCGCGGGCGCGATTTTCGTCCGTACGAAACGTAAATACGCTTACGACCGTTTCGGAACCGTAAGCTTTCTTTCGACGTAACGCACGCGTAGGTACGCTCTATAACTAACTTTCGAGCGCATAGCCGGACAGACGCACACGTGAGGACAGACAGATAGACAGACAGAAAGAAGTATCCGTTTATATATATATAGATGTAACCCCGTAAGGCAGGTCATCTAACCTCAAACTCGTTCTCATAATGATTGACTCGATGCATTTTTTGTGCATGCTTCATGAAGTTCTTCAACATGGCAAAATTCCCTTTTTCTATCTGTTCCATTTATTGTTTGCAAAGGGTAGAAGTATGCTGCAATCAGTTCTGGTTCTAGAGCATTTCATTAATTTATGTTGCTATGCTTCTGAAGATAGCACTTTGAAACTGCTGAAAATGTCTAGTACAGATACACCCAATTAAATTTGAGTCGTACATGAGGTGTCTGTGATAGAACGGATTCTTTTACCCTCAGTCTGGTTCAGCAAATACTGAGTCGAACAACTGGAGAATTCAAACGATTTATTATCCGCGGAGTCTTACTCTGATATATCGACACCGACTCCTGCAAGAGTCTGCGAATCCAACAGAGCAAGCAGTTTGTCCTACAGTGTGTTACATTATTATACTTGCATTTGAGAAGACATTAACACATCGTACAGTCTGCACCAATCCCGAGCTGTGCACGTATACAGTTAATTTGATTTCCTGGCCTGGCAGTTTGAAATAAAGAAGTCACATTTTACTGAATGGGTTACAGTTAAGTAAATATCCTGGTAATGGGTTCCTGATCACCTAAACATTATGGTAATGCGTTTGTAATTACGGTAATGTGTTTTTTGATCGCCTATTGTCTGTATAACTTCGGCACTCTGCCTTACATTGTTTCTAACAGCAAGGTGTAACATTGTGGGCGCCAGCCATATTAGCAGCCAAAGATCAGTTTAGCCTTTTTATTTTACTTCTTGCTGCCTTCACAGTTTCTTGTTTCTATTTCCTTGACCTTGGTATTCTCATCTGAGCCACACAGCTGATCGATTACAGTGAGGGCACGATGGTGTCAAACAAACTCTTAAACGTTGTGCAGAGTTCAGTCCAGCTACCAGTTTTTTTTTAGCAGAAAGTGCAAATTAAATCTAAGATTACTGGGAATAAGACGCTGTTGAAGTCTTGGAAGATGCTTTTTGGATCTGGATCTGTTATTTGTACACTTCTGTTCTACTGTGATTCATTTCTATTTTAGTAACTGGCCTTTTGCTGCAGCTCCCAGGGCTTGGGTGCCGACGGCTGTTGCTGTCGGTGCTGGTTTGTTTCTACTTAGGCTTTCCGCTTTCAGAATATTTTTGCTGATTTTTTTCAGCGTAAGCACTTTGGAAATATTTCTGATTGCTTTTTTGATGCGTTCCTTCAAAAAAATGTAAAATAGGAATGAATATTTTAATTTTACTCACCTCACTAAACTGCGTTTAGTTGAAACACAGCCTTCAATTGGGCAGTTAATGATCCTGTGCACTGATGTTTGTTACTTTAGACATAACTTAGAAATCTAACAAAACTTTATCAAAATTAAAATAGTACAAATTACGAAATGAATGTAAAGAATGCATTTTGGGTTTCTTTTATTAAAAGTTGATTCCAAAATGTTTTGCTTCAGCGGATGGGGTAAGAGGAGGAGGCAATGAGAATTGAATTTTACCAGCTAACCCAAAAACAGGACAGCTTGTTGGTATCAGATGTGATTTCTACAATGCAGTCCAGTTAATGTCAGTTTTTCCTACCTTTATTTGTTCTGGTGAAGTATTTATGGAATTATCCAACTGAAGCATGTCGACAGCCCTTGGACCTGAAACTTGTTGCTGGTTTTAAGTTGTGCGAGATGTGTGTTAGTGGTCCTGGTTATTGGAGGTGCAGTTCTTGTGTAGCTGGCGACAAGCCAGCTGATGATCAGTCCTTTTTATATTCATCTTTAAGTTGGATACGTAAAACGTATCTGGGTGCCACTGTTCAATCCAATTTCCTTACACTAGCAGCAGACCTTCGGGTCCAGATTACCCAGTCTGCAAAAACCGTGCTGGAGGAATCTCCCGGTTGCTGCCTCCCAGAATCTGATTTAAAAGACAAGTAGTTTAAAAGTGGCTTGTATCTGCTGGGACTGGTGACCAAGAAAACCTACTCCTCCTGGCTGCCCTTTGTTTTGTTAACAAGTGCCCACATTTGCCGGTCTGTAAAAGCAGCTTGGGGGGGGGGGGCGGGGGGGGGGTCACGAACTGAAATAATCATTCCATTCAATGGCGTGAGTAACGATGTACTGCAGTCAAGTGTCGGCCTACATTACTTGCTCACATCCTGGAGTGGAGTTTGACTGAGCCAGAGTGCTAACACTGAGCCAAGGTGATGAAATCAAGTTCATGGATTTACTTGTACTGCTTGCAATCTAATATACTGTATTCGCTGCTCACGATGCAGTCTCCTCTACATTGGGGAGACCAAACGCAGATTGGGTGACCGCTTTGCGGAACACCTCCGTTCAGTCCGTAAGGGTGACCCCGAGCTTCCGGTCGCCTGCCATTTTAATTCACCGCCCCATTCCCACTCGGACATCACTGTACTCGGGCTCTTGCATTGTTCCACGGAAGCTCGGCGTAAGCTTGAGGAACAGCACCTCATCTTCCGATTAGGCACTTTACAGCCTTCCGGACTCAATATCGAGTTCATCAATTTCAGATCAGAACCTCGGCCCCTATTACATTTTTACTTATAGTTTATCTACACCTTTGTTTTGGTTTTTTCCTCTCTCCCACATGGCAGCTGTCTCCCATTCTGCCAGCGCATTTCACACCTCATCTAGAGCCGTCTTTTGTCTCCACTAGTCCTCTCACCATCTCGTCTCGTCTTGAATACCTCTTAATGTCTCTTCACTTCTTTTGTTCTCCCCCAGCCTGGCCTGTTAACCTATTTCATTTCCTGTGCTTTTCCAGTCTTGACAAAGGGTTTGACTCGAAATGTTGACTCTAATTTCTCTCCACGGATGTTGCCTGGCCTGCTGAGTTTTTCTAGCATTTTCTGTTGTTATTAGTGGATTACTTTGTATGTTAAGTGTGTGTAATAAATATGAGTCAAGAAAGCTGTGGATTGTCATTTGGAGGTTGCTTCTCAGCAACAGTCATGTTACAGTGTCGGTCTTTCTTGGTGTGAACACTGGTAGCGTAGGGCCCAAGTTTGGAAATATTTCTTGGAATAATACCATCACCTCCAAGTCGCCCACCATCCTGACTGATGTATATCCCTGTTCCTTCATTGTTGCTGAATAATAAAAATCATTCAGCACAGGAGGAGGCCATTTGGCCCATCGTGCCTGTGAAAGCTTTGAAAGAGCCATCCAATGAATCCCACTCCCCTGCTCTTTCCCCATAGCCCTGCAGATGTTTCCTTTTCAAGTATTTCTCCAATTCCCCTTTGAATGTTCCTATTGAATCTGCTTCCACCACCCTTTTAGGCAGTGCATTTCAGATCACAACAGATTGCTGTGTAAAAAAGGTTTGCGATTATTTCTTGAATTCCCATTTTGACTTTTTACCAGACTTTTCAACCTGCAGGTGTGAATTAGCAAAAGGGTGCAATTTTTCAAAGCAGAACTTGGAATTAAAAGATCATTACTTGTCTGTAGATGTAAAAGATCTGTACTGAAAACAAATATTTATTTGAAGGAGTGCTTGAAGTTGCATCAGACTAATGCATGCTTAGATCATATTCCAGGTGCTGAGAATGCACCTTTTTGTGCTGAATACTGCACTACCAAGTCTGTAATGCTAACTCGAAGTGAGTGGGAAGTGGAGATCATTTAAAAAGGGAGCCTGGGTCTGTTTATAGACTTTGGCAACAGTTTATAGCAAAACATGGTTATGAAATCTCGCAGAACTGAGTTTTTCTGTAGTACCACCATCTGCCATCTGTTAACATTATCGGCAAACTGAAATGGGATTTTCCCATTTGTTTATGGACACACTGTACTGCAGTCTAGTACTGTCCGCTTGTACAGCAGTAGTTTATTTGAATGGTGCACTTCAGGGGTGTAATCCAGTATAAGATTTGGATGACTTTACAACTTGAAAGTGCAGTACTTGTTATTTTCTAAATAGAGGTGAATCGAGTTTATCTAGGTCTTGTATTCCACGGAGCTAGATATAATGTTCCATTTCAAATGTTTGCTTTCAGATCTTTTGCCGCTCTGGTGATTTAAGCATCCTCAATGGGATGTCATCACATGACAGAGGATGAGAGCAAAGATTATTTTGACTGTCTTAGGAAGTTAGTATTTTCCTCTATTCTAGCATTGTACTAAAATAACTGGAGATGAATGATTTTGTTTGTAGGCACTACACGTTATCACATTACTGTGTTCCGTGTGTAATTGAAAATGATCAACTTGAAGTCTCCTTAAAAGCTGTTAATGCACGTTCAGTGGTTATGTATTTTCCCTGCTTGTGTGCTGTAAGTTGATAACTTCTGAGGAAAGGTTTATTTTCCTCTTTGGATCCAGTGACTGGCTCTGTTAAAGTTCTCGGGCTCCGTATGGCACAGGCCAGATGCAGTGATGTGTTTCTCCTGTGTTACCTCACCAGTGTCTATGCCAGCCTAACAGTGCATGTTACCACACCAGGGCGATTTGTTTTTCTTGCTGGAGACACTCCCTTTGTGATCTTTTTGTGCAGGATTGCTAAATCTGTGTTAATTATTGCCAAGTTGTGCTGTGGAGTCATACCCACTGAGAATTATGTTTAAGTTGACCAAACTCACTGAGGATGTTTAACTGACGGAGACCTTTCATCATGTTTGTTCAAACACAAAATGACTCCCTACTGAGCTGCCTGTGTCTATTTTATCTCTCGCTGTCTGCAATGGTTTCAAATTACTTGAATATTAAGCAAATAATAGGCTGGAAAGATTCTCCATGTAATTTGAGGGACTAACCTTTTTGGTATTTAATTTTGCTATTTTCAACCTTTGAGAACAGATTAAAAAAACAAAGGCATTTGCTTTCAGGTAAGAACATAAGGAATAGGAGCAGGAGTCGGCCATTCGGCCCCTCGAGCCTGCTCCGCCATTCAATAAGATCATGGCTGATCATCTACCTCAATGCCACTTTCTTGCACTATTTCCATATCCCTTGATTCCCTTAATATCCAAAAATCTATCGATCTCTGTCTTGATTATACTCAATGACTGAGTCTCCACAGCCCTCTGGGGTAGAGAATTCCAAAGAATCACCACCCTGTGTGAAGAAATTCCTCCTCATCTCAGTCCTAAATGGCTGACCCCTTATTCTAAGACTGTGACCCCTGGTTCGAGACTCCCCAGCCAGGGGAAACATCCTCCCTGCATCTACCCTGTCAAGTCCTTTTGTATGTTTCAACTAGCTGAAGTGCCCGGCGGTGCCGAGGCTTTTTCGAGGGCATGTTGTTGTTGGAAGAGAGAGAGAGAGCGACTGGGGGGGAAGAGAGAGAGCGACTGGGGGGGAAGAGAGAGAGCGACTGGGGGGGAAGAGAGAGAGCGACTGGGGGGGAAGAGAGAGAGCGACTGGGGGGGAAGAGAGAGAGCGACTGGGGGGGAAGAGAGAGAGCGACTGGGGGGGAAGAGAGAGAGCGACTGGGGGGGAAGAGAGAGAGCGACTGGGGGGGAAGAGAGAGAGCGACTGGGGGGGAAGAGAGAGAGCGACTGGGGGGGAAGAGAGAGAGCGACTGGGGGGGAAGAGAGAGAGCGACTGGGGGGGAAGAGAGAGAGCGACTGGGGGGGAAGAGAGAGAGCGACTGGGGGGGAAGAGAGAGAGCGACGGGGGGAAGAGAGAGAGCGACTGGGGGGGAAGAGAGAGAGCGACTGGGGGGGAAGAGAGAGAGCGACTGGGGGGGAAGAGAGAGAGCGACTGGGGGGAAGAGAGAGAGCGACTGGGGGGAAGAGAGAGAGCGACTGGGGGGAAGAGAGAGAGCGACTGGGGGGGAAGAGAGAGAGCGACTGGGAGGGGAAGGGAGGGCGGGGAGGGCGGGGAGGGGAGAGGGAGGGAGGGGAGGGGGGAGGGCGGGGAAGGGAGGGGGGAAGGGAGGGAGGGCAGGGGAGGGGAAGGGAGGGCGGGGGGGAAAGGGAGGGGGGGGAAGGGAGGGCGGGGGGGAAGGGCGGGGGTGGGGAGGAGACGCCGAGGCTTCTAGGCCTACCTGGAAAAACGGGGAAAGGTAGGAAAATTAATGAGATTAGATAAGTTAATTACTTTCTAAATCATTTTTTTAAAAAACAATATGTGTTTTAAAAGCAACGTTTTTTTTTTAAGACGCAGAAAGCGGGAAAAAGAAAGGAAAAGTTTGGAATCAAGACGGCGGCGACTCACCTCGGTTCAGAACGATAAAGCCCGGCCACACGTGCACCGATTGGCCCGGCGGCACACGCCAGCAACCCGGCGTACGATTGGTCGAGCTCGAGGTCACTCTGTCGCTAATGAGCGGATAATGAGATGCTAATGAGCGGAATGTTGAAGGTTTTTGGGATACCGCGGGCGCAATTTTAGCCCGGCCGAAACGTAAATACGCTTAAAACCGTCTCGGAAGCGTAAGCTTTCTTTGGAGGTAACGCGCGCGTAGGTACGCCCTGTAACTTTCGAGTGCATACCCGCAACGCACACGCGATGACAGACAGAAAGACAGAAGTACCGATTTATTATATATATATATATAGATGAGATCACACCTCATTTTTCTAACCTCCAGAGAATATAGGCCCAGTCTACTCAATCTCTCCTCATAGGACAATCCAACATTATAAACCTCTTCCTTTGATCTAATACTATCTTTAACTTCTCTTGTTAGCCACGGTTGGACCACCTTTCCTGTGGGGCTTTTGTGCCTTAAAGGAATGTTTATTTGTTGTAAATTATGTATTAATTCTTTACATGCTAGCCATTGCTTCTCTACTGTCATACCTTTTAATGTAGTTTCCCAATCTACCGTAGCCAACTCGCCCCTCATACCTACGTAGTTTGCTTTGTTTTAGATTTAAGACCCTAGTTTTGGATTTAACTAAATCACTTACAAATTCAATATAAAATTCTATTATATTATGGTCACTCTTCCCTAAAGGGCCCTTTACTACAAGGTTATTAATTAACTCTTTCTCATTGCACAATACAGGTAGACTATCCTTTATCCGAAAACCTCGGGACCAGCCGTGTTTCGGTTTTCGGAGAATTTCGGATTTCGGAAGGTGGGTCGGCGCGGGGGTCGGGGTTGGCGGGGGTCCGCGGGGGGGTTGGCGGGGGGTCGTGCGCACGACTTACGCTGACGCTCAGCGTAAGTCGGTCGGGGTCGGCGGGGGGGGTCCGCGGGGGTCGGGGCTGGCGGGGGGGGGGGGGGGT
The DNA here is from genome assembly GCF_052327205.1 of Somniosus microcephalus. NCBI lineage: Eukaryota > Metazoa > Chordata > Chondrichthyes > Squaliformes > Somniosidae > Somniosus > Somniosus microcephalus. Next base: position 44,007,720 of record NC_141015.1, on the reverse strand, counting down.
CCGCGGGGGGTCGTGCGCACGACTTACGCTGACGCTCAGCGTAAGTCGGCGGGGGTCGGGGCCGGCGGGGGGTTCGTGCGCACGACTTACCCTTTATCCGAACTTCCGAAACCGGAACCCTCTAAGAACCGAAGGTTTTTTCGTTCAGCGTAAGTTGTGCGCACGACTTACGCTGAACGAAAAAACCTTCGGTGTTCGGATAAAGGGTAGTCTACCTGTACTAGATTTAAAATAGCCTGTTCCCTAGTTGGTTCCTCAACCTACTGATCTAGAAAACTATCTTGCATACATTCCATGAATTCGTCCTCCACACTATGACTTCAAATTTGGTTTGCCCAGTCTATATGTAGATTAAAGTCCCCCATGATGACTGTATTAACGTTGGTACATGTGCCTGTAATTTCCTGATTTATACCCTGCCCTACATTACAACTACTATTTGGGGGCCTATAAACAACTCCCACCAATGTTTTCTGCCCCTTGCTGTTTCTTAGCTCCACCCAAACTGATTCTACTTCTTGATTTTCGGAGCGAAGATCCTTTCTCTCTACTGCCTATATCCCACCCTTTATTATCAGGGCTACCCCTCCTCCTTTTCCATTTTGGCTGTCTCATAAAAGTTAAGTATCCTGGAATATCTAGTTCCCAACCTTGGTCACTTTTCAACCATGTCTCCATAATGACTGAGATCAAACCTATTCATTTCTATCTGTGCTATTAATTCATCTATTTTGTTGCGAATGCTTCGTGCATTCAGATATAGTGCCTTTAGCTTTGACTTATTTCTATTTTCCCTGATGTCACCTCAGTCACTGATGCCCTATGACCTTTGTTACTCTCTGTCCCTTCCTGACCCACTCTGCTTATTTTTACCCAAAACTCTGCTCTGCTCGAGAGCCTTGACATTTCTCTTGCTGCTTTTAAATTTGCTCTTTCCTGAGTTCTCCCACCAACCCCCTCATTAGTTTAAAGCCCTGTCTACTGCCCTAGATATTCGATTTGCCAGGACACTGGTCCCAACCCACTTTAAGTGGAACCCGTCCCAACGGAACAGCTCCCTCTTTCCCCAGTACTGGTGCCAGTGCCCCATGAAGCAAAACCCCTGCCTCCCACACCACTCTTTGAGCCACGCATTTACCCTTCTAATCTGCTTATCCATATGCCAATTTGCGCGTGGCTCAGGTAACAATCCAGAGATTATTACCTTTTTGAGGTTCTGCGTTTTAATTTGGACCCCAACTCCTCAAACTCTCTCCGCAGAACCACTTTCCTAGTTCTACCTATGTCGTTGGTTCCTATGTGAACCACGACAACTGGATCCTCCCCTTCCCACTCCAAGTTCTTCCCCAGCCGTGAGGAGATATCTTTAGCCCTGGCACCGAGCAGACAACACAACCGTCGGAACTCCTGGTCGTAGCTGCAGAGAGCAGTATCTGTCCCTCTGACTACTGTCCCCCACCACAACTACATTCCCTTTCACTCCCCCGATTTGAATAGCCTCCTGCACCATGGTGCCATGGTTAACTTGCTGATCCATCCTGCAGGCTTTTCCCTCATCCACAAAGCCAGCAAGAACCTCATACCTGTTGGATAAGGACAAACGCTGAGGCTCCTCCAGCACTGCACCTGGGGTCCCCTTCCCTGCCTGAGTTGCAGATCTTTTACAGCTAAGGTGATTTACACGCCCTCACTGGGATGTCATCACAGGACAGAGGATGAGGGTAGATGGATTATTTCAAATGGTTTGTCATCATTCTCCCACGTCACCCGAGTTGAAATGAGAGAAATTCTTTCTTGCACAACGGGTTAATTGCCGTTCTGAAGTAATGGGCTTAAAAAGGGAATTGAGGTTAAGTGTTGTGTCTGATTTTTGTTTCATTCTCGGGATGTGGGCATCGCTGGCATTTATTGCCCAGCCCTGGTTGTCCAGTAGTGCTGGGCTGCTGCATTGTCGTGATTTGATATAACTGAGTGGGTAGTCACTCATGTTGGCGGGGGACTAGAGTCACATATCGGCCAGACTGAGGACCGCAGGTTTCCTTCCCTTAAAGATATGTGAGCCAGCAAGCAATCAGCAGCACATGGTCACTTTTATTGATATCGGTGTTCAACTGAATTCAAATTCCCCAAAACTGTCATGGGATTTGAACAATGCCTCTGGAATACTAGTCCAGTAACATAACCACTAGTACGATAGCAAAATACTGTGGACATAACCACGACACTATTTCAACCCCCTGTGAGACTCTTTGTGTTTTTTCGACCAGTTTGTTTTTCCAAATATTGTATCATCCTCTGAGACATTCAGACATTCATTTCAGCTGCTAAAGTGGAGATGCCAGGGTTACATTAGCCAAGAAATTTACACTGAGCGAGTTCACTTTACATTGTGCTTAGTCTGTTTTATCTAGTGAATAATGCTCCCAAAAAAATCAAAAACTGTGGAATATTTATTACGTTTTAGCAAATATCCACAGTAAAGAAACAATAATAGGCAAAATGTTCCAAATGGGTTCCCTGACTGCCATTATCCTGGCTTGTTAGACCGCTGAAATGGAGGATATGCAGGGCTGAAAAGAGGGGTGACTCGTATCAGGAGCTCATTAAGCGTCTTCTGCTGAACTCCAGTTTTCCTTAATGTTTTGTGTACATTTGCTCCAAGAAATTGTGCTACACTTGTTCTGCAGCAACAATCCATGTTGCATATCTTGCACCATATCTTCCGATTAGGCACTTTACAGCCTTCCGGACTCCATATCGAGTTCAACAATTTCAGATCATAACCTCGGCCTCTATTATATTTTTATATTTTTTATCCACACTTTTGGTTTGTGCCTTTTCCTTTTCTCTCTCCCACATGGCAGCTGTCTCTCACTCTGCCAGCGCATTTCACACTTCATCTCGAGCCACTGTTTGTCTCTTTACCTGTCCTATTACCATCTCGTCTCACCTTGAATATCTCTTAATGTCTCTTCTTTCATCCCCTCCCCCATTTCCCAGCCCCCAAACTGCCTTTTGTTTCATTTCCTGCCTTTTCTCTCAGTTCTGTAGGAGGGTTTCGACCCGAAACGTTGACTCTATTTCTCTCTCCACGGATGTTGCCTGGCCTGCTGGGTTTTTCCAGCATTTTCTGTTGTTATTTTGCATATCTTGATAATGACTCGGGTTTGTTAAATATTACGGGTTAATGAGTTGTAGCATTGTATAGGACATTGCAGTTTTTATTACTCCAAGAAACTTGGTACTGAATCTTCAGAAATGGGGCTATGTATCTAGCTAATAAACAACCACCTTTGCAGTAATCAAATGTTTGACTGAAAATAACAAACTGAGTGGGAACTTGTGGGGTTTCCACTGCTGCTCCATGAAGTATTTAACAGTAACAGAGCCACGCATTTTGTGCTAATTGCATTCCAGCATCACTAAAGGTCTCAATTGATCGTAGTTGTAGGTAGGTTAAGTTTCTCAAATCAGCATTGCACGTCATTGCTCAAAGATGAATCAACTGAGCACATTTTAATATTTTGTTTTCTTTGATCACTGATTGTGCCAGAAATTTTGTTGTGTGATTAACTTTCTGTCTTGCATTAGCCTTAAACTCTTAAAATATACTAAAATGCTCTTTTCTAATAAACCTCTTCATCCCACCCCTACATCCTCCAGAGCTTTGTGCTGTATATCTGCTGTTTGAGCTGTTCTGTCTGGATAACCTTCAATGGCTGCTGTATCATTCTTTGAGATGTGCTCCATGATGGGTGTCGGGGACAAGTCCCTTCTGTAGTCATGTGCTTTGGCTTTGCAGGTTTGTTTCTATGGTAGAAACATAGAAAAATAGGAGCAGGAGTAGGCCCTTCGAGCCTGCTCCGCCATTCAATATGATCATAGCTGATCCTCTATCTCAATACCATATTCCCGCTCTCTCCCCATACCCCTTGATGCCTTTTGTGTCTCGATGGTAACTGCGAGTGTTGTGCAGTGACATAGTTAGTCATTTGGTAGAAATCTTTGTTAGTTTATTCCCTCAGGCATAGTGCTCATACAGCCAGTGCAATAATACAATTTGGTGTGCCCAGGGCGTGTATTGTAAATATTTGTCTGAAAGGGCTTGAACTGAAGCTACATATTTCCGATCGTAATTTGGATTGGGAAGCCTGGAGATGCGGAGCAATGCATTTAAACTCTTGTTGTTTGTTATGTTCCATTTAATATTTATAGTAGCACAAAAACTTAAATACATTAGAGTTGAGCAGCTGCTGGTGGAAGAGTTTTCAAGTTAGCTTGCAGATATTACCTTCTCACTTTTATTCTCCATGTTGCATTGAGCTGAAAGTGCTCCAAGCTGGTGCCTTCTGTTACAGAAGAGTGGCTTGTAGAGTTTTTAGTTTATTCTGTAATGCCAGATTAAGGAAGAAGTGTTATCCAATGAAATGGCTAATGTTTGCGTTAGAGTAAAATTTGTGTTTAAACTGAAAAGATGAAGAACTTGATTCATTAATAGAATGGGAATGCAGGCTTTGCTTTGCAAGTCTGTTTAATTTTAGATAGTATATACACTGCCCAAATTTGCACTATACTTCAATTAAAAATGTGGCTTACTATTAAATTACATTTAAAAATATGGCTTATTGTATTAAATCACATTTACCTTCCATCAGGTGGTATGTCTGCCAATGAGATGGGTGAAGTCTAGAGCTGGTGACTAATAATTACTCATCAGGGATTTGTCCAGAGTGCTTATTTGATTGTTTTAACCCTTCAGAAATTAAGCTGATGGACTAAAATCATCAGTGTAATGGTAAATTGTACTTCTCAGAAATGTTAATGCAGCACCTGCTAATGCTTTAAATAGTAGTCGTTTCCCCCAGAGGAAAAAAGATAAATCCCTGTTGAAATATTGAAAAGTAGAACAGTTCTCCTGATGGCTGTTGGTAAGGCAGCATATGACTGAGCCATAAGGTTGTTTTGGTTCCTGATTTCTGCCAAGTACAGTTTGGTTGGTACTTTGGCTTGTTACAATTGTCCCGGCCCTCCTGGACCCGGGAGGTGCAAATTGGCCAAGGTTCCTGGACATTTTAGCGCGTGCTGAAGGAAACCGTCTGCTTTGTGGACATTAAGTAAGGACAGTTTGGGATTCTGTCACGATGCCCTTCCCACAATCGAATATCCTGTCATCACTCACTCTCTGGGCTCACACATGAAGAACAGCCACTTGGATGAGGTACCTGACGGCAACTGACATACATGGAGCCATTCGCTGTCAGTATGGGTCTGCCATTGGGTAAGAATACAAAGCAAGAAAAGATGTATGGGTTGCATTATTTTAGGGTAGTGTTAAGTGTGGCCGCTTTCATGAAAACAAAACCCAGCTGCAACATACGCAGTGTTGTAATGATAGAATGATAGAATCATACAGCACAGGAGGCGGCCATTTGGCCCACTGAGCCTGTGCTGGCTCTTGGAGTTATCCAATTAATCCCACTCCCCTGCTGTTTCCCCATAGCCCTGCAAATTTCCCCCGCCCAAGTATTTATCTCATTCTGTTTAATGGAGGGAGATACGGCAGCCAATATACGCACTGCAAGGTCGCACAAGCAGATCATCTTTTTAAATATCGTGGTGTTTAATGAGGGAATAAAAAAATAGGTGCCACAGCCCCATTTTCTGGAATTTCCTCTGTAAACTTCTGCCTCTCCCTTTCCTCCTTTAAACCCATGTATTTGAGCAAGTTTTCAGTCAATGATTATGCCTCTGAAGTGCTTTGGGACATTTCTTACATTGAAGGTGCTATTTAATGCAAGTTGTTGTCAACTACATGCATCCACTGAGATAATAACAATCCTGTGTGTGTGTCAATTTGGAATGTAATACTGTATAGCACTGGAGAAATCCAGCCCACCAGTTGGTAAATACATTGAAATGATGCTGAGTACAGGAAACTCTTTGGTATCCGGCACTGACGGGACCGGGATGGTGCCGGTTGATTAAAAATTCCTGATGACGGAGAGGGTTATCTACTGAGGCTATTTTTAACAAACAAAAATAAAAAAATCAAGAAATGTGCAGTATACAGCAATTGAGTACTCGCCTACAGCGCGGGAGAGTCCGACTCCTGTTATTGAGGTGTTCGGACTTCCGACAGCGCCAAGAAGCCGAGTAGTGGCAGTTTGGAGAACTACCCCCACTGACTAACTCGGCCACCGCAGGAGACTCGGACTCGGCAACATTTACGGTTATTGAGGTGTTTTTGGGTATGAATTTTGCTGGTTAATAGAGAATTCCGGATAGGTGCCGTTTAAATGAGTTTCCTGTAGTGCATAGCACAAAGGTTAAGCTTACACCCCCGGTCTGGTTTTTGGTGAGTTGTTTTCAGCTGGGGCACTCGAATTGGCTTTGATAAATTCAGGCTAAAGAGAAGAACGCAGCCAGTGTTCCCACTCCTCATCTGTATCCAGTGATCTTAACTGGAAGAAAATAATGACCTTGCATTTCTGTAGCACCCTGTCTTAAATGTCAAGTTCTTAGTAAACTGCAATTAGATTTAATCCTGGGGCATGAAAGCGCAGCTTAAATGTAGGGGCCCGTGCATTTAGTTGTAGACTGTGCAGCTAGCTGATCTTGTAAACAAACCGCACCCGTGGGTTTTGCTATTTCATACGTGTGCAGATTGCCTGTGACAATTTCGCCAGTGCTCTATTCCGAAACACAATAACTTCAGTGGAAATTGCTGTCATTGTGCCACAGTTAGGAATCACTATGCATGTACATGATGTCAAAATGAGCAAATGCGCAGCATGTTTCGACCTATAGAAAGACCTCGGTAAAAACAGGTTTCTGGCCTGCCAGTTTTTAAATAAAATAAAATGTCCTGTTTCGCTTTCAGATGCCAGCATCTACACGTCTGGTCAAATTAAGGGCAGCTTTAGACAGTGAATTAGTTTGAAGTGCAGTTACTGTTACACGGGTAAACACTGTAGCCATTATACAAACAGCAAGGTCCCATAACTGCATTGAGGTGAATGACCAGTGAATCTGTTTTGATGGTTGAAGGAGGAATGTTGGGCACGACAATGGAACAATTCCCCATTCATCTTGAAATAGTGTTGGCTGTGGGATTTTTAATGTACACTCGAATGACCGGAACAGGCAAACAGTTTGAAAAGAAGCTGTTAAGTATGGGGAGTGGGAACAGGTTGGCAATTTTTTAACTCATTAGTATCCAAGCTAAGACATTTTGTAAACTTTGCAAGCTCAATTTTATACAAAATATTTGAAATTATAATATTTTATCACCTCAAACTGTAGATATCTAGGAGTGACTTCAAAACAGTACAGGTATTTCAACCAAAGGTTCAGGAAGCATCACGGAAGAACAAACAAAACTTGCATTTATACAGTGCCTTATCATATCCCTTGGGCCATCATATACAATGGATTACTTTGAAAGGTAATTGCGGTTACTATGTAGAAGAAAATGGCAATCATTTTGCACATAGCAAGATACCCCAAATATCAGTGAGATGGATGGCCAATTGAGCAACCTGTTCCTGATAATGTTCGTGATGGAGGAATGTGGTTGGAATCCAAACCAAGGCTGGGGATTGCTCTCTCTGACTCTTTTTAAAACAATTTTGTGTTCTCATCTTAAAGCATGCATGTGCTTTAGCTGCTGTGTGGCTAGTCGGAAAACCAGCAAAACAGATTCATTAAGAGTGAGCGAATTTTGAGAGCTAGTCAATTATGTGATTGATTTAGCATAGAAACATAGAAGATAGGAGCAGGAGTAGGCCATTCGGCCCCTCGAGCCTGCTCCGCCATTCAATGAGATCATGGCTGATCATCCACATTCATGGTTGATAGCGCTTCAATACAAAATTAGTAGTAGAACTACAGTTTAAGGCACCCAGTCTGAATGAAAATTGAATTCGTTGGAAGTGAGAAGGTAATTTTATCTTGGCAAAGAGTTCAGTGCAACTGTGACTGCTACAGAAAGTTCAGAATGCATGTACTAGCTTTAGGTTTCTCGGTGAATCGATGACATTAATTAAGAAGGGGAAAATAAAATATGAGAGTAAGCTTGCAGAGAACATAAAAACTGACTGTGAAAGCTTTTATAGATATGTGAAGAGAAAAAGATTGGTGAAGTCAAATGTAGGTCCCTTGCAGTCAGAATCAGGGGAATTTATAATGGGTAACAAAGAAATGGCAGGCCAATTAAATACATATTTTGGTTCTGTCTTCACAAAGGAGGACATAAATAACCTCCCAGAGATGTCGGGGAACATAGGGTCTGATGAAGGGGAGGAACTGAAAGAAATCAGTATTTGTAAGGAAATGGTGTTAAGGAAATTGATGGGACTGAAGGCCGATAAATCCCCAGGGCCTGATAATCTACATCCTAGGGTACTTCAGGAAGTGGCCCTAGAAATAGTAGATGCATTGCTGATCATCTTCCAACACTCGATGGAATCTGGAACAGTACCCATGGATTGGAGGGTAGCTAATGTTACCCCACTATTCAAAAAAGGTGGTAGGGAGAAAACGGGGAATTATAGACCAGTAAGCCTGACATCGGTAGTGGGAAAAATGCTAGAGTCCATTATAAAAGATGTAATAGCTGAGCACTTGGAAAACAGTGACAGGATCGGACAAAGTCAACATGGATTTACAAAAGGTAAATCGTGCTTGACTAATCTACTGGAATTTTTTGAGGATGTAACTGGTAAAATAGATAAGGGAGAACCAGTGGATGTGGTATATTTGGACTTTCAGAAGGCTTTCGATAAGGTCCCGCATAAGAGGTTAGCGTGTAAAGTTAAGGCACATGGGATTGGGGGCAAGGTATTGACTTGGATAGAAAATGGTTGGCAGACAGAAAGCAAAGAGTTGTAATAAACTGGTCTTTTTCCGAGTGGCAGGCAGTGACCAGTGGGGTACCACAGGGATCGGTCCTTGGACCCCAGCTATTCACAATATATATTAATGATCTAGACGAGGGAACTAGATGTAATATCTCCAAATTTGCAGACGACACAAAGCTGGGTGGGCGTGTGTGCTGTGAGGAGGATGCAGAGAAACTCCAGGATGATTTGGACAGGTTGGGTGATTGGGCAGAAGCATGGCAGATGCAATATAACGTGGATAAATGTGAGGTTATCCACTTTGGTGGCAAAAACAGGAAGGCAGATTATTATCTGAATGGCAATAGATTGGGCGAAGGGGAAGTGCAACGAGACCTGGGTGTCCTTGTGCACCAGTCGCTGAAGGTAAGCATGCAGGTGCAGCAGGCGGTTAAGAAGGCAAATGGTATGTTGGCCTTCGTAGTGAAAGGCTTTGAGTACAGGAACAAGGATGTCTTGCTGCAGTTGTACAAGGCCTTGGTGAGACCACATCTTGAGTATTGTGTGCAGTTTTGGTCGCCTTATCTGAGAAAGGATGTTCTTGCCATGAAAGGAGTGCAGTGAAGATTCACCAGGCTGATACCTGGGATGGCAGGAACGACGTATGAGGAGAGATTGTGTCGATTGGGCTTGTACTCGCTGGAGTTTAGAAGAATGAGAGGGGATCTCATTGAAACTTATAAAATTATAAAATTCTGACAGGACTAGACAGACTAGATGCAGGAAGGATGTTCCCGATGGTCGGGGAGTCCAGAACCAGGGGTCACAGTCCAAGGATAAGGGGTAAGCCATTTAGGACAGAAATGAGGAGGAATTTCTTCACCCAGAGAGTGGTGAACCTGTGGAATTCTCTACCACAGAAGGCAGTAGAGGCCAATTCATTAAATATATTCAAGAAGGATTTGGATATATTTCTCAAGGCTAAAGGGATCAAGGGGTATGGGGAGAAAGCAGGGACAGGGTACTGAATTTGGATGATCAGCCATGATCTCATTAAATGGCGGAACAGGCTCAAGAGGCCGAATGGCCTACTCCTGCTCCTATCTTCTATGTTTCTATGACAGGAGAATTGCCTCAAAACTAGCATTAAAACTTCAGCCAGCTTTCAGACAATAGCGAGGAGGAGGATGTGCAGAGCTCCGCTTTGCTTAAGCATTGAATTGAGAGCAGAGCAGTGTAACTCGGTGCTGCTTACCAACTGCACTCTCCATCTGGTACCCGAAGTGTAACCACAGCATTCATTTGCATTTAAGCTTTCCATTCTCTGACCTCAGACTCCAGTGCTCCATTTTATTGCTACAGTTCCTAGAATCATGGAGCACAGAAGGAAGCCACTTGGCCCGTCCTGCCTGTCGGCTCCTTGAATAATTTGGCAAACCACTCGACCTGCAGTTAACTGGAAGCTGGAGAGTACAGACTTTGACTTCCATATGCTGCATTAAACATTAACAATTTAAAGTGGCTCTCTGTAGAGTTTACATGATTTGTGCGATTTGCTGCTGGAGTCTCGAAGAGCTTTGGGTTGCCGACTCTGTAATTTTACTGCAGCTGTGCAGGATATTGGATTTTGGTGGAGCTTCAAATCATTACATTAAAAAAGGTTCTGCTCATGGGATTTTCTGTCAAGTTTTGTAACACTACAAATTAAGTCTATTGCTACTTTAAAAAACATATAACCAGTGAATTTGGACACTTGGTGATTTTTTTTTTTAAAAACCCCATTAATTTTTAATACTGGTCCAGTTGGTCTCCTGTACTTTACTAGTTGATCTCCTGTAATGGCTCCTCACTTTTCACTACTTTAAGAATATAAGAACATAAGAAATAGGAGCAGGAGTAGGCCAGGCCCCTCGAGCCTGCTCCGCCATTTAATAAGATCATGGCTGATCTGATCCTAACTGTTGGGAATAATTTGCTGGATAGGTGTGGAGACAATCAAGGTTGTTTAAAATGCAGTTGAATACGGAGATGGGCAAGTTATGGCATTAGAAATATAAGCTTTTATAGGTTAAATGGCCTTTTCTCCTTCACTTTCTTTGTTAAGCTCTATTTGTGGTTGAGTTCCTGCTTTACCTTTCCATACGATTGAGGGGGGAGTTAACAAGAGTGGAAAACTGCACCATTGCATGGACGTGTTAAGCCTACACTGTGGAGGCACTTTTTAAATATGTAGAGAGAAACCGAAGTGAAGATCCAATGCGTGAGACATAGTAAGATCCATTGTGAAGGGTAAAAGGGAGGGCTTGATAAATTGGAAAGCAATGGTTAGTGATGCCATGCTTGAAGTAAAGAACTAAATTTTTTGAACTTCAGCCAAAGAGAACCAAGAACAGCTGGTTCTCTCTCTCCCTCTTGACCTTCCTGGAATGGAAGGGCACTAAGCATTGTGCCTTCACAGTATTGTGAAGCACCTTCACCACACTGACTGCAGCGGTTCAAGAAGAAAACTCACCACCACCTTCTCGAGGGCAATTAGGGATGGACGATAAATGCTGGCTTTGCCAGCGATGCCCATGACCCGAGAATTAATTTTTAAATTGAGCTGCGGGAGTGTTGGATGATGTGCATGCACAAGTTGGTACTTTTCCAGCTCTTGGCTCAGCCTGCGCACCATTTGTTGGGCTGACAGTTTTCTGCAGGTGCTTTTTCTACATTTTAAAATGAGGAATAAAGGTACAGTAACATTTTGGAAAACTCAAAAAAGGCTGTATATGCTGGGTTGATTGAAATTTTCTAGACTGAAATTATAGATTTTTGTTAGGTTAAGTTATCAAGGAATTTGGAGAAAAGGCGGATGAATGGCGTCGAGGTCCAGATCAGCCATGATCTAATTGAATAGCAGAACAGGCTCGAGGGGCTGAATGGCCTTCTCCTGTTCCTGTGTTCCTCCTGCTGAAGTAAATTATCTGGTTGAAAGCATTGTATTAGTGCTAGTTTTGAAGTAAAGTTGAAATACGGTAAATTTTAAAGTCTAATGTGTAAACAATTATAATGATTGTATGTAAAGATAAACTCCTTTCTTGCTGACCAAACTTTCTGGGGGGAATTGCACCCTGTTTGGTAATGCAGTACAGTCTCTCCCGGCTAGTTGCTTTCATGTCGGTGCAGAAGCAGTTAGTTAAAACAGAGCCGGCTTTAAGTCTATGAAACCTGGTTTCAGAGGAATAAGTTCAGCTACTGTGACCATTTAGGAAGAGGGAGTTCGATAGCTACTTTCAAGGCATTTGTGAGAAATTGCTGTTAAGAGACCAAAGAATGTGGTATTGTCCATTAGGTGTACAGTAACAGAACGTAGTACACGCTCCTGACCTGGCTAATGGAAAGGACTACACCACGCTCTTCCACAACTGCTACAAAGATGGATACATACTGAAAATATTAATTTTAACATCATTATGCTTGAGTCAGTGAAAAATGGGAAGCAAATTGAGTAAAGTTCTTTGCAATGTGCTGGAGTCTAATCCTGTGGTACATGATCTGAAAAAAAGAATTGTTTTTAACTTGGATTCAGTTACAATGCCAATGCCAGCCTTTGGGACCAAAATACTGTACGTGTTTATACAATTTTCGCAACAGTAATCAAAGGTTTTGTATTGCCAACCTCTGAAAAATAAATCACAAGGTACAGTCTGATCTTAATTCATAGTTGCATCATTCAAATTATGCGATGTCAGTTTTTAAGCACTAAATTCCCACTTTGCTATGTTATTTACATTGCTTAATTCAAATTATTAGATAACTTCAGCACAGCAAAGACTGAATTTATCAGGAGCAGACTGCTTTAGAATTAGCATGCCTGTCTCTTTTTAAAACATTGTTTAGTTTCATCTAGTTTTAGCTAGTCCAGAAACTTCAGGGAAGGTGGCTGGGAGAAGTTACTGAGCTAACAATGTAAGGAAGCTGAGCTGACATACGTGTTTCAAGTGACGCAGTTGCTGCAATACGGATATTAACGACTACCCTTGTTGAGCGCGCTCGCACTGTCGGGTTCTGACTCCTTGCAATCGATTTCGTGTGTCATCAGTGCTTGCCAGAATGTTGAAATTAATAGCAATTATTTTTGTTTGCCTTGATATTTAAATGGTGTTCTTTCCTGTGCTGCAAGTTTCATCCGGTGTTGCTCAGTATCTTCCATGCTTTGGGCAAGCATTCACAGGCGTATGACCACATTCACAGTACAACTGGTGCAGTCAAATATTCTGACTGATGACCTCATTGTGGTGTGACTTGCTGTCTGTCGGCTGGTGTTTGAGTCATGCGTATCGAAAGGTTTCATTGTTTGCAGTGGAGTCTGACATGCTTCAAGGAAGTGAGCAGTACACGTTTTTTCATTGGATAGATGAATTACTATTGTCCCAGTAAGTAATTCAAAGGGCTGTGTGTTTTTTAACGGATTTTGTGTTTTGTTGTGGCATGACATACTTTATGGACAGCACAGCACAATGTTAATGGATGTATGCAGTGTGAAAGTATATTTAGTACATGGTACTGCAGTTCTGTACAAACTGCTGAAGTTAAAGTAAATCACATTTTTCCAGCACTGAGCTGGGAACATGTCCAATATGGAACAATCTAATTTTTTTCCTTTGTTTTCAGGTTCTTGTCAGATGAATAGCAGGTGATCTGAACAATTTAGCAGACTCCACTGGGTAAGAGAGAATCTGGTTAGAGTGCGCTGACTTGGCCCGTATAAGCTTCAAATACTTGATTAATTTAATGATCTAGAAAAGGATTAAGCTACACTCTGGAGCTTGTGGCTGCAGGTTCAAAACAATGAGTTCATAGCCGTCTTATCAAGGAAGCTTAATCAAAGGCGAGCCATAATGTTTGGCAGAACACTGAACAAATAAGGAATACATGACGCAACACTTGACAAAGTGCTCTGGCAGAAGCTGACGTGTTTGCGTTTTTAAAAGATCTTCATGCTGGTGACGGCTGTACAATATTTCAAGAACTCTCTGCTGAAATTTGAGTTCCCTATAATTATGACTCCCTTTGGGCTTTCAGTTCTTGCCAAGTGATGGGAATATCTGCTTAAAGGGTGTGAGCAAAGAAATTCTGCTTCTGGTATTGTGAGAGCTGGATTCCTGTTCTGTGAGTCTAAAACACTGCGGCTGGATTCAAGACTTCAAGCAACAGCTCGTACAATGCTGCACAGAGTTGTAATAAATTACTCCCAGACGGATTGAGGCTACGTGAGACATTATTTTAAAACTTGTGCTGTAACAAAAGGAAGCATTGGCTTGGACATCGGTTTTGAGCTACAGTCTCGGAATGGAATTTCAAGGAATGACCGCTCAGTGTCTGCTCCCTGCTGTGATTTTTAATGACTTCTTGTGGGACAGCCTGATTACCATTAAGTTTGTTTTCTGCGATCTGATGTGAGATGATTTGCCCTTTGGGTTAAATGTCAACGAAGACGGCAGTTCTTCGATAAAACACTTACTATCAGCGTCTAAGAGACTTCAGCCAAGATGTCTTGGAAGAAGAGTTACTTCACACCGAACAGTAATCTCCAGGGGATGTTTATGCCCCGCAGCACAACTTCTATTGCGGCAAGTAAGGGACTGATGAATGAGCCTGGGCAGAACAGCTGCTTTCTCAACAGTGCGTTGCAGGTGAGTAGTTCTTCCCGTTGATGCATGGTACCGCAGGATATATACCCTCGAGTCAGAAGTTTAGCTATCTGTTTTTAATTTGAACAAGTTGATACACCAGGAGAATGATTATTTGATCACTATTGTAACGCTTGCAACTTCAAAAAAATCAAGGGTAGCTTTCTCCTGCGAGACCATTATTGTGTTCTGTCGCACTCTCTAGCTTCTTCTAATAAATTGTGTTTTACTTCAATATATGCTGGATTAATTGAAGGTTTATTTAGTATTAAAGATGCAAAAACTGAGCATTACTGTGGATTTAAAAACACACTGAATTTGTATCACACCATCTTCAACAGTAAAATATCCGAGCTTAAGTTTGGTGAGAATCCCACTTTCTAGTTAAATTAATTTATTTAAAATCTACAGATGATCCTTTCCCATTAGCCTCAGGTTTCCTCGGCTGATGCAGGAGAGTCAACCTGCTCCAGGCCCCTTTCAGTGATGCTCCTGTGCTATTGACGAGCTTCCATTTCTTCGGTTGTTATGGGGACCATGTTTTCTGCTTCCTCACAGCCGAGCAGAGATCACGAGCTCCTCTGAGCAACTGCAGGTGTGGTTCTGCAGTGTTTGTACACAGATGAAACTTTGGCCCAGGGATTCCAAGCAGTTAACTCATGAATTTCCAGAATCTCTAACCCAGCGTACTACTTGAGCAAAATAGCTAAAGGGCTGTATTCTGGAAAGTAAGCTCTTTATTCTTCTAGATTGCAGTTCAGCCATTTTGCTAATGTAACATACTTGGTGAAATAACCTGGCATTTTATGTGTTTGGTTTGGGAACCACAGTTCCCTGGCATACCTGCCATCTTCCTGATGCCAGTGGCTCAGCTACTCTCTAGATAAACTTGCTGAAGCGTAAGGGGGATGTAAGAATGACTTCAGGTCTCTTTTATATAGAGAGGTCTTGCGGCAATTGAGCTCAGTGTACAAATCTTTGGGTGCCCTGTTGCTGAATTGCGTAACACCATTATATAAAAACTTTTGGTTTACGTACGTCTGGCATTGACAGTGGAGGAAATATGAAGGTTCCTTTTGAGCCTAGAGAAGATTGTGAAGTGATGAGATAATAACTTGGTTATGAAAAACAATATTTTAAAATTGCGTCATTGATTGGAATGTTCGAGGTCAAGGTGTTGTGATTTTGACATTACACCTTTGCCAGTGACAGCAGATACTGTGTTGTCTGCCAACAACCATTTATGCTGCTCCAGCTCTTCAGTGATCTGTGGCACGTGTGGGGGAGAAATCCTTTTGAGATGGTAGTCATGCTACCAAACGCATCAGAGCAACCAAAGCTGGGGATAATGGAGTAACAACATAAGGTAAATGAAGCAAGAGACTGCTTGTTTAAAAGCCTCATTAAAAAAAAAAAAACGTGCAGGTTCTATTCACTGGGATGATGCTGGGGTGAGAGGATATTCTGATTAGAAACTTAAAAACACAGGCCTTTGTGTTCACCACAGCTGAGAAGGTTACGGGGGCTTGTAGTAGAAGTGTTAAAAATGATGAATGGCGAATTGTTAACAAGGGGTCAAAAGTTGGTACTGGAGGCTCGTGGAATTTTTTTCATTAGACTCTTGAGTATAATACCACAAGTGGTTGTTGAAGTTAGTTCATTCACCGGGTTTCAGAGGGAGTTTGATAAACACGTGAAGCTGAAAGATATTGAAGGGTTCTGGAAAGTAGGAAAATGGGATTTGAGTAGAGAGCTCTCATGTGGAGCGAGCAATGGTACAGACAGTATTGGCAAAAATGGCCTCCTTTTGTGTTTAGGTTTCCATATGAATTGATGATCCTGGCCGTGCTTTTGGTCATCTGTTCTAACCCTACTATTAATGATTAGTGCTTGTTTCTTCTCTGTCAGCACCTTGGAACATCTTCTGCTTTAAAGGTGCTGTATAAATGCACATTGGTGATTAGCATTTAAATAATGTAATCCCAATTGTGTGACTTGGGAGAGGATCTTGGATGAGATGGTGTTCCCATGCACCTGCTATCCTGGTTCTTCTAGACGATGGAAGGTGCAGGTTTGGGATGCGCTGCCAAAGATGCCTTGGCGAGTTGCTGTAGAAAGTACACACCGCAGCCACAGTGTACTGTTGGTGGATGTTTAAGCAAGTGGATGAGGTGCCGATCAAGCGGACTGGTGTTGTGCTTCTTGAATGTTATTGCAGCTGCACCCACTCAGACAAGTGAAGAGTATTCTATCAAATTCCTGTCTTGGGCCTCATAAATGTGGAGAGGCTTTGGGGAATCAGGAGGTGAGCCACTGGCAGAATGCCCAGCTTCTGACCTCTAGCAATGGCATTTAAGTGCTCGTCTGAAACACTGCCACCTTCTTTATTGTAAAATTAATCTATAAAACAGCTATCTTGTATTTTTAATTGCAAAGATAGCTTTCCAAAATGTGCTTTAAGGATCGCATTGTTTATGTATAAAAATGCATGGATTTCATTCTCGCTGGATCTGAAAAAGCAGGGTCTAATATTTCTAGTGATCGAATGGAACTGTTTTGGTAATGAAATTTAACACTCAAGTATACAAATCCATTTCTATGCTGACTAGAACAGCCAAACTGAAATGAATAGCAAATGTGAGAGGAACCCATTCGCGCTCATTTTCTCCCTTTCCCTGACTCCTTAAATATACCAGACGCTTAATAACTGATTCACTTGAGCCAATGCTGCTGTTATTGCAACCTGTTTTACACAAGATAGATTCAAATGTTTGAGGATTTCAGTAAAGTGTATTGGTGAGCAATTCAGATTTTCTGTTTGTATCTACTTGAACCGTAGGAAAGCATAACATGGACAAATAAAATAGGTGTCCTCAGGGAAGGGAAATGAACCAAACCTTTCTTTGTTTTTCCCTTTTGAAGGTGACAATAGAAGTTAAGAGTAAATGGGGCATTTTAGTTAGAGCTATTTTAGTTCAGACATTTGCAATGTTAACTAAGAAGTTAATTGAACCAAATAGTTTGACTGGCAGAAATGAGTTTAATGGATTGCTACGTGTATTTTGAAAAAGAAGGAATTCAAGTCGATTGGAAATTGGGGTTGAGCTTGCTGGGCCGAATGGCCTTTTGCTGCTCCTGAGGTTTCCTGTTTATTCTAGAATACAAGAACTTTCAGGTTCATGAAGACCAACTGCCCCGTTGGCATATATTAATGTCGAAGTTGGAGCTGGCCTGTCAACGCTCCGACTTTCCTAAATAGAGTTCAGCGAAAGTATTTCAATTGAAAGCGAACCCCTTCCTCACACTTAGCTTCTCCTTTTAATTAAAACTGTTAAGCAGTTTATGTAATAATATTTTCTCAAGTTGAATAACAAAAATGTTGTTTTAGATAAATCATTGAAGAATTTAAGTAATTTATTTCCATAAACCTTCCTCCCAAGGTCCTTTGGCACCTTGATATTTTCCGAAGGAGTTTCAGACAGCTAACCACTCACAAATGTATGGGAGATTCCTGCATCTTCTGTGCTCTCAAGGTAAGAGCTTTTGTACTGTGCTGCCTTTATTGTAAGCTTAAAATTTGTATAATTTTAATTTAAAGTTCTTAACTGTTACTGTTTGTTTTGCTTAACATCCATGATAATTGTGTGGAATGCTTAGAAAATTGTTCTTCATAGTTGGCTCTCCATAACTGGCCTTTTAGAGCAGTCTGCTCTCTCTCGAGTGGGTTACAGCAGCAAGGAGCTGAGGCATACAGACCAGCTGAGGGGCGAATTCAGCACAAACCAGGCATCCGAGCTGTGACCTTGTTGTGTTTGATTTTGACGCCACATCACTGTCCATTACCCATTTGCGAGCCTGCCAATGTTTCTTTATATAAAGCTTGGATTGTAACCTATGGCTTTTTTAAACTTCGAAAGCTTCCCTCCAAGAAAATATTTTCGAATGGTGACAACAAAACGAACTTGTTTACAATGGAGTACTTTCAGTTAATAATTAGTTTGGATTTCCTTTGGGTTTGCTGATGAAATAAAAGGTCTGATAAAATGATCGGGTGTCTTTAACAAATCAATTCATTCGAACATTGCATGAAGATGGAAGAAATACTGCTTCAGTGACCGACGATGTTTCATGTTTCGCACATGGTGACATTAATTTTCAAGACGTGATTTGATATGCTATGATTTTACTGCTTGACACTAAACATTATATGCAACAAATGATTTGGCCATAAGGTGATTGATCGATTATAATAAATTTGTTCTAGTTTGGGTTACATTTACTCTTGCTGCCAAGTATTAATTTAAAGGCTTGTTCACTTGTATTTTTTGAGATATGTCTTCAACCTGAAAGATGGTGCCTGCCTTGTTTGCGTAATTTACTAATTCAAAAAAAATTGCTCTCTTAAGCCGGTAGCAGGCCCCTGCGCCAACTGGTGATGCTGTGGCTGTGAAGTGTTGCATTGGCATTTTTCACCAGGGCCCTGAGTTTGCTCAATAATTACTCAAATTCAGTGTGCAAAGATTGCCGTGCCTTCCTACCAGGTGGGCACTGTAGATTAATGATTGTCAAACCGTGAGAGACCCCCAGCAAATAGCGACACACAACTGCGATCTGGTGACTTTTACAACCATTATTTATGTACAAGAATGCTGAACACTACAATGTTTTATAATCATTAATGACGTCCGATAAACCGCTCTCTTTTGTATCTGTGACTCTTACGAAGTCAACATACATCAAGTGTAATTTACACAATTCCAATGATGAATGTACCAAAAGTTCAATATTCAGCTTTCAAAACTTTAGACACCAAATCTCCTGACTCTATTATTTGTCTTTCATCAGAATCTGCCTTCTGAAGTTCAAGGCACTGAATTGCCTGACCGGAACTGTGATGGGAGGCTGTTGTGTGATTAGTGGCAGAGTCTTTAGCTCTCTTGGCCCTAGTCTCAAGTGTTCCCTCCCTAAATACTTCTGCTCCTCTCTCTCCTTGAAACCCCTTCTCAAAACGCATCTTTTCAACCACTCCTCCTAATCTTCTGCTCGAGTAGTTCAGTGTTTGTTCGCTTATCTATTTCCCCCGTCAAACACGGTGGCACTGATTTCTATGTTTAAGCCATCATATAAATGTTACTGGATGGAGGAGGCTCTTATCCCAACAGATTGGGGACTGTTCCCAAAGTTTGAGCTATGGATACACATTGTTAAGGATGATGGACTATCTGAACATAATCTTTTAAAAATATTTATTCGTTCACGGGATGTGGGCGTCGCCAGCAAGGCTGGCATTTATTGCCCATCCCTAATTGCCCGAGAAGGTGGTGGTGAGCCGCCGCCTTGAACCGCTGTTCTTTGTAGCGGTTTGGTACAACTGAGTGTCTCGCTGGGCCATTTCAGAGGGCAGTTAAGAGTCAACCACATTGCTGTGGGTCTGGAGTCACATATAGGCCAGACTGGGTAAGGACGGCCGATTTCCTTCCCTAAAGGACATTAGAGAACCAGATGGGTTTTTACAACAATCCGGTAGTTTCATGGTCACAGTTACTGACACTAGCTTTTTATTCTGGATTAATTTAATTAACTGAATTTAAATTACCCAGTTGCCATGGTGGGATTTGGACTCATGTCTCTGGATCATTCGTCTAGGCCTCTGGACTACTAGTCCATGTAATATAACCACTGTGCTACCGTTTCTGGATACTTGTCCCTCCCTCCTGTTAGCTCCTCCCTCCATTGGTGCAGTTTTGTGCCGCATTCTCAGTCAGTCTCTCCTTCATTGCGAAGTTGCTGAATACAGATCTGTAACCAGAGAAACTGTTTGATTGTTGAAATTTTGTTGTTGTTGAGTACCTGGGCAGTATTTCACAAATCTCTGGTTATCTTATGTGTTATAAAACAACAGTTTGGAACTTATTCAGTGTTAACAGTTTATGGCCCAGAAATTCCGTTCACCGGCCCCCCGCGGGCGGAGGGCTGCGATTTGGAAAAATCTGCGCTTGGACCGGAGGGCTCCCGGGAGGCACAGACTTCCTTACTTGGGCCTCTCCAAACTGCCGGTGCGCAGGGCCCACGTATCCCAGAGGCGTAGGTAGTTCGCAGCGTCCCTGGGATCACGTGGGCCATGGGGAGCCAATCAGAGAAGGGAATCTCCATTCATAGATTTGACAGGAAGACCTGTCAATTATATGAATAGAGATCACCCACAAAACAGAGTAAAACATTTTTTAAAAAAGCACATTTTTTAAATGACTATAAATTACATAAATTAACTATTTTAAACAAAAATTTAAATTTTTGAAATAAATAATTTAAGTTTTTAATGGGGCTAAAAATAAACTTAACTTTCTTTAAAGTATTTTTAAATGATAAATCAGTGGAAAAACTTTTTTTTAACTTTTCAACTCTTATCCTGGTAAAAGCAGGCCTTACGTCTGCTTTTCCCAGGCACAAGAATTGTAAGTGTTTTCTGCGGGCGGAGGGTCTCCAAAAAGTGGAATTCTCTGCCTGCAGAGGCCCTGCTCCCGGGCAACCAGAGAATCTGTCATGAGCTTTCTTGACAGATCGGAAATGCCGGTTTCCAGCGCATGCGCAGTGCATGCCTCAAACCGGCATTTCCCATGTCCCTACAGCGCGTACCCACCCGTAGGGACCGGAATTTCTGCCCCATATATATTTCCTTGAAATTGAAGGTATGTAGCTTAACTTAATGGTACCCATAAGTCTTCAGAATAACAAGTTAATCTGTAAATATTTGACTAGAGGATGAGTGCAACTCTGGGGCAAGCAATCGTTGAGTCTTTGTCCCATGTTTTTGATGTTGATGAAACTTTTTTTAAAACTTAAAATTGAAATCTCTTGCAATCAACCAAGACAATTATTTTTCAAATCTAACAAACTATCTTTTAAAATATGTTGGTATTTGCAGAAAGAAGGAAGTGGAATGGGACTGGGACTGGTGCTCTTGACCACTGTACATTTGCTCATGTGCTTGCTGTCAGTTTCTTGGAATTATCTATCCCTGTAATTGACATGAGACTCACTGCCTTCACCAAAGTCTTCTGGAACTTATCTCAAACCTGTGCACAAGAAAGAACTATCAAAATAACAGTTACATAACAATAAAAAAAAATACTTTTTGCCAAAAAAGCGCTGTTGCTTTAAATGCTGATTTGTCTTGCTTTGTAAACTAGTAGAATTATTCAGTCAGGCCCACACATATCTGACCTGGTTGCTTGCAGATTGAGTTTGTATGTAAAAGAATTTTGGATTGCTATACCATTGCCATCGGCTGCTAATAGATTTTAGTTTTAAGTTTGGGGCAGATCATTTGCGAGCAATATTACTTGTATCCCAGTAAACCGTTGCTGACTATGATCCAAGATCTTGGACTCTGTTAACTAAATCTGCATTGAAGACCAGACGAATAAAGCCACAATCTTGGAGAAATTGTGTATTTAAAAAAAAAAAAAAAAAAATTGGGGTTATGAACCAGCCATTCGCATCAACAAAGTGACTGAGACCTGTAATATTAAACTAGCCAGGCATCAAAGTAATGCTGCAATCAACTTTAAACTTGGTGAAACTTGAAATAAGCACTCCATGAGACCAGTAACGCCTCACTGCCCATCAGGGGATTAATTCTCGACTCTCAAAGTAATTAGGTCGAATTGGAGATTGGTACGAATTTGCCTGCTGAATTTTGTTGCAGCTGATCAAAGCTCAAGACCATAATGTCCTGAAGTAATTGCACTTCAGTAATGCAATGAAGGCCAGAGAAATCATTAGAGGACTGTGTAATTACATGTAGACACTGCAGATTTTATTTGAGGGTTATGGCAGAGAGCTAGTGACTTGCAGCTGACAGATGTGAGAAGGAACGTTGCAATACACAAAGCAGGCGTTGCACGTTCGTGGTTCCTGCAATCGCTTGAACTTCCTCTCTCTGCCTTTATTTCTCTCTTTTAAATCCCAAGTCCCATCTCTTCAACCAACCCTTCAGGTCACTTCATAACTTCTCCACTAAGGCGCTACATCTCTTTACTTCCTCTGAAATGCCTTGAGACTCTCTTCTGTACTCGAGATGTAATATTTGAGTAGCTTGAGATAATAGTTTATAGCTCAAAGTGCAGCCACTTCTGTAATTTGGACGATAGTAAACCTTTCATGTTTTTGCAATCCACACGTATTAATCCTTATTCTTTCCCATCGATCATACCCATCTGGATCCAACAAAGACATCTTTGAATATTTTCTTAATGACGAGACAAGAAACTAGGCAAGATCAAAAGGCTTTAGGTGTCCCTGTACAGAAATCACTAAAAAGGTAGTGTACAGGGACAAAAAGGAATCAAAGGGGCTAATGGAATGTTTGCCTTTATCTCGGAGGGTAGGAATACAAAGGGGAGGAAGTTATGCTTCAGTTGTACAGAGCCTCGGTCAGACCTCATCTGGAGCACTGCATTCCGTTCTGGGCACCACATTTCAGGAAGGATATATTGGCCTTGGAGGTACAGCGCTGATTTACTAGAATGATACTGTGGCTTAAAGGGTTGAATTATACACACAGGTTGCATAAACTTGGGTTGTATTCCCTTGAGTTCAAAAGATTGAGGGGTGATCTAATTGAGGTGTTTAAAATGACGAAAGGATTCGATAGTCGATATAAAAGAAGCTCTTTCCTCTGGTGGAGGAGTCCGGGACAAGGGGCGCAATGTTAACATTTGAACTCTGCCATTCGGGAGTGAGATCAGGAACCACTTTTTCACAACAAAGGTCAGGGAAATGTGGAATTCTCTTCCCCCAAAAAGCTGTTGCTGTTGGTTCATTTAAAATTTTCAAGACAGACATCAACAGATTTTTGTTAGGTAAGGGTTTCAAGGGCTGTGGATCAAAGGCAGTAAATGGGATTGAGGTACAGACCTGCCTTGATCCAGTTGAACAATGAAGTGGCCCAGCAGCTTTTCCTATGGTCCTATCATGACCTGCATGAAAGACTATTTTAGTTGAGCGAAAATGTGTTTTCTTAATTATGAAACGAGTGTTGAGGGTGAATTTCCCCAGTCAGAAACTTTACTTAGTAAAACTTTATGTAATAGCTTGGGGTAGGGTGCGGAGGGGAGATAAGATGAATATTTAAGAGGGTAACTTTTTTTAAAAACTACCAAAAGATAGTTACTACCTCTGCCACATGAGAATTTAGAGTTTATCTGCAAGAATAATGAAGCCTTTTGTGAATTATAAATGGTTTGTCTTTAATGATTAATGCTTCAGATGCCTGCTTTCATATTTTCCATATTGCAGCCATTCGAGCCTGTCAGTGCAGGAATGACTCGAGCACTTGTGCGTTATAGATGGTTTCTCGTTAATGACGTATGGTACAAATTGTGTTATATAACGGGCCGGATTCCAGGTTTTAACTCCAAATTTGAAAGGCTACAGAAATGAACAAACCGCACTGTAGTCTGGTGACCTTGGATTGGTATTGACTTCAAACTCCTGTGGCGTTGTGCTACAGTTAACCCTAAATCAAAGTTACGATGGTTTTTACATTCCATTTATGTACAACAGAAATGAGTGCCTTTTTCAAATATATGCAAACTGCAGTTAAGTCAACCATTTAAAGTATGAAGAAATGTATTTTTCTGTTGATCATCTGAGATTATTAATTCTGAGCATATTGATTCTGTGAGGAGAAATGTAAGAACCCCTAATTTTAATCATTTGTCCATGGCCCAATTCTAGCACGGGCACTCTCCAATTTGTGGACAAGTGCCTTGCTGGAAACCAAGCTGAGCTACAGATGGGGAGAGTAGACCTGGAATCTCTGGTCTCTAAATTAGCTTGTCTCAGCCAGGACACAGAGCAGAAGATGTGAGTCTAGGTTCGGATCAGCTATGATCCTATCGAGTGGCGGAGCAGGCCCGAGGGGCCGTATGGCCTACTCCTGCTCCTACTTCTTAGGTTCTTTATTGTCAGCCTGGCTCAGTGGCAGCACTCTTGCCTGAGTCAGAAGGTTGCCAATGATAGCATGGAGGACATATATATTCAACTACAGCAGGAATCCAAACTGAACCCAACTCTGTACTCCTCTGACATTGAGGCTTTCAAGCAGGAGTCAATAAAAAGCATTCATGAATGGGAACTTTATTATTCCTGACTCTAATCCAGGAATGCCAAGGCCAATCATTGCATTTATATTGCGCTTTTCTCATCTTCCGAACGTTCCATAGCACTTCACAGCCAATGAAGTACTTATGAAGTGTAATCCCTGTTTAGAATGGGCAAACGCAGCAGCCAATTAGCACACAGGAAGGTCCCACAAGCAACATGCTCGTGCACGAAGATTGGCCACTTGGGTTATGTAACAGAGTCTCTGCTGCCCTTGGAACTGTAATCCTGAAAGAGTTGGTGCCATTGGAAGAGAAGGGGGAAATAAGACGACGTGTAACCTCAACTGAGCAGCAATTGTCAACGTTGAAATACTGGCACAAATTAGTTCTTCGGTAAAACCTCCGTGTTCTGTGTAATAGATAAATGTTGAGTGTGTGATTTCAGTGCAGTCTGAGCCAATTTATTGGCTCCTTTTGTAGGTTAATCTTGTAATGGGCACGGCATTTGCATTAATTATCTGTAAACAAGTTTAAAAAATTTGAATATGTCCTGGCTTTGATCTGTGATGCAATGCATTGTCTCTTCCTGTTTTCAAACATTTCTTATTACATGAAACAAACTTGAGACTTTTCCAAAAAAGAAACAATCAACAAAAACAAACATTCAGGATGCTTGTTTTACACTGACTGACCAAATACGTCAGTCACCTGTACAATTCACATGGAGATAGCCAACATAAATTCTCAAATAACAACCGATCGCTGTTTCACCTGGAAGGGGTGTTTGGGGCCCTGGACAGTGGGAAGGGAGGAGGTAAAAGGGCAGGTGTTGCATCTCCTGCGCTTGCAAGGGAAGGTGCCGTGGGGAGAGGAGGGGCTGTTGGGGGTGATTGAGGAGTGGACCAGGGTGTTGCGGAGGGAGCGGTCCCTTCGGAATGCTGAAAGGGGAGGTGAGGGGAAGATGCGTGATCCCACTACCAAAAGCAATCTGCACTTTTACCTCCTCCCTTCCCACTGTCCAGGGCCCCAAACACTCCATCCAGGTGAAACAGCGATTTACTTGTACTTCTTGCGATTTAGTATATTGTATTCGCTGCTCACGATGCGGTCTCCTCTACATTGGGGAGACCAAACGCAGATTGGGCGACCGTTTTGCGGAACACCTCAGTTTTGCCTGTAAGGGTGACCCCGAGCTTCCAGTCGCTTGTTACTTTAATTCTCCCCTCCACCCCCACTCTGTCCTCGGCCTCTTACACTGTTCCAATGAAGCTCAACGTAAGCTCGAGGAACAGCACCTCATCTTTTGATTAGGCACTTTACAGCCTTCTGGACTCAACATTAAGTTCAACAATTTCAGACTGTAACCTCTCCATTTTTTCAGGCGGCAGCTGTTCATGATTCTGCCATCCTCATTTGCAACATTGTCGTCTCTCCCGCGTTCAATCCCAGCACAGATCGTGCCTTCAGTTCACCCCCCCCCCCCCCCCCCGCCACCCCTTTCCCAGCCTCTGCACTTTCTTAAAACCTGTTAGATTTCCAACTTTTTCCTCAGTTCTGACGAAGGGTCATCGACCTGAAACGTTAACTCTGTTTCTCTCTCCACGGATGCTGCCTGGCCTGCTGAGTATTTCCAGCATTTTCTGTTCCAGATTTCCAGCATCTGCAGTATTTTGCTATTGTATAAATTCTCAAAGATAGCTTCTGCAGAAATTTCAAAATGATTACATTTACTCTTTGCATTTGTGTTCTGTTCTTCAAGCCCATGGATTCACTTGAAAATGGATCTGCAAAATGTCTGTCTGACTTAATGACTGTTTGAAATTATGCATCATCTGAATAATTATTGTCTGGTTTCGATACAGTAGAACTTGTGTGAAAGAATAACAAACTTAATATTTTTATTACTTGGTGTAAAGTTGATAAGTATAATGCCAATGAATTTTCCACTTGAAAATACTTGTACTGCTGTTTTACAAGAATCATTTTGAATTGAAGTTTGAGAAGGGGAGAAAGAGGGGACAGCAACTTCATTTAATAGAGTTGAAGTAATTTTTTTCAAACCAACTTGCTGTCAAACTAGTCTCAAGTGTCCTTGGCTAAACCTGGAAACTGGGCACTTCATGTTCTTGTTATTGATGCTGTGGCAATTACTGCTATTTAGCAAAGTGCGGATTGTACAACAATGCCAACAAAATCTTAGCAGCAGTTAGTACAGTAAAAATTCTCCTCCAGTTCATGTGGGACTTATCATTTATCTCTAAGATCTGGTTTGTTTGAGATATGGAGCTTGGCAAAACTTCAGAAATTGCTTCTGTGCTTAGTTGCCTTTATTTCATTCCATGAAAGTGTTTGTGACTGACCTTTTCATCTGGATTCTGGCCCACACTGAATCAGGAAAAATGTTCTGCAGACACAAGAGTGACGTTTGTTTTGATGCAAGGATCTGTTTTTAGTGAAAGTTATTTCACGTACACTGCAAGAATGTTTCTTGGCAGGAAGGACAAAGAAGTACTGTACATTGATTAAATTGAAATGTTGTTGCCATTAGTATTTTGCTGCAAATTAAGAGATGGTAAACTGGATGCTGTGTCCTCACTGAATACCAGTGAGGCGGCGCAATGTTCTATCCTATAGCTGCCTTTTATATTGCGTGTAATTCAGCTGATGGCAATCTGAGAGTGAACTAATGATAGAATAATCATAGGGATGGGCAATAAATGCTGGCCTTGCCAGCGACGCCCAGATCCCATAAGCAAATTTAAAAAAAAAAAAAAAAAAAATCATAGAATGGTTACAGCACCGAAGGAGGCCATTCGGCCCGTCGAGCCCGTGCCGACTCTCTGCAAGAGCACTTCAGCTAGTCCCACTCCCCTGCCCTTTCCCCGGAGCCCTGCAAATTTTTTTCCTTCAGGCACTTATCCAATTCCCTTTTGAAAGCCACAATTGAATCTGCCTCCACCACCCTCTCAGGCAGAGCATTCCAGATCCTAACCACTTGCTGAGTAAAAAAAGTTTTTCCTCAAGTCGCCTTTGGTTCTTTTGCAAATCACCTTAAATCTGTGTCCTCTGGTTCTCGACCCTTCTGCCAGTGGGAACAGTTTCTCTCGATCTACTCTGTCTAGGCCCCTCATGATTTTGAACACCTCGATCAAATCGCCTCTCGACTTTCTCTGCTCTAAGGAGAACAACCCCACCTTCTCCAGTCTATCCACGTAACTGAAGTCCCTCATCCCTGGAATCATTCTTGTAAACCTTTTATGCACCCTCTCTAAGGCCTTCACAACCTTCCTAAAGTGCGGTGCCCAGAACTGGTCACACGACTCCAGTTGAGGTCGGAGCAGTGTTTTATACAGGTTCATCATAACTTTCTTGTTTTTGTACTCTATGCCTCTATTTATGAAGCCCAGGATCCCGTATGCTTTTTTAACCGCTTTCTCAACCTGCTCTTCCACCTTCAATGATTTGTGCACATATACCCCCAGGTCGCTCTGTTCATGCACCCCCTTTAGAATTGTACCCTTTAGTTTATATTGCCTCTCCTCATTCTTCCTACCAAAATGTATCACTTTGCACTTTTCTGCGTTAAATTTTATCTGCCACGTGTCCGCCCATTCCACCAGCCTGTCTGTCTTCCTGAAGTCTATCACTATCCTCCTCACTGTTCACTATACTTCCAAGTTTTGTGTCCTCTGCACATTTTGAAATTGTGCCCTGTACACCCAAGTCTAAGTCATTAATATAGATCAGGAAAAGCCGTAGTCCTAGTAATGACCCCTGGGGAACACCACTGTATACCTTCCTCCAGTCCGAAAAACTCGAGAGTTTCAAGGTTTGACATGGTTGGGGTCAGGTAAGAATATAAGAAATAGGAGCAGGAGTCGGCCCTTCGAGCCTGCTCCGCCATTCAGTGAGATCATGGCTAATCTTCTCCCTCAACCCCACCTTCCTGCACTGTCCCCATGTCCCTTGGTTCCCTTAGTATCCAAAAATCTGTCGATCTCTGTCTTGAATATACTCAACGACTGAGCCTCCACAGCCCTCTGGGGCAGAGAATTCCAAAGATTCACCACCCGCTGAGTGAAGACATTTCTCTCCATCCCAGTCCTAATTTGCCGACCCTTGTTCTGAGGCTGTGACCCCTGGTTCCAGACTCCCCAGCCAGGGGAAGCCCCCTCCCAGTAAGACCGATTTTTAACTGGGTTTTCCCATTGACTGGTCGAAGCGAATCCAGCCAGTGTACCTTTGTGTTGCTGTCAGCTGTGTAAGATAGGTGCAGCTGGAGTTGGTCCCATTAAATCCATGATAAAAGCAGCTACAACCGTTCAACCTGGCACTCGTGGGCATTATTCCCAGATTCGGAATGGCTGGCAGTTGGGTTGCTGGTATCTAGATACTTTATGCGAGATTATCATACAATTTAGTGCCAAGTTAGGCTGTTCGATCTAGCTACAGAGCTACCAGTAATGAGGCTGCAGCTCAGTAAAACCAAAGATGCTGATTGCTCTCCGCTTTCATTATAAAGATGCTCTTGGGTTTTGTGGTAAACCACTGTTATCGTTCACAACCGTTCACTATTGTTACACTGTTGTTATCACTGTTTACACTGTTGTTATCACTACACAAGGTTACCTCTTGCCACGCACGCTGTTATACCTAGGCATACCTCAGCTGACTCCGCCCATGGCTCCGCCTGCTTGCCCAGGTATAAAGGTGACCGCTTGGCTAGTATTCTTCCTTGTTGGAACCGATCACCCACGAGGGTGGGCTCTGTTATTTAGCCAATAAAAACCTATAGTTACTATCTTAACTCGTTGCTTTTCATGGAATGAATTGATAGGTATATCGATTTTATTGGCTAAATTTTGAAATGAATGGACTGGAGCAGCCAAACGGCCAGCTACAACAGCCCCAGCAGCCGACTTGGCTGCGAGCCCTCCGGCCGCCGTACCTGGATCTAAATCCACAGGCAGCGAATTCAGCCCTCGACTTCGATCACTGGCTGAGCTGCTTTGAATCCTACCTGGTAGCCTCCGGCGTGCCATCGGAAGCCGACAAACTAAGAGTTCTGACCGCCCAGGTGAGCCCTAAAGTATTTGCACTCATCCGGGACCTTGCTACATACGAGGAGGCAATCGACCTGCTAAAAGAGCAGTACCGGAGCCCAGTAAATTCTATGTATGCCAGACATCTCCTAAGATCCCGCTCGCAACAGCCAGGAGAGTCTGTAGATGAATTTTTACGGGCGCTACAAACACTCGGCAGGGACTGTGACTTTAAAGCTGTATCGGCTGCACAACATGCTGAAGGAAATATCCGTGATGCCTTCGTGAAAGGCCTTCGGTCCGACTACTCACGGCAAAGACTGCTCGACTCAACGGACCTCGGCTTGAAAGCAGCTGCAGCCCTCGCTCGCTCCCTGGAAGTGGCCCATCGGGACCTCGAGGCGTACTCCGGGTACAGTGCTGCGCGACCCTGGGACTCGGGCCCGACTTTGGCCGCAATACCCCTCGCACCGCCGCCCCTGGGACCTACTACGGCGTCGGTGTCCCGGAATCGATCGGGACCGCCACCCTCGGGACCGGCAGCGGAGCCCCGCGATCGGGCCGCCAGCTGCTATTTCTGTGGCCAGGCGAGACATCAAAGGGCGCGCTGTCCTGCAAGGAACGCGACCTGCTCCGGATGCGAAAAAAAAGGCCACTTCGCAAACGCCTGCAGGGGGAAAGCCACAGACGCCAGCAGTGCCTCATGTGAGTCGTGGGGGCGGCCATCTTTGATCAAGGCCACCGACGCCAGCAGTGCCTCATGTGAGTCGTGGGGGCGGCCATCTTCTCCGACATTTTGTTCAACTTCGACCTCGTGGGGATCCGCGTCATGGGCGCCGCCATTTTGTTCGCCGCACTCGGCCGCCATTTTGTCTCCAGACCCAACCACCGCCTCACCTGCCGACTACAGCAGCTCACTCAGCCATACACTGGCCTCCGTCACGCTTGACCAAGCTCTCCCGCATCATCTGTCCAGGTCCATGATGGACATCGAAGTAAACGGCCACGCCACGACCTGCCTGTTCGACAGCGGGAGCACGGAGAGTTTTATTCACCCAGACACGGTGCGCTGCTACTCCCTCACTGTCCGGCCAACGCGCCATCGGATCTCGATGGCGTCGAAGTCCCATTCAACAGACGTCAGCGGCTACTGTGTGGTGACCCTGTCGGTTAGGGGCACGGAATATAAAAACTTTAAACTTCTCGTCCTGCCCCAGCTCTGCGCTGCCGTCCTACTAGGGCTGGATTTCCAATGCCACCTTCAAAGTGTCACTTTGGCATACGGTGGACCCCTCCCCCCACTCACAGTCTACAGCCAGTAGTTTTTAAACCGCCCGCCGCGTACCACCTGCGGCCTCTCCACTCTCAGTCCCGCCCCCCTCCTTGTTCGCTAACCTCACCCGCGACTCTAAACCCGTCGCTACCAAGAGCAGGCGGTACAGCGCCGGGGACAGAGCTTTTATTAGCTCTGAGGTGCAGCGACTCCTGAAGGAGGGCATCATCGAGGGGAGCACCAGCCCCTGGCGTGCCCAGGTCGTAGTCGTTAAGACCGGCAATAAACACCGCCTGGTCATCGACTACAGCCAAACCATAAACCGGTACACCCAGCTGGACGCATACCCCCTTCCCCGCATATCTGATATGGTCAACCAGATTGCACAGTACCGGGTATTCTCCTCCATCGACCTTAAGTCGGCCTATCACCAACTCCCTATCCGCCCTGAGGACCGCCAGTATACCGCCTTCGAGGCGAATGGCCGCCTCTACCACTTCCTTAGGGTTCCCTTCGGCGTCACCAACGGGGTTTTGGTCTTCCAAAGGGAGATGGACCGGATGGTTGACCAGAACGCGCTGCAGGCCACGTTTCCTTATCTAGATAACGTCACCATCTGCGGCCACGACCAGCAGGACCATGATGTTAATCTGGAGAAATTACTCCGTACGGCCCAACGGCTGAATCTCACTTACAATAAGGAGAAATGTATGTTTAACACCTCGCGCCTTGCCATCCTCGGCTGCGTAGTAGAGAACGGAGTCATCGGCCCCGACCCCGAAAGAATGCGCCCCCTCATGGAGCTTCCCCTTCCCCACTGTCAAAAGGCACTGAAGAGAACCCTGGGGCTCTTCGCTTACTATGCCCAATGGGTGCCCAATTATGCGGACAAAGCCAGACCCCTCATGAAGTCCACCTCCTTCCCCCTGACAGCAGAAGCATGCGCAGCCTTCTCCCTCATAAAAGGAGACATTGCGAAGGCCACAATGCACGCAGTGGACGAGTCCATCCCTTTCCAAGTGGAGAGCGATGCATCCGACTTCGCCCTAGCTGCAACCCTTAACCAGGCGGGGAGACCTGTGGCCTTCTTCTCAAGGACCCTCCAGGGCCCTGAGATCCGACACTCTTCTGTCGAGAAGGAGGCCCAGGCGATTGTGGAAGCGGTACGACGCTGGAGGCATTACCTGGCAGGCAAACGATTTACCCTCCTCACCGACCAGCGTTCGGTTGCTTTTATGTTTAATAACAAGCTGAGGGGCAAAATCAAGAACGACAAGATCTTGAGGTGGAGAATCGAGCTCTCCACCTACGATTACGATATCTTGTACCGGCCTGGTAAACTCAACGAGCCCCCAGATGCTCTATCACGAGGTACATGCGCCAACGCGCAAGTTGATAGACTGCGGACACTCCACAACGACCTCTGCCACCCCGGGGTCACTAGACTTTACCACTTCATTAAGGCCCGCAACCTGCCCTACTCCATCGAGGAGGTCAGGACCATGACCAGGAACTGCCAAGCCTGTGCCGAATGCAAACCGCATTTCTATAGGCCGGACAGAGCAAGCCTGATCAAGGCCACCCGCCCCTTCGAGCGCTTGAGCATCGATTTTAAGGGGCCCCTCCCGTCCTCTGACCGTAATGTGTACTTCCTCAACATTATTGACGAGTACTCCCGTTTCCCCTTTGCCACCCCTTGCCCAGACATGACCAGTACCACGGTCATCAAATGCCTGAACGACCTCTTCGCCTTGTTCGGGTTCCCGAACTATATACATAGCGACCGGGGCTCATCCTTCATGAGCGAGGAACTTCGCCAGTTCCTGCTCGCGAGCGGTATTGCTGCGAGCAGGACCACCAGCTACAACCCCCGGGGGAACGGCCAGGTGGAAAGAGAGAACGCGACAGTTTGGAAGGCCGTCCTCTTAGCCCTAAAGTCTAAGGGCCTCCCAACCTCTCGCTGGCAGGAAGTCCTCCCGGCAGCGCTCCATTCCATCCGGTCACTGCTTTGTACTGCCATTAACGCCACCCCTCATGAGCAAATGTTTGTTTTCCCCAGGAAGTCGACTACGGGAACCTCGCTACCAACATGGCTGACTTCTCCGGGGCCCGTCCTGCTGCAGAAGCACGTGAGGACCCATAAAACGGACCCCCTGGTCGAGAGGGTGAACCTCCTGCACGCCAACCCCCAGTATGCCTATGTGGCATACCCAGACGGGCGGGAGGACACAGTCTCCTTGCGAGACCTCGCACCCTCGGGCACCCCTGAGATACCACCGTTATCCCCCACCACTCCCCCAAATCCAGCTCCTGTAGGCGGCATGCCGGAACCCCAGGAGCCTTCGTCGACCACGCAGACACCAGCATTAACATCGGATACTGCACCACCGCCGCCGCTGCTGCGTCGATCAGAAAGGCTTACGAGGCCTCCTGATAGACTGACATACACGAACTGGTAGTACACTTCACCCCGCCGGACTCAATTTTAAACAAGGGGTGAATGTGGTAAACCACTGTTATCGTTCACAACCGTTCACTATTGTTACACTGTTGTTATCACTGTTTACACTGTTGTTATCACTACACAAGGTTACCTCTTGCCACGCACGCTGTTATACCTAGGCATACCTCAGCTGACTCCGCCCATGGCTCCGCCTGCTTGCCCAGGTATAAAGGTGACCGCTTGGCTAGTATTCTTCCTTGTTGGAACCGATCACCCACGAGGGTGGGCTCTGTTATTTAGCCAATAAAAACCTATAGTTACTATCTTAACTCGTCGCTTTTCATGGAATGAATTGATAGGTATATCAGGTTTAAAGTAATTTTCATACTTTTTTTTAAAGAAGTTGTCAAAAACTCTCAAGAATTCTGGAAATACACAGCAGGTCAAATAGGATCTGTAAATTGAGATTTTGGGTGTGTGTACTTAATCAAAAATTTTCTCTTGACGTATTCTGATTGACCTATGTACTTCCAGCATTTCCTGTTTTATTACAGATTTGCAGGTTTTCCTTTGCATTTTGCTGAAAATGGCAGTGGACTGCCATAGTTAATGATTGCATGGCCACTTGCTTTGTAAACCCAGCTTTTCTTACTCACCAGTCAAATCACTGGAACTAATGTGCAACACTTTCCTCTATTCTATCTCTTCCTTTATTCACTGTCGCTGCTAAACTGGCAGTCTAAACAAAGTGAGAACAACAATACCATGGGAGAATGACATTCTGAGGCAAAAGTAAGTGGACACGTGGGTGGATTAGGGATGGTGACCAAAGGCAAGATCGAAGAGGTAGGTTTTGAGGAGACATTGAAAGTATGGAGAAAGTCGCCAAAATGGAGGGTTTTAGGGAGATTATTCGGGGCTGAAGGTTCAGTGGCCAAATATGGAGTCAAGAAAGGGAAGGTTATCAAGATGTCAAGAGTTGGAAGAGCAGAGAGCATGTACTTGTACAGTTACTTAAGGTTGAAGGATTTTGCAGAGGTAGGGAAGATTGAGGCCTCTGAGAAACCTGTAGAGGGGGACAAGCATTTTGAAATGGCAGCGTTGGAGTAAGAAAGCCAATGCAGGTTGGTGAGTGTCGGGCTAATGAGGGAGTGTGACTTCATGCTGCCGCTGGAGGCTGTCTGCATCCTAAAGAGATTGCTTCCAGGGGTGCCTCTGGAGGTAGCACCATGTCAAGCATCAAAATCCGAATTGGACTCTGATTGGAGGGGATTGTTTTCTGGCTGGCAGCAGCCTATACGTCAGTAAAAGAAGTCTTTTGGGGGGGTTGGGGGCGGGGATGTGATTCTAAATCATGAAACATGCCCGTGAAGTTTTTATGTTGTGGCTTCCGTAGAACCCAGTCAGCAATTAACTGACTGTTGCTACGGAATTGGGTCCTGGAATCAGTACTGCTGAAGTGATTGGACAATGTTTAATGCACCATTCGAGGTGTAGTGTAAACAGAGCTCCGATTTAGATACTACGAAAAGTTCTGGTACATTGATCCCTGTGAGCACCAAATTGTTAAACAAGTGAAGCTTTCAACCTTTGTTACTGTCTCAATGGAAATTTGTTCTGTACGTCTGCTGGTCATACCTGCTATTTTTAAAATGGTGGAAGAGACATGATCTGGTGTGGACTGCTTTTTAAAAAAAAAAATCAAATCCAGTTTAAGCTTGTGCCAATTTCATGTACTCAACAGAAAATTAATTGGGCATGGTACACTGCACTGCACACCCATTTAATCCAGTCACTGAGTTTGTTCTGAGGAACAGTGCTCACATTGTTTTTGTAATTAAAGAGATTTCAAAATGCATCTCAAGCTTTGCTTTAAAGCTGTGAAATGTTTTTTATGCAATGTATTTGAGTAAGCTCACCTGACTGTACAGAAGCCCCACTTGAAGCTGTCAGTGATGATTTAGAGTAGCTTTAATCCAGTTGTAAACAAACATTGGGGAACTTGATCGAAACCCTGATGCATGGCTATGACATTTAAGGGTGGGGAGGTAATGCAAGCAAGTCTTTACTTCGCTGTTGCCATGGTTGTGTTACCAGGAAGTTAAGCAACAGAGGCAAAAGTGGTGCTCATTTCATATTGTGAATTTGAAACTATACAGGACTTGGTTCCCTTGAACTGACCAGACTGTTTATGTGGATAATGTTAACAAATCCTTGTTCTCTTCACTGCGGAACCAAAATTTGCAAAGTCAAGACAAAACAAACTTGCCACATTCGCTCTTTTTGAAAACATGCCCGAAGTGGCTTGGGACACGAAACAAATATTGCAAACCAATTGCTGATGTGCAGACCTTGCTTTTAATCTCCTGTGTTTGGGGGCCAGCCACAAGTACATGTAATAAGCAGTGTGGTTTCACTCCTGGTATTTGTCACGCTCTCTTCCCCAGGACAACATAGCTGTACATGCACAATTATCTCTCGCCAGCATTCGAATGCTGGCTAAATGTTGTAACATCAGAATTTATTTTTAAGAAGTTTCCAAGCTGCAAATGTTTTAAACAATGATGGTGCAGGAGGTGAGAAGCCTCGTCAGGTAAGGCTACCTCTCTGAAGTGGTCTCGCATTGCTTGCTCAAATGTACTTTGGGTTACTCCACACCCAAATGACACTGTTTGTGTTGATTGACCACTTCTCTTGGTCACAGCTGTGTTATTGAGCTATTTGAGGTATTTGGTTAATTAAGGTGTGTGTGTAGATTATAATTAGATAGCCAGGCAACTGTTTAGAAACGTGTTCAATCCTGATATGTTTAATTTTTAATTTTAGTATGTATTCTTGTGTAGTCTCCTGCTAGACACCCTGTGGGCAGTTGTAAAATTTGTTTCTACTGAACAGTCCTTGTTTATAAAAGGTGCAGAATTTCTTGGAGGAGCGAATTTGAAATGCTGGTTTAAGCCCTTTGTCTACAAATACTTTGCTATGACAAAAAAATTCAAGTGTCATACCTAATCAAATTCTCAGCTTTCGCTAACTATCGTCTTATGCCGTTCAGTTTGCTCCAGACTGGCTTGAAGAGGTTTTGGGCACAGCCCAGTATGGTTCCAGTGACCTTGTAAGTTGTGCAGAGCTCTGGTCGTAATGCTTTGACATAAAATTAACTCTGTTAGATTATCATTTTCAATTTAGGTTTTTTGTGGAAAAATACCATCAGATCAACTCAGAATATTTTACATACTGAGAAGCTGGATGCTAAGCTGCCCTGCACTCAATGCATGAACCTCAAACTGTGTGAATTGCAATTCTGCAGAACCGTAGATTGTATTCAGCTTGGCTAGGGTTATCCCAATTGATTGTAGTGGATCCATTCTGCCTGACACACATGCCCACTTTATAGGAATAGGACCATGAATTTCCACAGGTTTAATGGGAATTTTCCAGCCCATGCCAACTTGTTCGATTAAGAGCTGAAGGATTGTTACTGTGAATAGGATAAGCTTTGTGTTCTCTGTGCCTCACCAATGATTCTGCTGATGTTGGCAACAAACACTTGCATATAAGGTAGGCCATGCACAAGGTAACCACTCCATAGAATTCCACTCACAAAAATCCATAACTGTCCTCAAGGTCAGCATTGCAAACCTTCTATCCACCAACATTTTCATGTTCATGTCAGCTGCTGCCCACAAATACATTACTTTTTAACCAGTACAGTCCTGTCCTCATAATTTCACACTTTCAGCCCCGTATCATTCTGGTAACATTGCACACAGTACATTCTAGGCTAGCAGCCTTTCTGTAAGCGCGAATCTTCCCATCTTGCAAATGAGCTCTGGGGAATGCACTGCACACTGGAAAATGTGACATAATCACACGCTACAACAAAGAAATCTCTGCTGCTCCTCAATCTCCCATCTAACAATGGTGTTACCCATGAACAAAGTTTAAAGGTGCTGTCATTTCCAATGGCGTTTCAGTGAAGTCAGTTAACGTTACCCACTGCCCTGAGTGCCAGCCGTGGCTCGGTGGGCAGCACACTCGCCTCCAACTCGGAAGGTGTGGGTTCAAGCTCCACTCCTGAGCCTCGAGCACAGAATCTAGGCTGACACTTCAGTGCAGTACGGAGCAAGTGCACATTTATCCCTCAACCAACATCTGAAACAGATGATCTGGTCATTTATCTCGTCGTTGTTTGTGGGGAAGCTTACTGTGCACAAATTTCCAACTGAATGAAGCCAGTGCCAGTAGCTCAAATGATACCAATTACCATCAGACTACCTGACAGTCCAGCGCACTGTTTGGTTCAAGGTTGAAAGCGTAACAATCTTTACCAAGACATAGCAATAACTTATGTCTCAGAAAGAAATGGCCTTACACCTTGATTAAACAGCTCAATCTACAGCACAAAAGCTATTTTTGGGCTTGTGCACTCCTGAGAAATGGATAACACATATATTCCCTGCTAAAAACAGATCACACAAACACCTTTAATAAGCATCCTCTAATTGAAAGAGAAAGCTTGTCTCTTTTCCTGGCATTTCAGTGAAAATCTTAGCTGTGACGACAGTAAATAGCGCAAAACTGAGAACGCCCCATAATTACTGAACTACAAGAGTGGGAAAAGCAACTGGTGGAGGGGGGTTGCAGAGAATAATGGGTTCAGTGGTCATTAATACCGTGCCTGATTTCACAGAGTATGCGGCAAGGTGATTTAACCATTTTAATCCCAGGATTTTGTCAACTCTTCATTTCAAGCCTATTGCCAGGGAAGGGGAGACTAAGAGAATTTCTCTTTCCTTCATTCTGTAAAAGACCCCTTTTAAACTATGATCGAAAAATTACTCTCAAATACTCGTCAAACACTCCATTAGGCAATTTGAATTGAGCACAATAATCTGAATGTGCACACAAGTTTGTCAAGTGATTAAAAATGAATTTCTATATAATTACACTGTCATGTAAGAAGGAGTGATTGATGGGGGACTGAGTTTACTGTGACAAATGCACCATTAGCCTTAGAAACAGTGCATTAGAGCTTCATACTGAGCCCCTGAATGTGAAAGCACAGATTTAAGTTTCAAACATTTATGTCATAAATACATACATACCCGACATCACTAGTAGGGAAAATGGGGACAAGGTAACAGGGCACTTAGAAAAATCATAGTATGATTGGGCAAAGTCAACACGGATTCATGAAAGGGAAATCGTGGTTGACAAATGTGTTGAGTTTTTTTGAGGTTGTAACTAGCAGGGTCGATAAAGTGGAACCAGTGGATGTAGAAACCTAGAAACATAGAAGATAGGAGTAGGCCATTCGGCCCCTCGAGCCTGCTCCGCCATTCAATGAGATCATGGCTGATCATCCAAATTCAGTACCCTGTCCCTGCCTTCTCCCCATATCCCTTGATCCCTTTAGCCTTAAGAAATATATCCAACTCTTTCTTGAATATACTTAATGAACTGGCCTCCACCGCACTCTGTGGCAGAGAATTCCACAGGTTCACCACTCTGGGTGAAGAAATTCCTCCTCATTTCAGTCCTAAATGGCTTACCCCTTATCCTTGGACTATGACCCCTGGTTCTGGACTCCCCGACCATCAGAAACATCCTTCCTGCATCTAGTCTGTCCAGTCCTGACAGAATTTTATAGGTTTCGATGAGATCCCCTCTCAATCTTCTAAACTCCACTGAGTATATGCCCAATCGACACAATCTCTCCTCATACGTCATTCCTGCCATCCCAGGGATCAGCCTGGTGAATCTTCGCTGCACTCCTTCCATGGCAAGAACGTCCTTCCTCAGGTAAGGCGATCAAAACTGCACACAATACTCAAGGTGCGGTCTCACCAAGGCCCTGTACAACTGTAGCAAGTCATCCTTGTTCCTGTACTCGAACCCTCTTGCTACGAAGGCCAACATACCATTTGCCTTCTTAACCGCCTGCTGCACCTGCATGCTTACCTTCAGCGACTGGTGCACAAGAACACCCAGGTCTCTCTGCACTTCCCCTTCTCCCAATCTATTGCCATTCAAATAATCTGCCTTCCTGTTTTTGCCACCAAAGTGGATAACCTCACATTTATCCACATTATAGTGCATTTGCCATGTTTCTGCCCAATCACCCAACCTGTCCAAATCGTACTGGAG
Source organism: Somniosus microcephalus (assembly GCF_052327205.1). Taxonomy (NCBI): domain Eukaryota; kingdom Metazoa; phylum Chordata; class Chondrichthyes; order Squaliformes; family Somniosidae; genus Somniosus; species Somniosus microcephalus. The sequence goes on along the minus strand of NC_141015.1, from coordinate 43,968,194 downwards.
TTTCACGACATCCTCCTCACAGCATACCCTCCCACCCAGCTTTGTGTCGTCTGCAAATTTGGAGATATTACATCCAATTCCCTCGCCCAGATCATCAATATATATTGTGAACAGCTGGGGTCCTAGGACCGATCCTTGCGGTACCCCACTAGTCACTGCCTGCCACTCGGAAAACGACCCGTTTATTCCAACTCTTTGCTTTCTGTCCGCCAACCAGTTCTCTATGCAATTATATAGGGCCCTGGTGAGACCACACCTGGAGTATTGTGTACAGTTTTGGTCTCCTTACCTAAGGAAGGATATACTTGCCTTAGAGGGAGTGCAGCGAAGGTTCACTGGACTGGTTCCTGGGATGGGGGGGATTGCCCTATGAGGAGAGATTGAGTAGACTAGGCCCATATTCCCTAGAGTTTAGAAGAATGAGAGGTGATCTCATTGAAACATATACAATTCTTAAGGGGCTTGACAGGGTAGATTCTGGGAGGGTGTTTCCCCTGGCTGGAGGGTCTAGAACTAGGGGTCACAGTCACAATCTCAGAATAAGGGGTCGGCCATTTAAGACTGAGATGAGGAGAAATTTCTTCTCAGAGGGTTGTGAATCTTTGGAACTATCTACCGCAGAGAGCTGCGGAGGCTCAGTCATCGAGTATATCCAAGACAGAGAGCTGTAGATTTTTGGATACTAAGGGAATCGAGGGATATGGGGTTAGTGCGGGAAGGTGGAGTTGAGATGGAAGATCAGTCATGATCTTATTGAATGGCGGAGCAGGCTCGAAGGGTCGAATGGCTGACTCCTGCTCTTATTTATGTTCTTATTTGTTTCTGATGCTCAAAGCATGTGAAAAACAAACATATTTTAATGTGGAATGCAACAGACCATTTGTGAAATAAGCATCATCATATTCCCAACAGTCTACCATATCATGTAAAATTATTCTACACAGCTTTTGTATTTCAATCGTTCTGTAATCTCGCCATGACTGGCTCACAGAACAAAATTCTAAAGTTTGCTCATTTAAAAAAAAAGGCATTTCCTGACTTCTCGCCAAATTTCCCTCCAACGTCCATTCTGAAGGTGCTGATTCCTTGCTGGACTATGTTTTCCTCTGTCATCCTCTGGTACCTTATGTAAGCTATTATTATTCATATATGATTCCCAAAGGCATGGTGTCCTCCCGAGTTCCACATAATCACACTTCTAGGAGTGGTCACTGGAGTGCCATCAGGAGCAGGAACTCTGGCTGAGTTTTTACTCCTCTTGAAACTGTAATTATACTGCTCTAACCACTGCTCTGCCGAGATCATTTGGATACTGACCCCACCAAGTCTGCATTGTTTAACTACTCATTAGATCAACTAGTTGAGCCATCAGGGGAGTACCTAAGTCTTTTTTTTTAATTTATGAAGTAAAATTGGCGACAGTTTATAAGCCACAAATTGTTTTTTTAAACTTGCAATGAAGACCAGACTGGCTTGATGATGCAAGGAACTTTTTAAGGTGCGAACTGTGCTGTCTGATCAGTCCTACAACTGACGATCAACTCACCCAGCGTGAAGTAACAGTCTGGCTCAGTTGGTAGCACTCTCATCCAAGTCAGTAAGTTGTGGATTCAAGTCCACACAAGGACGTGACGTTATATGGGCTGATACTCCAGTGCAGTACTAAGTGAGTGGCAGAGGTCCTGTCATTCAGATGAGATGTTAAACGAAGGTCCTGTCTGCCTGATTAGGTGGATGCAAAAAATCCCACGGCACTATTGGAAGAGGAGCAGGAAGTTCTCCTCGTGTCCCGTCCAACATTCGTCCTTCAACCAACACCAGCAAAAACAGATTATCTGGTCATTCATTTGCTGTTTGAGAGCTTAATGTGAGCAATTTGCCCACTACATTTTCCGCAAAACCGAGAATGCACCTCAAAAAGAATTTATTAACTGTGGAGTGATTTGAAGACACGCAAGGCAGTGTATAAATGCAAGTTCTTTTTTTAGTCTTTCTTTAAAACGAGCCAATTCTCAATTGGGTAACTAAGCGATACTTTCTCCCTGCTGGACTGGGCTTGTATTCCCTTGAATATCGAAGATTAAGGGATGATCTAATGAAGATGATTATCGGATTTGGTAGGGCGGAGAGAGAGAAACTCTTTGTTCTGGTCGGAGAGTCCAGAACCAGGGGGTATAACCGTAGAATTAGAGATTGGCCGCTCAGGGGTGATGTCAGAAAGAAGTTCGTCACACAAAGGGTGGTGGGAATCTGGAATTCTATCCCCCACAATGCTGTTGAGGCTGGGCCAATTGAAAATGTCAAAACTGCGAAGAATAGATTTTTGTGAGGCGAGGGTAGTAAGGGTTACGGAACCAAGGCGGGTAGATGGCGTTGAGGTAAAGATTAGCCATGATCTCATTGAATAGTGGAACAGGCTCGAGGGACTGAATGGCCTCCTCCTGTTCCGATGAATGTTTAATATGTTTATGCTACTCCTTACCCACTATTTTAGAGGAGCCATTATCCCATTTAAAATGGGTTAAGTCCTGTGTTAAATGTTTGGACAATTGTATTGAGCATTTGCCCGCTAAAATCAATAGTAATTTCTATGCTAATAACCATTTTTATTCGGACCATTTGGGAAAATTATACAATCTAAAACGATCGACTGTTGCTATTAAAGAAAAAGCTTTTGAACCATTATCTGAGTTGCTGTCGCATCTAAAAACTTGAGAAAATGAGCCAGTGTGTAAGGACTACTGATTTTTCTTGAAGAAAATCTGAACTTTCTTTCTACTTTAAAACTGAGATGCGTGCCATGAGTTTTGTTAACTCCACTTTACAGCAACGTGGTACCGCACAGCACTGAACCAAGAATAGAGTTTTATATTGAGCATTGTTGAAGCTTTTACTTAAAATCAATTGTTATTTTTTAAAAAGATTTATTCATTCACGTGATGTGGGTGTCGATGGCAAGGCCAGCATTTATTGCCCATCCCTAATTGCCCTTGAGAAGGGGGTGGTGGGCCGCTGTTTTGAAGCACTGCAGTCCATGTGGTGAAGGTACTCCCACAGGCAGTTCTAGGATTTGGACCCAGCGACGATGAAATAACGGCAGTATATTTCCAAGTCAGGATGGTGTGTGACTTGGAGGCGGTGGTATTCCCATGCGCCTGCTGCCCTTGTCCTTCTAATTGGTAGAGGTCACAAGTTTGGGAGGTGCTGCTGAAGAAGCCTTAACGAGTATCTGCAGTGCATCTTGTAGATGGTACACACTACAGCCACGGTGTGCCGGTGGTGGATGGATGCCAATCAAGCGGGTTGCTTTGTCCTGGATCGTTACATAGAATGTACAGCACAAACAGGCCATTCGGCCCAACAGGTCTATGCTGGTGTTTATGCTCCACATGAGCCTCCTTCTACCCCTCTTCATCTAACCCAGTCGCATAATCTTCTATTCTTCCCTCGCGTATTTAGCTTTCCCTTAAATACATCTATGCTATTCGCCATAACTACTGTTTGTGGTAGCAAGTTCCACATTCTAACCACGCTCTGGGGGAAGAAGTTTCTCCTGAATTCTCTATTAGTGATTAGTGACTATCTTATATTTATGGCCCCTAGTTCTGGTCTCCCCCTACAAGTGGGAACATCTTCTCTACGTCGAGCCTATCAGAACCTTTCATAATCTTAAAGACCTCTATCAGTTTGCCCCTCAGTCTCCTCTTTTCTAGAGAAAAGAGCCCCAGCCTGTTCAATGTTTTTTTTATTCGCTTATGTGATGTGGGCGTCACTGGCAAGGCCAGCATTTATTGCCCATCCCTAATTGCCCTTGAGAAGGTGGTGGTGAGCCGCCTTCTTGAACCGCTGCAGTCTGTGTGGTGAAGGTACTCCCACAGTGCTGTTAGGTAGGGAGTTCCAAGATTTTGACCCAGCGACGACGAAGGATTAGCGATATACTTCTAAGTCAGGATGGTGCGCCTGCTGCCCTTGTCCTTCTAGGTGGTAGAGGTCGTGGGCTTGGGAGGTGCTGCCAAAGAAGCCTTGCGAGTTGCTGCAGTGCATCTTGTAGATGGAACACACTGCAGCCACGGTACGCCGGTGGTGGAGGGAGTGAATATTTAAGGTGGTGGATGGGGTGCCAATCAAGCGGGCTGCTCTGTCTTGGATGGTGTCGAGCTTCTTGAGTGTTGTTGGAGCTGCACTCATCCAGGCAAGTGGAGAGTGTTCCATCACACTCCTGACTTGTGCCTTGTAGATGGTAGAAAGGCTTTGAGGTGTCAGGAGGTGAGACACTCGCCGCAGAATACCCAGCCTCTGACCTGTTGTTGCCACAGTATTTATGTGGCTGGTCCAGTTAAGTTTCTGGCCAATGGTGACCCCCCCCCAAGGATGCTGGGGGATTCGGCGATGGTACTGCCATTGAATGTCAAGGGGTAAGTGGTTAGACTCTCGCTTGTTGGAGATAGTCATTGCCTGGCACTCTGTGGCGTGAATGTTACCTGCCACTTAGCAGCCCAAGCCTGATCGTCGTCCAGGTCTTGTTGCATGCGGGCATGGACTGCTTCATTATCTGAGGAGTTGTGAATGGCACAGAACACTGTGCAGTCATCAGTGAACATCCCCATTTCTGACATGTTGGAGGGAAGGTCATTGATGAAGCAGCTGAAGATGGTTGGGCCTAGGACACTGCCCTGAGGAACTCCTGCAGCGATGTCCTGGGGCTGTGATGATTGACCTTCAATCACCACAACCATCTTCCTTTGTGCTAGGTATGACTCTAGCCAGTGGACAGTTTTCCCCCTGATCCCCATTGACTTCAGTTTTACTAGGGCTCCTTGATGCCAAGGGCAGTCACTCACCTCACCCCTGGAATTCAGTTTTGGACCATATTTGGACCAAAGCTGTAATGAGGTCTGGAGTCAAGTGGTCCTGACGGAACACAAACTGAGCATTGGTGAGCAAGTTGTCGAGGCCCATAGCCTTTGCTGTGTCCAGTATTCTCAAACGTTTCTTGATATCACATTGAATCAAATTGACTGAAGACTGGCATCTGTGATGGGAACCTCAGGAAGAGGCTGAGATGGATCATCCACTCGGCACTTCTGGCTGAAGATGTTTGCAAATGCTTCAGTTTTGTCTTTTGCACTCACGTGCTGAGCTCTGCCATCGTTGAGCATGGAGATGTTCACGGAACCTCCGCCTCCCCCCAGTAGTTGTATAGTTTGGTTATAACAATTTCATTTTGAAATTTACAAGTTGCAACACAGGAGTACATAAACTTATGTAATTGTTTGTTTAATTACAGACAATATTATAAAACAAAGTTTTTCTGAACTTTGGTGACTTCGAAGGATTTGAGCCAGAAATTCCAAGGTATGGTCTTCTCATTCGAAGCCGTATTGTGGAAAAGTAGGCCAGTAATCCTGCTGCAGTTCTTTGAGGTGTTGTTGGCTTTAAAAATGCCATTAATGTCATTCAAGCCTGATATAGAGCTTTTGTATTAATTCCTGTTCTGGCAATGGTTGTTTCCCTGCAACACAGCTTTGACTGTACATATATAAATCTCCAACCAACAACATCTTGCATTTATAGAACGCCTTTAACTTTAAAAAATGTCCCAAGGCTATTCACGGAAGTGTAAGCAGAATAAAATGGATGCTGAGCCAAAGAAGGAGCTATTAGGCGGTGTGACTAAGAGGTGACATTTAAGGAAGGTCTTGAAGGAGGAGCGGGAGATGGAGAAGGCAGTTTAGGAAGGGAATTACAGAGCACAAGCCCTAGATGGCTGAAGGCGCTGCCGCCAAAGGTGAGACTAAGAGTGGGAGAAGCGGTAGAGGCCAAAGTTGGTGGAACACAGATTTCTCGGAGGATTGTAGGGCTGGAGGCGGTTACAGAAGTAAGGGGGCATGAAGGGATTTAAACCCAAGGATGAGAATTTTAAAGTTGAGGCGTTGGGTAGTTGGGAGCAAACCTATGTCGGTGAGCACAGGGGTGAGGGTTGAGCAGGATGCAGTGTGGGATAGGACATGTTTTGGATGAGCTGAAGTTTCTGGCGGGTGAAGGCTGGGAGGCTGACCAGGAGAGCATTGGAATAGTCGAGTCTGGCAGTGACGAAGGTGTGGACGAGGGTTTCGGTCAAAAATGGGCAGAGGTGTGGAGGTGGGCGACGTTACAGAACTGGAAGTAGGCTATCTTTGTGATGGAGAGGATATGGGGTTTGATACTCGGCTTGGGGTCAAATATATTCGCTACAGTAGTGCATAGTCTTGATTCAACCTGAGACATGGGCAGGGAAATGGGATTGGGGTTGAAGAAGATGGCTCTGCTCTTCCCAGTATTTAACTGGAACTTGAGGTAACTCAACCTTTCAACCTTCTACTGTTTTGAATGTAATCACATCATCCAATTCTCTAAATGGAAATCAAAATATACAAACTATTTATTTGCAAAATTGTCTTTTATTATACTGTAACTATTTGAAGCAGTTTGCTAGGGTGACTTCTAATTGTGAAGGGCAACAGCATGCAGTGTAGCAAGTAAATCGCACAAGGTAGGATGTAGCATTGCAATTCTAAGCCTAGGTTTCTGAAGGTGATACTTCACCATAAGTGCTTCTGCCTGCTTGTGCAGAAAATTGAAATGCTGGAATTTGTAACTACAAATAGTTTTGCCAGCAGTCAGAAATGAGTCATTTCAGATTCTACCTTTTGTGTGTGAATGTGATGTATTTACTATATTGTCAATCCAACCAAATTCTACTGTAAAGATGCCTTGTTTTGAAGATATGGTGTAGTGTAGTGGTCATGTAACTGGACTAATAATCCAAAGTCAAAAGATTGATTTCAAATCTCACCATGGAAGTTTGAGAATTTGAACTATCGGTGATTAAGATAATCAGATGTGTAACTGCCTTGTGTTTTAAGATTAGAATCTGCTACAGTATCTAAGGGTAGAGCAGCTTGCTGTCCAGAGCAAGAGGAGGGGGCTGAGGGTTAAATTAAACACAAGTTCAGTCTCCATTTCTGAAGGGCTTAATGAAGCAATGATTTAGTTTATCTGTGAAGAGTAAAACCTGAGGATAGGCTCCTGATTTGCGTCACATTGCCGAACTGCAACTCACTGTACCAAACATCAACTTTTCAAAACGTTATTTTTGATATAACTTTGATTCTTTTAAGAAAAGAATTTGTCCAAATGGAGGTGCTGTCTAAAATAACCAACATGGTGGCAATTTAAAGAGGAAAGGAAGTCCAGGCAAAATCCTTAGCAAAAATCAAAAAAACTTCAGATGCTGGAAATCTGAAATAAAACCAGAAAATGCTAGAAGCACTCAGCTGGTTAGGCAGCCTCTGTGCCGAGAACAGGACTGAATATTTTGGATGTGGACCTTTTTGTTTTGACAAAGGCTCCATACCGGAAAAGTTAACTTGTCCATTTTCTCTAGATGCGTGCCAGCATTTTCTGTTTCCGTTTTAAGGAAAATATTGAAGTATGAGAGTGTATTAATCTCAGGAGAATTCTGCTTGATGTTTCTTCTAGTTAAAGAAGAGATTTACTTTGAAGAAAAACTCATGTCCCTAAATTTCCTGCCCCATGAGCCTTTCATGTTACAAGGAAGTTTTTGGAGGTAGATGTTGAAATACACTGACTGACTGACTGTAATTTGTTTCCTGTAGGGAATCTTCACTCAGTTCCAATACAGTAAAGAAAAGGTGCTGCCATCTGATGCTTTGCGAAGTGCTCTTGCCAAAACCTTTCAAGATGAACAGCGCTTCCAGATGGGGATCATGGATGATGCAGCAGAATGTTTTGTAAGTGAAATGACGGCTACCTGGCTTAAGAAAAAGTATTCCTCAACTCTTAAAAGTACTAAAAACTGGTGACAACTCGCCCCCCCACCATATTCTACTTGCAAATGGGAATCTCTCTTCTCCCACCCCCCGCCCCAAATATTTGACAGTAGCCAGGAATCATACTGATGGTGAGCAGCAAGGCTGCTATGAATGCTCCTTAGCCCTTATTTGTAAAACCAGACACTGATTTGGTGCTTTGTTTTGAAGTTTGTATAGGAAGGAAACTCTGGCTATTTTCCCCCCTTCAGTTGATTCCATACCTGTACACCCGCCACAGTTTGCTTAGCTACAGAAAAAGTCACTGACAGATGAGATTATAAATAAAACACCGTGGAAGGCTTGCAATCTCAAGGTTTCTTCAGAGAAGTCCTTTCCTTCTCTCCTTTCTCGCCTCGCCCCACAGGAGAAACATTATTAAACTACAGCAGTCTGCATCATTGGGAATCTATCCAGACCTATAACAGTGACTGTCGCTGCAGCTTTTTCCAATTGTAGTGTCCTATCACAATAGGATGCTACTTAAGATTAAAAGTAAATCTATCAGCGTTCTTCTGGATGGATGATAACTAGGTTTACTTTTTGATATTGGGCATTTTAGTGAAAATGAATGATATACAGGAATATAATTAAACTTGAATCCGAATCTGGAGGATGGCTTTTACGTACAGTCCCTTGCATGCTTAGACGGTTTATGCAGGTTTTGAATTTGCAACCGGCCCGCCAAAAGAAAGTAACTATTGTTCCCCCAGATACTTGCATTACTCGTGACTTCAATTTAAATTATTTGCTTAAAAAAAACTGACAGTATTTTGGTCTAGTTGTTTTGGACAGTCCTATTCAGCAAAGTGGCTTCAAATTCACTCTAAGGTAATGGATAGCATTTCAAAATCATGTTTCTGTTCTCCTTTCCTGACTCTCCCATTATCTGCTTGGGCACATTTCCTTATCTGGACTGCTTTAGATTGAAACAATTAAAGAAGCAAAGTCAACATCTGTAACTTGGCCAGCTAGCTGAGTTTGCTCTTGGCTGAGTATTTGTGGATTTTGGTTTCGAAACAACAAGATATTTTCTTGACCAATTTATTGCTTCGTTTAAAAGCTACAAAATGCACAGCATTATTTTTCCTCGCAGACCCAATTCTGCATTAAGGCTACATATGAAAATTAAAAAGATGCATGGTAACGGGAGCTGGCTATTGTAGCAGAGAGAGAGATACGTTACTCTTGTGATAAGTGACTGAAGTATAAATTTTGAACTCTGGCATGAATTTAACAGACACGGCACATGTTGGTACAAAAGCAAAATACTGCGGGTGCTGGATATCTGAAATAAAAACACAAAATGCTGGAAATACTCAGCAGGTCAGGCAGCATCTGTGGAGAAAGAAACCGAGTTAACGTTTCAGGTCAATGACCTGATTCTGACGAAGATTCGTTCTGCCGAAAGGTCATCGACCTGAAACATTAACTCTGTTTCTCTCTCCACAGTTGCTGCCTGACTTGAGTATTTCCAGCATTTTCTGTTTTTATTGCAGCACATCTTAGTGCAGCTTCTAGGTTTTTGTCCAGCAGTTGTGAGCTGTACTTCGACTTCATCAGAGCGATTGCTGAGAATGTTGTTTCACACAACGAGACGCGCCAGACCCGCAAATATGAGTACAGGAAACTCTTTGGTATCCGGCACCGACGGGACCGGGATGGTGCCAGTTGATTAAAAATTCCAGATGACGGAGAGGGTTATCTACCGAGGCTATTTTTTAACAAACAGAAATTTAAAAAATCAAGAGATGTGCAGTATAAAGTAATTGGGTACTCACCTACAGAATGTTGTGTTAAATGGATGGTGGAAGATGGTGGCAGCGCGGGAGAGTCAGACTCCTGTTATTGAGGTGTTTGGACTTCCGACAGCGCCAAGAAGCCGAGTAGTGGCAGTTTGGAGAACTACCCCCCCACTGACTAACTCGGCCACTGCGGGAGACTCGGACTCTGCAACATTTCCGGTTATTGAGGTGTTGTTTTCGGAGGATGAATTTTGCCAGATATTTAGATGCCGTTTAAACGAGAGTTTCCTGTATTGAGATCACATACCCAACAATGGTGTCTATTACTCATTAGGTACAGTATTTGCTAATCTATGTGCAATTAGCCACATCTGGATTCCTAATTAGCCACTCATGGCTTGTGACTAACTTATTTAATAACACTGATATAGCCCATAATAGTCAAGTAAAAACTTAGGATTAAGACGGTAGTCTTGCCGTGAGACATTATTATTGATGGTTGATGTGTTGAAATTCAATATTGAATGCTTTGTTTTCAATTATGGACAAGCTCATCTGCAGCAAATAACGGTTTATATTCGTCGCAGGAAAATATCCTCATGCGTATACACTTTCATATCGCTGATGAAACAAAAGAGGACATTTGCACGGCAAAACACTGCATTCCTCACCAGAAATTTGCCATGACTTTGTTTGAACAGGTAGGAGGTGTTCCCATTCCCAGGATTAAGCATGGATTTTAAAACGTCTTGTACAACAATTTAGTTTTGTATTCAATTTTTTAATTACATGTTTTACACTGAGGTTTGAGGTTTATCCCCTTTAATGCTGAATTTCCTTGGCACCTTTTACCAAAAGGAATATTAACATCTAAGAGTGTTTCAAAGTATTACAATGGTGTAAAATGGTTGCTTGTGAAAAATGCAAGTTGATATTTTTTTTTAAGTCGTGTAAAAATGCTACGTTAGTGTTAAAAGCAGTAAAAGTGTTATATTTATGAAATGGAATTCAGATCTTTTGAGTTCGCTACAATATTATGTATGCTGCATGTATTACAGGAAACTTTGTGTTATCCGGAGGCAAACCGTCCGGCAAGCTCGAGCCACCGGCAAAAATCAGGAGCCGTTTTTTATTCTTTTTGTTTCTTTTCTTTGCTTTTTTTGAACAGTCAAGCTCTGCAACGTCTGTAGCTAAGCAACAGCTTCAGCCAGAGGCGCTTGCCGACTGTTTAGAGGCTGTTGCTAAGCAACAGGGTTTGTTGATTCATACGGAGATGAAAATCTCCGTATGTTTCAACATTAGCTCTGGAGTGTACGGCAGTTTTGAGAGAATGGCAGCAGCTCGGTCCCGTCGGTGCCAGATAGCACAAAGTTTCCTGTACAAGAAAATGAGTGAAATAGGAACGGCTAAATTTAAAAAGGAAACCAAATGCAGATTTTCCGACTGTTTGACCAGCATAGTTTTAGAATGATGCTTTCAATCCGAATGGAAAAAGTACGTGGTTCCATGTGTTTTGGGCAGAGCCTGCATTATTAAGTGTGAATGACTTTATATGTCACACATTACTGAATCATTCATAGCTTGCTACTTGAGACCTGATTGTACAATTTTTTTATCATGTTTATAATAAATTCTTAGGAACAGGCATTGAGCCCCTCGCGCCTGTTCCGCCATTCAATTAGATTATGGCTGATCTTTACCTAAACTCCATTTACGTGCTTTTGCTCTATATTCCTTGATACCTTTACCTAACAAATCTATGTCTCTGTTTTGAATTTTTCAATTGACCTAGCCTCAACAACTTACTGAAAGAGAGAGTTCCAGATTTCCACCACCCTTTGAGAAAATGTGCTTCCTGACATCACCCCTGAACGGCCCCCTTGTTCTGGACCCTCCCACCAGGGGAAAGAGTTTCTCTCTCTCGTCAACTCCTTTAATCACCTTAAGGGTGATGAGGAAGGAAAACTGCCACCTTTACCTGATCTATATGTGACTCCAGTCCCACACCAATGTCGTTGACTCTCAACAACTGCCCTCTGAAATGGCCTAGCAAAGCCACTCCGTTGTATCATAATCACTACAGTTTAGTCGTTCAGGAAGATGGCCCATCAGCACCTATTCAAGGCAGCTAGGGATGGGCAATAGCAGCCGGTCTTGCCAGCAATGACCACGTCCAAGAATGAATAATTAAGAAGTGGACCTCGCCTTAACCTGAATGCCGAGAGCCGGGACCTTCCTCCATGCTTTTGGAATGTTTACATTTTGAACTGTTGGGAGAGAGCTTTCCTGTGCTGGACAGTTTGGCTGCTGCCCGGCAGGAACCCTGTCGATGTGGACACAGTAATCCGTGGCTGAAATCTGAGCTGCAGCTACTTGTCTCGGTGCAAACGCCGCTGTAGTGAGAAGTCAGCAACCCTCGACCGCAATGGTACTTAATTTTAGAGTGCAGCAGACCAAGGCTAACCTTAATGACCTTCGTCAAGCTTGGTAGAATTATAATCTATTATGTCCTGACTGGACGATTTAAACAGACGATTGTGCACACCCTGGGAGGCAAGCCTTGGTTAAAGGACAGGGCTCCAATGTTCCCCAGTTCTCCCTGCACTAGATTGTCAGAAGACATTAAAGCACTGAAGATTTCACAAATGGATCAGGTTAAAAAGATAAAAGACTTGCATTTCTATAGCGCCTTTCATGACCATCGGTCATCTCAAAGTGCTTTACAGCCAATTAAGAATTTTTTTTGAAGTGTAGTCACTGTTGTAATGTAGAAAACGTGGCAGCCAATTTGTGCACGGCAAGCTTCCACAAACAGCAATGTGATAATGATCAGACAATCTGTTTTAGTGATGTTGATTGAGGGGTAAATATTGGCCCCAGGACACCGGCTAACTTCCCTGCTCTTCTTCGAAATAGTGCCATGCGATCTTTTACGTTCACCTGAGAGCGCAGACAAGGGCCTCTGTTTAACGTCTCATCCAAAAGACGGCCCCTCCGACAGTGCGGCACTCCCTCTACTGCACTGGAGTGTCAACCTAGATTTTTGTGCTCAAGCCTCTGGAGTGGGACTTGAACCCACAACCTTCTGAATCAAATTGATTGTTAGCGATGTATTGTTTAGTCCCGTCGCCAAACCAAGTTTTTCCAATACCGAGCTGAGCCCTGACATTTGGACCGAGAAGCTTGAGCGATACATCTTTTTAAACTGTTATAGTCATAACCGAGTGTCCTGAGATTAAGTAATGTAACATAAATCACCGAGGTAAACAAAAACGTATTAAACATGTGTGGTATTCAGAAATCTTGACTGCTCATTCTCCTCCTGCTGTGCTTACTGGAGACAGACACAGCACAGGCTAAGATAGTTAATTAAAAAAGGTCCCATGTAGGACACCTTATCCAATGGTGCTAAATTGTAAAACTCTACCTCATTCCTTCAGGTGCCTGATGAATGTTTCACAGCAAAGTCCTTTTTGATAGTGTAACTAGCCTGATTCCCCCCTCCCACCAAAATCGTAACGTGCAGTATGTTTGAGTGAAGGGATTTCCAACAAGCTTTACATTTGGACTGCGTGATCCTCGTGTAGAAACTGCAACAACATAAAGTAGATTTTTTTTTGACAATGCAGTATCACATTTATTTGTGTGGCGTGGTGGAATCTATGTTCAGTATAACATGAAGTTGGAAGGTTTTTCTTATACTTAGTATTGGATGTAGTTGTCTCCATGAACTGTTAACTAGTCTTTCCAATCTTATTAGTAATATTCAATACTCAGCAAGTACGTTTGGATTTTATGACCCATGTAGTGATGTGTGAAAACTAAGCCGAAAAGCTTCGAAACTTAGTAATAGGTTTGTCCATTTTGATGGATTTTGTGGAACAATTCTTTCTTGCAGTGTGTTTGTACCAGCTGTGGCGCAACATCTGATCCACTGCCTTTTATCCAGATGGTGAACTACATTTCCACAACTGCGTTGTGGTAAGCTATTGCTAAAAACCATTGTACTAAGCATGAACTTTACACAGCAACTTTCTCACAAGAAGATTCTAACAGAACTGGGATGAAGTTAAAAATAAAAGAAGCTTACTGTGCAGCGTGCAGTGTTCCCTGTTGACTTACTGGGAAATCAGTCAGCTTTCACTTACAATTCTAAATGCTGAAACCACAAACATTGACTTTAAACAGATTTATATATGGGTTTAGAAATTAAGGGTTTCAAATATAGTTTTGTCTGCTTTTCATGAAACAAGACTATACTAGTCACATTTTAATGGTAAACGTTTTAAAATGCTGTAGTTGCTGGAGGAAGCTTCTTGCTGATGAAGAAAAATCTTATCTAATAATAAACGCTGCAGTATTTCTGCTATGTTCTGGCAGTCTGTCTGAGTCTCTGAACGAGGGAGTGTCTTTGAAATGCTGACACCATTACTCTAATAACACCATGCGTTACTTAATGTTTTGCAGCATCTTGCACTTAACCCTCGATGTGTACTATGAATTTAGATCGCGGTGTGTTCTAAATTTGGTGTAATTCTCCAAGGGAGGAAAAGGGAATGGAATTTCTAACGAGTGGAGGACCCCTTTCTTGAGCAGTATGTCTGTTTGCCTGCAAAGGAAGAGGCATTGCTAGATCTAGTTATGAGTAACAAATAAATCAGGTAGATGAGTTACATGTGGATGAGCAGCTCGGGAACAGCGCCTGCACTATGATGAGATTTAAGCTCCAAATAGAAAGGGGAAAAAGTTCGTACAGGAACAAGTGCGCCAAATTGTAATAGGGCTGAATTTAGGAAGATGGGCTCACTGAGGTGTACTGGAAAGAGAAATTGGCATAAAGCATTATAGATTAACATTGGGATATTAAATAAAGGAGATTACAGAGCTTCTGAATAAAGATAAACCATTTTTTTACAACAACAACTTGTATTTATATAGAGCAAAAAAATATTAAATGTTCAGGAATAAGCTCTTCAAATAAAGAGTGTTTTCGGGAGATGCAAAGGGTGACCTGCATTTTGAATCTAGATGTAATATTTAAGTGGAATAGTCGTGCATAATGTGTGAACCTAAAGGGGAAAAAAAGTTTCCTAACAAAGTTTAGAAGCACTGTGTAAGATGCCTTGGGATAATATGGCAGTCTCGCTTAATTATGATCAAGATGGGCTGTGCATAATGTTTTACATAGAAAATTGTTTAGGCGCTTAATCCTATTCAAATAACAGAGCAATGTCTGGTACATGACGAAGCAGTAATCTTTTTAATTCAGGAGAGATGTTAATCTAGTTGTCAGTGTTTCTGCTGTGGATGCCCTACAGAGTGAGGGCTTTGTTTGTTTTCATGGGAACCAGTTCCTTTCTGCTTTGTCCCTTTTGTGTAGTAATCAAGCAATACGTATGATGGAAAGACGTGAGAAACCAACGCCTGACATGTTTGGGGAGCTTCTACAGAACGCGAGCACAATGGGTGATCTTCGGAACTGTCCAGTACGTATCTATTCACTCCTATTTCTCACTATTTGTGATGGTCTAAACACAAAGGTATTACTGCACTTGAATGTTGGCACCTTAAGAGATGAAGACTGTGAACATTTTAACTTCACTTATCAAATATATATTACAAAACAACATCACTGCAAAGTAATTCTCTAATGCATTGGTGTTTCTAATGCTGCGGCTTGTAGGTTGAATAGCAACATGCCAACAGTCCGATCACTGAGCAGGTGCTAGTTTGCTCGTGTTTGAAAATCGCCACTTGATTTTTGGCTGCTTGGCCCTTGCCCATTGGTTGGGGAAGATCTGCACAGGGCAGTGATCAGAATACTGCATTCCTGGCCTGGGTGTATCCATGGCAGCGGTTCTTCACTGTGTACAAACTGCCAGCACATCAGCTGGCAATGTTTAGTATTTTAATTTAGTGTTTACTTGCAAGTTGTGAGGAAAAGGTACATGAAAAAACTGGTTTAAAATTATTATTGAAACAAATAGGACAAAATTGAACAGAAAATTGTTTTAAAATAAAAACACCCCTGCATATTAGTATTTTGTAATGTAATTTAATCATTTTCAAGAGAATCTTGGACTTGTTGTACAAGATTCTTGCCTCCACTGCAGTATTTTTGCTTCATGACATGAAGCCTGTTTAGAGCCCATTTAATGACCTGTTGGTATTGCTTTGTGCTCAACATGCCCAGCTCCATGGTAACTTTTGCTTCCATTGGAAGATGGTCTGAGAATGTAACTGGAATCTCAATGACGACAGTTCATTGTTGAATGTGAAAAGTTCAATAGCTGTAAGCACTTTCTCCTGACTGGACTACAGAGTAAGAGTGGTAATAAAACAAATGTGACCGTGGAATGTGATCCACTCTTCATTTTATTCAAATCACTGAAGTGGTTTCATGGTATAAATACCTTTCAAGAATTTGGAATTAAAATGTTATTCATTTTGTCCATCTGCAAAAGGTATTGTTTCTTCGTTGGCTATTCTACCTAATTTAAGTTAACTGCTCTATATAACTGCGTGTTAGACTTTATTAAAATGTATTCACTGTTTGTTTATTTTTGAAAGGTATAAAATGGAATGTCATCTTTCTGTAATAACTTTCCAAACCATTTTTGAAAATGTACTTGGAAGTGTTGGTTTAAATTTTATGCATCTTGTTTTCCTTTTTCTCACCCCCAAATCTCCCTCTTAGTCACCCCCCCCCCCCCCCCCCCCAAATGTCCACACTAGTCTGGGGACCAATTTGATGCTAATTACACTTGCATGGGCCACTGCTGTAGCTTCACCTAGCTGCCCTACTGTTGTAATGTACATGAGAGTCTTGAATAAAGATCAGGGCTGGGTCTGCTCCCATGTTGTCTGATGTAAGAGCACAATTCTTGGTCTCACTCCGCTTGACTTCAACTTTAATATTGGGTTTGGTGTAATGCTGCTGTTCTCCCTAGCAACAAGCCAGTGTGCTGAAGCAATTGAAGCAGAGAAGCAGTGTCTTTTTATTGATTAAGGCTGAAGGCTTCCCTAATTGTCTTTGGCATTAATTGTAAAATTGTTTTTCCATGTTTGTCAACGATTGTGCTTCTGGTATAGTAAGTGTTTTTCTCTCTGTTTTCTTTACTCCATTCAGTTTCAGATTGATATAGCTTGACAGTTGCTGATTAGTAGAAACATGTGCATTCTGCCTGTTGATCCTGAATGACTGCCACAGACAATTATGGGGGTTGGAAAGGAGAGGAAAGGCGGTAACTGGTCTCATGGACAGCGGTGTATAGCAGCTCTAAGAATATTTTCAGATAAAAGCACTGAAAATATTAGCAGCCATTTCGACTCTTGCTGCATTGGTTTGTGATGCCGATATTGCTTGGAATAGACCTCTGGGCATTGCATGAGTTAATGTTATCGACGACATTCCAAAATGGGTGAATAAATTCATCAAGTTACTATATGGAGGGTAAATCCTGAAGTTAATGTTTAGAGTATGTTGCAGTGATGCTGAGCATATTATTGCCGCTGACTGGTTAATCAATCATTGGCAATAGTTAATTAGAAACTGGAAAGACTCTTTTAAAAGACATGACATCTGTATCCATTGCCTTTTGCACATGCTTGTGGTATATCACAATGAGTGGTCGCCTTTTATTGATTATTGGAACCAGCTCAGCAGAAATTGCACCGTCCAGTTATTAACGGGATTATTTGAAAATTGCGAACCATTGTGCATATTCTTTTGCAAATAAGTTTATTATATAAAATAAATGAAATACAATGACCTAATTGGGATTTAGAAATTATTAAATGAATCATGTTTTGGCCTTTTGCACAATGCTTGAATTACCACCAAACAAAACCTCTGAGTTTGCCCAATGACATTTGTAATGGCTTTTATGACCTTTCAGAAGTCCAAGAAGATATGAGGTGCAGATAGCAAAGCATATTTACAAATAAATAACTTTTAATATACAGTCTGTCCATTTCAACGTGTAATCACCACAAAAATTCCTACGTTTTTTCAAGTATTCAATTAAGTGAGAAAAATGGTAGGGTGCACAATTTTAATTGCACACAAAGCTTTCAGAATACTAATCTTTTATTAATGCAAGTCACTTTTTTAAAGTTAATTAAAATTTGTAATCAGATTGCTTCTTGTTCAACCCTTGCAAACAATGAAAACTCCATTGCCAGTGGGGTTTCTGGATGGGGATTAGAAGTGAGATTGGGTGGCTGCCTTCCCCCCCCCCCCCCCCGCCCTCCTTAAGCTGGGCACTAAGCCCAATTACCACGCTCAGTTGACTTGTCTGAGGCTGAATGTTGAACCTGGCCTTTGTGCTCACTAAGCTGTTGGGAGCTTCGGCTTTCCTGCTGCCTTGTCTGTGGCCCAGTAAAGAGAAGAGAATGTATTTATAATGTATACTGCAGTTGTTTGAATAGTGTGTCACTGTAGTAACTTTATAGTTGACCTAAACGGAAACTGATGGGAGTGCAGAAGAATCACCTGGAGTGATTTGCTCTCCTCTTTCCCCTTTTCTGTCATTGTCATCTTTTATTTCTCTCCTTGTGTTTTGAGAAGTGTGTGATTTCCACCAGATGCCTCATTGGCTGGATGAGGTTGAGGAGTTAGCACATTGTTGGGGTGAACCTGCAGCTGACCACACTGATACAGCACATGTAAGAGTAGTATGCTGTGCTGCATATTGTACAAAAAAAGCTTTCATCTGTGGAAGCACTTCACTGAGCTTTCAATGAGTGCTGCATAAACTCCGTGCTGTTGTAGTTTGTTTTGGTTTTGTAGGTACCATGAAGGGAGCTAAATATATCTATTTTAAAACTTTTGATTTTCTTTACAGAGCAACTGTGGCGAGAAGATCAGAATCCGTAAAGTGTTGATGAACTCCCCCGAGATAATCACTATCGGTCTGGTCTGGGACTCTGATCATTCTGATCTTGCTGAAGATGTTATCCATAGCCTGGGAACATGCCTCAAACTAGGAGATGTAAGATGGTTATTACAGTTTATTACTGGTCAATAAGGAAATGGCAGACTTGTGAATTGAGTACTTTTTATCCATTTTTACAATGAAGGAAGAGGACAAAATACCAGCAGTACAAGGAACCAAAAAAAGGCCAACAGAGGAACTTAGATTTAATTGAAGTAAAGAAATGGCAATGGAGAAAATAATGGGACTTAAGACAGACAAATCTCCAGGACCTGATGATTTCCACCCCACAGTATTCAAAAAAAAAAAAAAAAAAAAAATTGGCGAGTGAATTTTAGATGCATTTGTCATAATTTTCCAAAGCTCTCTAGATTCAGGAATTGTGCCTTTTGGATTGGAAAATTGTAAACCTCATTCTAGTATTTAAGGAGGGAGGGAGAATCAAACTAACTACAGACCTGTCAGTTTAACATCAGATGTGGGGAAGTTACTGGAAACTTATTAGAGACAGAGTGACTGAGCACTGACCAAAGAGAGTTATCATGGATTTCTGATGGGTGGATCATGTCTGACTAAATTTTTTGAACTTCTTGAGACCAGTAGCATGGTGGATAGAGGAGTGTCTATAGATGTTGTCTATAGGGGCTTCCAGAATGCATTTGATAAGGTCGCACACAAGAGATTATTAACAAAAATTAAAGCACACAGAATTTTGTGACGTAGGTTGATAATTGGTTGGGAGGTAGGAGACAGGGATTTGGGAAAAGAATGTTCTCTGATTGGGATGTGACAGGTTATTTTGCCCAGGAATCTGTACTGGGGCCTCAGCTTTTCACCATATATATTAATGACTTGAATGAAGGAGTAGAGAGTTGTATATCCAGGTTTGCAGATGACCCTAAGTTAAGGGGCACAGTAAGTTGTGTAGATGGAGCAGGAAGTTACAAAGGAGACAGAGACTAGTGAGTGAGCAAAACTGTGTCCGATGGATTTTAACGTGGAGAAGTGTGAGGTAATTCACTCTGGATTTGAGAAAGACAAATTGGAATATTTTCTTAATAGTGGGACTAGGAGCAATGGAAAAGCGAAGGGATTAGGTGTCCATGTACACACATCACTAAAAGCTAGTGCACAGGTACAAATAGTAATCAGAATGGCTAATGGGAGGGGGTTGGAATACAGAAGTGAGGAAGTGAAGTTTAGGTTGTACATAGTCTTGGTCCGATCCCATCTGGAGTACTGCGTTTAGTTTTGAGCACCAAACCTCCGGAAAGATAAATTGGCCTTGGAAGGGGGTACAGCGCACATTCACCAGAGGACAGGTTGCATAAACTTGGGTTGTATTCCCTTGTGTTTAGAAGGTTGAGGGGTGATCTACTCAAAGTCTTTAAAATGATAAAGCTATTTGATAGGGTGGATACAGAGAAGCTATTTTCCCTGGTGGGGGAATCCAGAACAAGGGGCCACGATCTTGAACTTTGAACTTGGCTTTTTCGGAGTGAAATCGGCTAACACTGATACAAGGGGCAGTGGAGTTCTGGTACTCTGTTCCCCTGTAAGGCTGTGACTGCTGGGTCAATTGAAATTTTCCAGACTGAGATCGATCGAGTTTTGTTTGGTAAGGGTATTGAAGGATATGGATCAAAGGCAGGGGAATGGAGTTGAGTACGGATCAGCCATACTCGAATAGAATGGCAGAACAGACTTGATGGGCTGAATGGCCAACTCCTGTTCCTATGCTTGATTGTGTTTGTGATAACCAGAGCCACAACAATGACTCTTTATCCATTTTTGTAGATTAGTTTAATATTCATTTTGTAGACATTTAAGCTTTGTAAAGATTAAAACAGCTTGTCAAAAATAATTTTTTGGATAGTAAAAATTGTGTTAACAATTGCACTCACTTAAATTTTAACTGCAATATTTTTGTATAGGTCCATTGTCCCCATTTGAAGCCAAATGATCCATTGTAGTAATCTTGGTTTTAATGTCGATTATTTAATTTGCACACAGTACTGCTTCTTTCACCACTCATCATTTTAAATGAAGGTCAAATTGGTTTATAATTTTGTAATCTGATTTGCTTCTGGTCAGTCTGTGGGTTTCACTCGAGCTTTGACGGGTGTAGGTTTTGCAGGGAAAAAAACAGTTTTTCACCATTGTGCCATATTTCAATACTGCGTTTGGAAGATGAGCATAACTGCATTTGCTGGCTACCTTGGCAGCGCATCGACTTGAAGCGTTTTTAATGCCATTGTACCTGAAGAAAACCTTTGACCTTGAACTGGTGTATACATCTGAAGCTGGAAGAAAGTCTGGGGAATAGCCATTAATTGCACTGCACTTTTCTCTAAATGGTAGCTCTCTGGTCTGGAATGCGGAAATAAATTCAATGATGAACTGACTAAATAACTCACCAGTCACAGCATTTGTTATGGTAACTGTCTGTTCCTTTTTAGTAGTTGTCTTGTCGGAGTACATTTTCCACGTTCCACTGTTGTCTATCATGTGTTCTGTCAATGCTGTGGAAACAGCAAAACACTGAAACGTTTCCTGAATTTTAAAATGAATCCTAGTTGTATAGTTCTGGGCCCCTAGCAACCTTTGTGCTATTGGATTCAAACTACAAAGTGAAGTCACTTCGCACCAGCACTACAGTTGTCGTGTAACTGCTGGCTCAGTCCACCGTCTTGGACCTCGATCAATCATTAAGGTTTTACTGTGGTTTACAAAGAACCAGCATGCGTCCGCAACACTGAAGACAAAATCTTGGGATTCATTATGGACATTAACAGAAAAGCTATTTTTTTTTTAATGGGGATTGTTTTGAGCCCATCACCGTTCACTCTTGGCTGGTCTACAATGAGACGGAGAAAGTGCATCAAGGATTGCAGAAACTTAATATTAGCCACAGAACTTGTTTATGTTCCTCTCGGGTATTTTTTTTCAGCTCTACGTGTACTTGTTTAACAATCCCCTCATTTATGGAGGATGACTTGTAAACCCCATTGAGTAGCTTGCTGAACGTTTAGGAGCCTTGCAACATAGTACGGTTTCCAACAAGGTCACAACGTGAGCAAATACAGCACCCTGTGGTCTAAACCAGAAACTTTGGCTTGCATATAAAACTGGCTAATTATTTAATTCCAGGTAGTTCAATCAACGTTTGCACATTGTGCATTTGCTGATGAGACTAAGAAACTCTTGTCAATTTTGTTTTCTAAAAGACCAGAATATTAACTAAAGCAAGGATTGCCGTAGACATCTCTAACCATGGTAAACTGAGACTGATTAGATATAGCCCGTCACAATTTCAGCAAGCTTCAATGGATATCCTTTGTATTTTACAGCTATTCTATCGGGTGACAGATGACAAAGCTAAACACACAGAGCTCTATTTGGTGGGGATGGTGTGTTACTATGGTAAACACTATTCTACCTTCTTTTTCCAAACAAAAATTCGCAAATGGATGTATTTTGATGATGCCCATGTGAAAGAGGTAGGAGTTCTTTACCTAAAATGCGTCATTGATGTAATTTAGTCAGAGAGTCATGATTATTACTGGCCTTTTGTGTTGCTGATTGCCTCAGGGTCGGCAATAACCACAGTACATGAATAAAGTAACTGTGACAGCCTCTTCTTCAGCTGTCTTATGCTTAGCTCATGTCTTTGCTTCCCCTGCACATGGTTTAGAATGGTGTTTTGAACTGTATACTCTGACAGTTATGTCTGAATGAATCCTGCTGGGAGGCAGCCTCCCCCACACTCTGAAGCTGCTTCTCAGTAAAAGGAGTGCACAGTTTTTAAGTGTGGTAAGGTCAGGACAGTTCCTCCTCTCAGTAATTCCATCTGAGAGTAACAACGTTTAATTCAGAGCTGCATCACTGTTGGAAGAGAGGGGCGACGTGATCTAAGTCTACCTGTGGCGTTGCAGCCTTTCTTATGGTGTATTAGTGACCTTTGCACTCTCCACTTCACCTCTACATTCAATTCGCAGCTTAGATTGCCAAATAAGGAGTGTTGCTCCCTGCTCCCCTTTATAAATAATCTCTGCACTCAGATCTCAACGTAAACAAATGAATGCATTATGTTTGCTACTGTTGCAAGGAGTAAATCGCACCAGTTTCCTTACCCCACACAGCTACTAATAAGTTAGCATATAACAAGACTAAGTACAATTGACCTTTTATGAAGGCCATGTTTTTAGGCTTATTTGTATTGTGAATGCTAGTTTAAAAACATTGAAACAGTTTCAGTGCTGATGAGGCAGTTGAAGTTGTACAGTAATAAGTACAGTGTCACAACTCTTCCTATTTTCGATTTAGATTGGACCCAAATGGAAGGACGTAGTGACCAGATGCATTAAAAGCCACTATCAGCCGTTACTACTTTTGTATGCAGATCCAAGAGGCACTCCTGTGTCTGTACAGGATCTGCCCCTAGCAGATGGCCATCAGTACAGCAGAACCTGTTATGACAGTGAAGATTCAGGTAATTATGACTTTAATTATTCATGGGTGATTAAAATATCTCTAGCGAGGAAAGGACTCCGAGTGCCTCATTTTACCCCAGAAGAATTGCACAAGTTCCAGTTTTTTTCTTAAACTTTATATTTTGCATTCTTCCCCCACTCACCAATGCCAATACCACGCAGTGTTCCTCCTAGGCCAGCAGGCAGTCTGCTGTCAGGCCTCCGCTAGCATTTCCGATGAGATAATTGTGTCTTGGAACTTTGTAGGAGTAATCAGGAATGAATACAAGTTCTTCCTTTGTGAGGACGTGACTGTCCCTTGTTGTCTCCTGCAGCATCTAGGATGTGATTGGAAAGCTGCTATGTGGGGGAATTACAGGATGAAAGTCATGTCTTGCATGATTTACTTCTTGCTTTAAAATCTTCGATCCTTAGCCAGTTAATTTCTTGGCACAAAATGTTACATTATAAAGGCTCCGTTTAAAGGCTTCCACATATTTTAATCAGGTCAAAGCTCTGCTGTCCTGCCACATCAAGTCGCGAATGGTGGTGGGCAATTACCCAACTAATTGGCAGAGTAGGCTCCCTGAACATCCCCAACCTCAGTGCTGGAGGAGCCCAGCATGTGATTGCAAAAGACAAGGCTGAAGTGTTTGCCACCATCCCCAGCCAGAAGTGCTGAGAGGATGATCCTTCTCGGCCTCCTCCTGAGGTCCCCACCATCACAGATGCCAGTCTTCAGCCAATTCGGTGAAGTGCTACAGGTACTGACAATATCCAGGTTGTAGTGCTGAAGACCTGTGCTCCAGAACTAGCCTTTAGCCAAGCTGTTCCAGTACAGCTACAACATTGGCATCGAACCGACAATATGGAAAATTGCCCAGCTATGTCATGCCCATAAAAAGCCAATTACCGCCCCATTAGCCTACTCCCAATCATCAGCAACGTGATGGAAGGGATACGTCGACAGTGCTATCAAGCGGCACTTACTCACCAAAAACCTGCTCACCAATGCTCTGTTTGGGTTCCGTCAGGACCACTCTGTTCCAGACCTCATTACAGCTTTGATCCAAACACAAGAGGTGAATTCCAAAGGTGAGGAGAGAGTGACTGCCCTTGACATCAAGGCAGCATTTGACTGAGCGTGGCACCCAGGAGCCCTAGCAAAACTGAAGTCAATGGGGCTTAGTGGGGAAAATTACCAGTGGCTGGAGTCATACCTGATTCAAAGGAAAATGGTTGTCGTTGTTGGAGGTCAATCACCTTGGCTCCCGGATGACGCTGCAGGATTTCCTCAGGGCAGCGTCCTAGGCCCAACCATCTTCAGCTGCTTCATCAATGACCTTCCCTCCAACATAAGGTCAAAAGTGGGGATGTTCAAATAATGATTACAGTGTTCAGTTCCTCAGATAATGAAGTAGTCCATGCCTGTATGTAGCACGACCTGAACAACATCCAGGCTTGGACTGATAAGTGGCAAGTAACATTCGCGCCCCTCAGGTGTCAGGCAAAGAACACCACTAATGGGAGAGCATAATCACCTCCTCTTGACAGTCAGTGGCATTAGCATTGCCGAGTCCCCCACTGTCAACATCCTGGGGGGTTACCATTGACCAGAAACTCAACTGGACCAGCTATATATGCCATGGCTACAAGAGTATGTCAGAGGCTGAGTACTCTGTGGCGAGTGGCTCATTTATTGACTCCCCAATGCGCCTCTACCACCTACAAAGCACAAGTCAGGAGTGTGATTGAATACTCTCCTTGCCTGGGTGGAAGCAGTTGCAACAACATTTGAGAAGTTCGACACCATCCAGTTTGTTTAATCGGCACCCCATCCACCAGCTTAACCATCTACTCCCTCCACCATTGGTGTACCATGGCTGTAGTGTGTACTATCTACAGGATGCACTACAGCAACTTACCAAAGCACCTTCGGCAGCAACTCCCAAACCCTCGACCTCTACCACCTAGAAGGACAAGGGCAGCAGGCGCATGGGAAACACCACCACCTCCAAGTCTCATGCCATCCCTCCTTGGGACTCCCTATCTAACAGCATTGTGGAAGCACCTTCGTCACCGGAACTGTAGCAGTTCAAGAAGAAGGCCCATCACCACTTTCTCAGGGGCAACTAGGGATGGGCAATAAATTCTGGCCTTGCCAATGATGCCTACATCCTGAGAATTATTTTTTACCACTGAAGTATTCATGCTGCTTTTGTGTTTTGAAATTGATTTGTATCCCTTGTGAAAATGGCCAGTTTTTCCAAATGCTCACCATCAGCCTGTAGAGACTGTTACTCATGTTTTCATATTTGCTCTTGGGGAAAATTGGACATCGCTGGTGAGGATGAAAGCAGTCTTCACATGAGAACCCCTTTCTTAGAGATGTATGAAGTCCCTGAACTTTCTCATGCTTTTTGAAGGTTGTTCAGAATGCCATCGGTGGGATCATAAGAGCAGATCATCTGCTAGTTTGTGGTCCGAAAAGTAGAAAGGGTTAGAATCAAATCAAATCAAATCAACTTTTATTGTCATTGTTAGTGCACAAGTGCAGTACAACGAAATGTAGGCTTGCGGCTCCCGAGAGTGTACAATTTGGATTAGGACACTTAAACATTTCAACATACATTTGTACATATATATTAGCATAAATATGACCATAATAAAGTGCATCGGCAGGTGTGCAGGCTTTAGTGTTTATTTGTGGAGTTCAGTAGGATGACAGCCCACAAAAACAAATCCATCAGTAGAAAACATTAGAAATCAAAGTTGGTAAATGCACTGCCCAGTCTGTTACTGAGATGCACGGGCGAGGATGATCCCCAATCTGGTCTGTTAACAGATCTCAGCCAGGGTGGTTGGGTGCTCCACTTGGCCGTGGGCTCTTGGCTGTGATCCAGGAATGGTGCTGTGCACACTAGCTGATGGCAGAATCAGGCTTGATCGCGACACTAACTGTCCAAGCTGAAATAAGAATGAGGGACTGGCTTCGAAGCGATACATCCCAAGGTACCAGAGGGTAGCTGGTGCCTGCGGAATCGCACCTGAGCAGGAGTTGGACCGTTGGGGCTGTAGGGGAGAAAGGGGTGAGAATATGAGTTGGGGGGTGGTGGCGGAGTTGTTAGTTGCTAGCTCTAGCTTCTGCTCATTAGTTCCCCTGCAGATGTCCTCTACAATCGCAGTTCAAGCCAACATATTCACAACCAACGCACACAAACATTTCATTACAATTCGATGTTGAATTTACTTTTTCCTCTTGGAAAAGGGTGCTGACGAAACTCTCTCATTAATGATTTAAGTTTGTTTAGATATGATGTAAACTGAAGTTTGGGGAGAAGTCTGTATGGAGTGTTTACTTGCTAAGCACAATACTTGGATTTCCTGTTTTTCTTAAATTAACTGATAAAGGTGACCATGTAGAAATGATGTTTTTGAAGCTATTTCCCCTTGAAAGTTGCTGAGTTTGAAAGGCTTGTGTAGATTAAGAATTGATTCATGGGGGCCTGACTGTTCTAACATGAAAAGGCTTCTGTTTCCTCCGCCGGATTGCACTCCTTTAAAAGAGTTCGCCAGAACTGGTGCGCGGCAAAACCAATTTAGATGGCAGGTATAACTGTCTGGAATATATTGTGTGCCCTGGATAGTCTTACTGACTCCTGTTTTTATGGCTTGTCTTTCTGCAGGAAGAGAGCCATCTATAGCGAGTGACAGCAGGACAGATTCTTCTAATGAGAGCTACCATTACAAACACAGCCATCAGGAGTCTATGGTCAGCCATTTCTCTTCCGACTCCCAGGGTACAGTGATTTATAACCTGGAGAATGATACAGCCTCTCAAAGCAGCAGGGACACAGGTACTATAAGTTGAGAAATGATGCGTAGCCCTAAGAATAGAAAATCAATCTCTGGCAGAACAGATCCTGGCAAAATGGATTAAATTAAGACAATAAAGGATTGTCATTTTAGGAGAAGAAATTTTACAGTGGATCCAGCGAATTGAAGTGTAATAAAATCTGAAAGAAATTGAATAAATTCTCAAATTTTCAACCCAATGCATGAGCCATTAAGAGTACGTGTTTTGTTAGAACCTTCGAAAATATCGCTAAGTAATATTTTGAGAGTACAAGTCCTGTTGAAGGAATTAAACCTTGTAGATTCCTTTTTGTTTTACTTATGATGCATGGGTTCAGATTCATCAGCTCGTGTAGGCTTTTGATGTGCTGTCGTATGGAGTAGGCGTGCTCCTTTATCTAATATATTGACCTGCCACTTGGAATTAAAACAGTCGAATCAGCTGAAATAATGTACACGGTGCCTGGAGAACTCCTCGGTCTCTTTAACAAGTGGTTGCCATGACAGTTGCCTGTTCTGCAGCCAGCTGTATTTCACTTGCAGAAGTTTTGCTGCTGCTTACCTGGGTCACTGCTTGCTATGTTATGGTCACTGCTGATGATTAACCAGCCAACCTTGCAGGTCAAAGGGACTGGGGTGGGGTAGACCTGTCATTGGGAAGTGGGATTCTTCTGACGAGGCTCCAGGTAAGCCAGCAAGCTAATGCCCAGTTGCTGGGTGGTCATGGCTGGACAAGCAATGGAAAACTTGCCAGTGCTTTGTATTGCACTTTGTATATTCCAGCAGCACCTCTGCACACACTTGTGGTCCCTGAGCTCTGGTTCTTGCCTACGCGCTCTGGAGTTAAGTCCGTCTGGTGTATCACTGCGAGGAGTACGTATTCAAAATGGGCAAACAGAAACCCGATCAGTGTGGATTTCTCAAAACATCTACTTGGATTTATACAGTGCCTTCAACGTAGAAAAACATCCAATGCACTTTGAGGCATAATAAAAAAAAATGGATGCCAAGCCAAAGAACTAGATATTGGGATGGGCAACCAAAAGCATTTAGGGAGGGTCTTAAAAGAGGAAAGGGAGGTGGCGGGGTTTAGTACAGGAACTCCGGATGTGGAAGTACATAGTCTTTGTATTGACGAGGGTATTGGGTGGGAAGCTCAGCTCGGGGTTGAACAGGACAACGAGGTTGTGACTGTCTGGTTCAGCCAGAGGGGGGGGCTGGAATCAGCGGCATAGCTAAAGTTTGTGGTGGGGGCTGAAGACGATGGCTCCAGTCTTACCAATGTTTTTAACTGAAAAATATTGTGGCTCATCCAAGACTGGATATTGGTCAAGCACACGGGCCATGGAGAGGGTGACAGAAGTGATGGAAAGGTAGAACTGGGCGTCATCAGCACACATGTGTAAGCTGATCCTATGTCTGCAGATGATGTCATCAAGGGGCACCATGTAGGAGAGGAAGAGGTCAAGGATAGATCATTGGGGAACTCTGGGGAGGATCACAGTGCAGGGACAGGAAGGGAAACTATTGCTGGAGATGTTCTGGCTACAATCGTCTAAGAGTGGAACCAAGCAAGGGCAATTCCACTGAGCTGGACTACAGAGGAGAAGCCTTAAAGGAGGGACGTGTAACGGACCCATGTCTGCAGTAAGAGTACAGAAAGGGCAAGGCAGGGTCGTGTATATTTGTGGCGATGGTTAGGGCTGTTTTAGTGCTGTGGTCGGGGTGGAAACCTGATTGGAGAGGTTCAGACAAGGACTTGCAGTGGAGATGGGCATGGATTGGGAGACTGTGGGGATCTCTCAGTAGCTTGGGTTGGACACTCGGCCCTGGTGGCGGGTTTCATTGCATATTGAACATCTGGCTGACTGTCCTTTTTTAAAAAAAAAAAAAAAAAAAAAAAAAAAATCTGCTGATGCATACACAATTTTACTTTAAGGGCCTTTGTTTCCAAGAAAGAAATTGCCCATGTATTGGCATTTAGTGCACAAATGCAATGTGACTTGAGAAGCTTGGGATGTTTTCATTAGAGTTGGAAGGTTAAGCAGTGACTTGATGGAGGGCTTATGATGTAAATAGTGATATTGTTTCCACTGCTTGATGAGAGGGCACATGTAAGATCAGGACACAGATGGGAAGGGGAGGTTAGAAACATTTCCTTCACACAGAGTGGCACTTCATATTGTCCAGCAGAGCTTTTGAAAAGGTTTGTGTTTGTGGACACACTCATACTCCCAAAACCAAATTTACTGGTTGGGAGAGTTTGTTTGATAATGACATGAGTGTTAATACCCTGTACCATGAATCACAGGTGATATCGCAGTGAGTATTGACAGCACTGTCCGCCAGTGAGTTGGAGGTGGGGCAATCCATTTAGTTGGCTCTGCCATTCTTTTCTTTTTAAAATTATTCATTTTATCTTAAGAAATTGATATTTTGTCCCAGGGCATCATACAGACAGTGAATCTAACCAACGGCCTCCTTTCAAAAAAGGGATTTCTGTGGATAGACGGCGGAGTTCCAGCCGACCTAGGCGCCCTGATAATCGAGGGAAACCGGAGAAATTGGAGGAAGTTCCGTCCTGTGGTTATCACAGTGAAGGTGAGGAAAGGAATTTATCTAGCGCCCCTGTTGTGAAAGTGCCATGAACTTGGAAGTGCAGGTTGGTACGGGTGCGGCGGTGAAGGGTGATGGGTGCTCGTGAATAGTGGAGTTGCTGCTCTTGTGCACACTTTAGTCTTTGTATCTTTCATGTCCGAAATTGTAGGCGAAACGTTGAAAGAGAAACAAGCCCCGAGAACTGGACCGAAACCTGCTACTAGTAGATTAAAGGACTTCAGAGAAACGATGAGCAACATTATTCATAACCGACCTTTACATAACCAAGACCAGAGTAACAACAAACCCATTCCAGCCAAGGTGGTGGACCCTGTAGATAATAGCAGCTTCCGAATGTCAGGTGGCCGGGCACGAGACTGGGAAATAGAAAGCACCAGCAGTGAATCTAAATCGAGCTCATCGAGCAGGTCAAAGACCTACTTGTGGAAACCCAAACGGGAGGTCCTCAATATTGACAGTATTTTCACGAAAGAGAAAAGGAGAATTGCATGTTACACACAGATGAATACGACGACTGAGGATGGCATTAAAGATTTGAACCACAATAAGGCTGAGAGTTCAGTAGGTGTTGGAGGTGCTCCTTTGACACTAGACAATACAAAGAATGAAGGAAAAGGCGTACAGATAAATAATGACAGATACGAGAAGGCTGGGTATCCTGGTAAAAGTATGCAACAAACGGGGGTCCACAGTCTGGGAGAAAGTGAACGTTTTATTCAGAGAATGGAGTCTGGCTACGAGAGCAGTGAGCGCAACAGCAACAGTCCAGTCAGTTTGGATACTTCGGTTACTGATGGGATACCAGGTGGAGTGCACAACTCCAGTGCCAATCCTTTCAGGTAAATTAGTTGTCTGATTACTTAGCATTTCTTACTCGCTGTCAGAGCAGGGAGTCATGAATTTAATTTTGCTTTATATTGTATGTCAGATACATGAAAGTTCAAGAATTGCCTCCATTTGTACCAAGTAACTTTCAAAGTTTCTAGTGTATATATTTTTTCCAATATCAATATTTTTAAGGGGGAAATGAAAATGAAATCCAGTGAGCTTGACCGAGTGTAGTGTACCGCCCAATCCGCCTCGCCACAGCCCAATCCACCGCCCAATCCGCTCCGCCTTGCCTCGCCTCCGCCCTATCCAGTGTGGGCTATATGTTCAGTAGTAGCAGAAACAATGGTAACAGCACCATGGGATTCTTGCTGTACTAACGTACATTTATTCTTTGACTGGCAGTTAGGATTGAAGTACAATTTATTTTTTATTTTCTGCAGTAAATATATTGGCAAAAGCAGATAATTTTGGTTAGTGTGTGTTTGTCTACAAACCATTTAATTAATTTGATATCAATTATAAACATTGCTCCAGATGTGCAAACTAAATACATGATAGACACAACAGCGATTATCATAAAAATACTGCAAACTCCTCTTTATGCCTGCAATCCATCCTTCATTGCGAGATGACATCCCTGTCTACCTCAGTTAATTTCCCTTTGGACTTTCCTCCAATATACCTGTGGGAATTGATATAATCTGTCAGTCTCAGTGGGCACTCCGGTGCCTTGCAGTAAATGTCGATTTCTCTGAGGCTCTGTGTGTCCTGCTCTTTTTAAAGGGAAACCAATGCTAAGAAACCAGTCAGTTCTGGTCCTTCGTGGAAAACTGTTCCCAAGTCCAAGAGCAGCAGTGCCTTACAACAGGAATCGTCTGCAGCCTCCAAGAGCTGGGTGAATATGCAGCAGAATTTCAGTAAGAAAACCTTTTATATCCTAATGCTGAATGGTGTTTTTTCTGATGGATGGTAATTGTATTGAAATTGCACCGTGTCACACTTGCATATAATGTCATGACGAATAGCTTTTTCTTCTTTCTCCATTTAACATATGAACATAAGTTAAAAGTTTGTTTAAAAAAAGTATTTCATTATTATTTTGAAAATGCATAAAACAAGATGTTGAAACTGTTCCTGATGGTCTTGAGCATCATTATATTGGTGAAATAACTTCTGCATGAACATGTTTATCTTCCTAATTTTAAAAAAAAAGGAAGAGCAGTGTGTGTCTTCCCTGGGTGGTGTGACATGTTCAGCAGTGGATGATTGACACATTTGCTCAAGAGTTTCTGCTTATCAGTTGAGTTGAATCAGCAGTAAAAATCCTTCCATTTCACCCCTTCCAATTTTTAGTAACTTGTATTAGACTTTACCACTTTTTAAAAAAGAATAACTGCAATTTTCTGTCCTAATTGACTTTCACGTGAGTTGTATTCTGAGACCTGATGACTGTATCCAGCCTGTTGTAATAATACATTGACTTCTACAGGTTGGTCAATGCCGGAGGTGATTGTCTCTCAGTTACCTCCTGAAGCTGACTTTAGATGACCCTAGAGTTTAGAAAACTGAGAGGTGATCTCATTGAAACATACAAACTTCTTAAGGGGCTTCACAGAGTAGACGCTGAGAGGCTGTTTCCCCTGGCTGGGGAGTCTAGAACCAGGGGTCACAGTCTCAGAATAAGGGGTCGGCCATTTAGGACTGAGATGAGGAGAAATTTCTTCACTCGGTGGTGAATCTTTGGAATTCTCTACCCCAGAGGGCTGTGGAGGCTCAGTCGTTGAGTATATTCAAGGCAGAGATCGATAGATTTTTGGATATTTAGGGAATCGAGGGATATGTGGATAGGGTGGGAAGGTGGAGGTGAGTTGAAGATCAGCCATGATCTTATTGAATGGCGAAGCAGGCTCGAAGGGCCGATTGGCCGACTCCTGCTCCTATTTGTTATTTTCTTATGACCTTCCAATATATGGGCTGGAAGAGCAATGAGTGCCAGCACTAAAATACATCGATCCAAGAGAAAGTCCCAAATCGTTAGACATAGCGAAGCAGTTTTTTGTTGTTTTAAATATTTGTTGCAGAACTTGTCATGAAACATCTCTTTTTATAAAAAAAAAAAAAAGTTTATAATGCTGTTTAATTATATTAATGGCCGTAAGAGAGTTGGACTCCATTGCAATTAACTTGCATGTTAATTGGGTTTTGGTGGTTGAATTGTTAATAGGATTCCAACACTTCTCCACCCATTTTCTTTTAAACAATTCATAGTAGCTTTACTCCGGCTGCTAATTTGTACTGAGCTGTAGCTGTGCAATCTGCCCATTTTCAAGTTGAGCGTTGTAGTGTCAGATGTGATGGGCTCAATATCTTGGCTACCATTTTGTCCAGCTGGAGCTATTGAAGGGATGTTTATTCTGTTGCATTGAGGTCACCTTTGCAGCTAAAGGACAGTGTTCTCCGGGATGGTAAGTGTACATTTAACTCTTGCACTCCTGGTGACAATGCAGCTTATAATTAGCAGCTACTGACATCTCGGCAATGCTTCGTACTTGTTAAATGCAACCTGATGAAATTATTCAAATGTAACCTGGTCGATTCAACCACATCAAACTGTGATGCTCTGTCTCCTGATTGGCTGGAAAATTGGTGTTTAGAAGCACTGAGGCATGTGGTGGCTCCTCCGGGAGTGGATTATTTGTTCTTTGAATTCACTGTCTGCACTGAGCACTCTTGGGTCTGGTACCTTCTGGGTAAAGTCCAGAGCAATGTGCCGTCTTGGTAAATGTAGTGTACTTTAACCTGAACTTTGGAAGATTACTCTTTACGCACCAGTGCAACATTTCCTCATCCCCACAGCAAGTATATTCCCAGTGAGGTTGTCCAGTTATGGGCTGTTTTGTGCTGTTACCCATGTTAATTGGGAATTGGATTGAGATGACCCAAACCCACTTAGTATTAAGAGGGAGCAGAAGGTTCTGAATTGATTTTAACCCGGGTGCAAGTGCTGAAAGAGCAACATTCTGATGCGCTGTCACCACTCGCCCGTCCTTGCAGTTAGCAAATGTTCTTGCGACTTGCTCTGATATTTGTTGCAGTAAGTGATTCTGACGTTCTCTTTGTAACAGTCTTACAGTGGACTCGGCTGCAACTGTACAAACTCATGACCAATAGCTGCCAGGGACACCCCCATGGATTGAGTTCAGTTAAGCATCTCGTACATTCTGTAATAGGATCTTTAAGGCCTGTTCACTTCGATGAGCTGATAAAATTACTCTTCTGGCACAGCAACTACTCCTGATTGTGTTTTTAATCTCTCTCTTCCCAACACACACACACACTTACTTTTTTTAAACAAAGATTTCCACAGAACCACAAATTCTCAGCTTTCACTGATGCATCGAGTGCCGCGGAGTCTCTTGTATAAGGACGTGGTCAGCGGGTCCACCTAGAGGTGCAAGCTGAAACAAAGCGGCCACTAATGATGTGAACACAAGCCATTGCCGTAGCTGAGCACTTAATTTAAGCAGCTAACTGTTCACAGCTTATCTGCAAGAATCTTAAAACCAACTGGGTTTTCAGTTTGGAGTGCAGCACGGTGGAAACGTGTGGGCCGATCACCCGCCCAGTCGACTGCTTCCTGTAGTCCTGTTTTTATGTGTACAAACTTAACCATCCTGTTGTCAGGAAGTTGACCACTTGTTCTGTCCCCAACTCCCATTTTGAACTTTAAATTGCTTGCCATATTAACAGGAAAGGTATTTAAATGAAGCCTCCGTGCATAGGATCAGCAGAACAATCGGTTGTAACGTGGCTGCACTGACACAATGCTGCAGCAACTGCTCCACCCGGCACTACTGCTGCTCCCTGTGCGCACACAGGATGGGGAGTGTATTTTTCAAGTTTCTGAAAAATACACTCTTCCCCTCCATTTGTGTCCCTTTACCAGCTGCAGTGTAGCTCCCCACTAGTTTCGCTTGAATTAGACACATTCTCCCAGGTACTGAAACTTAGACTTGACTATAACAATTCTCTTTCCAATTTCTTTTCTTTTTAAACGGTATTTTGTGTTCTGTTTTTGTATGCAGCCACATCAGTGACAGTTAATCCTCCTGATACGCCACAGCTGACCCCAGATCTGGTGACATGACTACCTTGCTAAGTCATCCACCTTTGCCCAGTCCCCTGGATGCTGCGTTAGCTGGTGTTTAATCTGTGTGTTACTTCAGTTGTGTTTGCCAGCCAGTTATCCACAGCCGCAAAAGTGGCGTTTAGTAGATGATTCACAGCAAAGGGCACATGCACCATCTAGTGGTGGACAATTACTATGGCAGGTGCTTCTCTCTCATTCAGCCAAGTAGCACCAGACGGGGAAAGCAGCGGGCATATCTGTGTGAAAGCCCCTCGCACAAGGGCCTAGATTAAGCAATTGATGAATAAGCCTGGTACTTGACTGTGGACATCTGGAACATCAGTGGCTAGCATGCTGTCCTGTGTAGTTCCTTCCATCACAATGAAAGCGGATTTCCATCATATAGCTGATGAACAAACTCTGTGACTTGGCACAACAGCTGCTCAACAATGTTACCTGGAAGTTGGGTATGTGAAAGATACTCGTATATTCGGGCTCTGGTGCATGTCATGGTTGGGTATGTGAAAGATACTCTTATATTCAGGCTCCAACTGTTGTAGCTCTCTGAACAGTGATTCAGGAGGAGGGTTGGAGACTCTTGAGCATGGGTGGTGGGTTCCTGCACATCAGATATCTGGGCTGACCCCAAAAATAACCTCCGGTTAAGATCATCTTGATGTACCCGGGGGCACTGTTCTTTCCAGGAAATCAATAACCTGGTGCTGTCTTTTGGAAAGGTGATCTTCTCCCAATCCCGCTTTCAAACTGCCCTGCATGGCTAGGAGGAAATTACAACAGGCTCGTAGCAGCTTCACGTTGGTGGCTGTTAGGAATGCCCTTTTGCAAATCTGTCAATGGGAGGAAAATCCAGGCCAATGCCTGATGTACTCTGCAGCAATCACCTTGACTCATTTAAGCTAAATAAAATAAACCAATAAATACATTCACACAAATCATAGTTCAAGGTTAAGTGGGAATAGTGTGCAAAATTGTGGGGTTTTTTAACTGTTATTTCTTCCCCATCATTCCCCCCACTACCATTTTCATTGTGAAAACCTAATAATTTTCTCCCAGGTTTTCACTGTTTTCATTTATTGAAGTAAAGCTGACACGTTCGGACTCTGCTGTGCTGCTTTCAAAAAAAAAAAGTCCGAACTATTAGATACCCAGGCTGATGTCAGATACCCTCGGCAGTCAAACGCATCCTGCTATGTAGACGTGATGGCTGACTTTCTGGTTCCTAGCGATTCTCTAAACTAAGCTCCTAGAACTGTTGTGATTGGGAAGACAGTCTTTCATCAAATCAAACCCAGCCTGGGTGTTGTCAGAGCGCAGTGGGGAGCTGTGTCTAAAACCACAGCCACAGCCTGTCCAACTTACTCCCGTCTTTCTCACTCTGTCCATGGGCAGGCAAACTCTTTTGGGGGGGGGGGGGCAAGAGGTGGCTTTAACATTACCCCAGGATTCAGATATTCCAGTCAGAGTGGGCCGCAAGGGTTGAGAGCAAGAAACCCTCTCTCTGGTTCCGTCACTCCCAGCAGTCATTCAGAGAGTTTGCTGCCACTGCTACAGATAGAAATTCGTGACCGTTTTTGAGGATTTCCCCATAGCCCTGCAGATTTCTCCTTTTTCAATATTTATCCAATTCCCTTTAGAAAGTTGCCATTGAATCTGCTTCCACCGCTCTTTTGGGCAGCGCATTCCAGATCGGAATAACTTCCTGCATTTAAAAAAAAAAATAAAAAATCTCCTAATTTTCCCCTGGGATTTTTTTGCAAGTTTCAACCATGACTGAACCGAAGGGTCTGTGAAGTTGGCAATACTGCAGCATTCTGGCTCTGGAATGCTGGCTATTAATGCTCCTACCTCTCCTCCCCCCTCCACCCACCCATGGTCATTGACCATGTCCAATAACCCCTGGCGCTGAAGTTGGCTTGGAAGTGACCGACCGCTCAGGAGGGTGTTCAGCAAGAAGCGCTCTACATTGTAACTCTCTTATATTGTTCGCATATGTTCAGTTTTATACAAAACTTCAACAACGTAATTTGTTTTAATTTTGTCGACTGACGAATAAATTCTGACTTAACTGAAAATGTGTTAAATTATGTGGAAAATGTACTGTATTCAGACTAGAAATAGAACTATAGTGCTACTGCTGAATCCACTGATATGAACTCACTGGATGTTACGGTTCTGTTTCATACTTTGGGAAGCTTCCATGTCCCTGAATGGTAGAAATATTGGCCAACAGTGTCTGGCGGTGAATCGTTCTCCTGGCACAGTAATACAGCAGCTGCCCCTGACAAACGGTCAGTATAATTGATGAGGAAAGGAGTCCGTTCCTCCCCTCCCCCCAGCACTTGTCACTGGAACCCAACACCATGCCTGTAGATGGGCCGTATTAATCAGTGATCTGCTACTGCCGACCGACCGAATAACAGATTTTGAAGAAATGGGAATCTTTCCTTTGGTTGTTCAGCTGTTAATTTAAACAGCTAAAATCTTCTGTAATTTTGCTAGGATGTTCATGATGGTGTAACTTAACTCATCTAGATCCTCATCCTGCTTTTTGTTTGCAAATTAAGAAACTGCCTAGCTGCAACATTCAGAAATTAATTTGTACCAAAATCCATGTTTTTCCCCCACTAGCCTGATTATATTTAGCTGAACTTTGTAACCCATTTAAAAAAAGAAATTCAAAAAACAATATATTGTCTCTAAATATAAAATAAGAATTGCCTTTGTTTTATTCACACCCCCCCCCCCCCCCCCAACTGTGCTGAACTAATTGACCCTTGCCGTACAGTTCTGCAGGTGCCAGGCTCCCCCTATACCTTACCCAAGTCTGGACAATTAGACTAAATTAGAATCCGCACCCTTGCGGTAAAACATCAATCGGGGAACTGAGAGCACAAGCGAGATACCTTGAGATTGCTCTGGAGTGCAGGAAGTTTGTTGATCAGTTGATGTGTTGAATTACTTTAAAGAATGTGCTGTTGATAGCATCAGATGAAAAGGCCTCTTAGTACTGATGAAATATTGTGCTTCTCTGGAAAAAGTTCAGATGCTGAAAAGCATTCTCCAATTTGCGTCCAGTGAAATGACAAATGGTTCAAAGTACACGTGAGCGCTCAACAAAAATGCTGCCTCTACATCATGGCGGCATCACAGTCGAAGTGATCATTGACACAACCATAAGGTACCTGCCGATTCAAGCTGGGGTATCAAAGCTGCAGCTTAATAACCTGTGCTGCGCTGGTATTGGATTGTTAGCACAGTCAAGAGGCACAGTTGAAAACCGTTGCTTCTAGAGCTCTGGAATAGGTCTGAAAATATGTGAGGAGCCTCAAGATTTCAGTATTTAGGGTTCTCTCCATTGACGTGTATGCTTCCTTCGCTTAATTGGGTTGATGGGTTTGAGCATCGAGGAGATCCGCTCAAAGGCGAAGCGACGTGTATCAAAAATGTTGAGCTCCGTTGGCCGAGTGACCACAGCTGCGCAAAGGTTTGTGATTTTAGGAACGTTCGCAATCGCCCGGCACAAACCCAAGAGCGAGCCTGCTGAACCTTGATCATCGGTGCTGATCATTAAATTGGGAGTAAGTGTTCAAAAGCTGAGAATGAGAGGAGACTTCTAAGTGCTTGAAATGAGTTTTGTCTGTGATGAGAGATTGAGGAATAGGAGGATACTGTGCAGGTTCGGGGATAGAGAAAGCCATAGAGGTGATCCAAAAACAGAGACCCACGTGCATTGGATTGTGGCACAGATGTACATTGAGTTCTACCCAATAATTTTGTCCATGGCTAATTTAGGGGCCCTTGACCTGCCCTGAGAAAGACTGCACCAACGCATTGACTCTATTGTATCTGAAAGGAATAATGACACAAAGGGCCGTAAGAGAGGGAAGCTGGTGGGCAAGCTGTGGGTATGTGTTGCTTTTCTGCTACTTTGGTATTGAATGATTGTTCAATAGTGGCACAGTTGTAGACTTAGTAATGTTTAAGCGTTCCCACAGTCAACTTTGTTCATTTTTGCATGTTGGGCCTTAAATATATTTTTGGAAGGTGTATCTGGCAGTCTGATTGCCCCTGCTGCATGCAGACACTCCTTGCTTATGAGATTCTTGTAGGCAAGATGAGCAACGGAATTCTTTTTTTACATTTCAGGGAATAATGCACCAAGACTCTGCATATTAAGAATTCAGTGTGAATGTTTGCATACAACACAAATTTGGTGACTTTTACTGTACAGAAAGAAATTAATTCATTATTAAACTGCACAATATTGTTCCCCAGCACATATAGCTGCTTGCTGTGAAGGAAACCCAAAACCTAATGGTGGCAAAGTGTAGTATAGCATTTTGGTGTGATGGGGACTTGGGAGATGCAGTGCATCTTCACACAGTCCTTTCACCATGGGATATGAGTTTGTAATCAGCCCAAATCGATGGGGTGAAATTCTGCCTTCCTTCGTTGTAAGGGATGTAAGTGAACAAGTTAGGTCATCTCATTATCATTCTCAAGGCAGGGACCCACTGGACTAAACTGGCATTCTTCATTTCATATTGGTGCAATTTGGCAAAGCACAGCAAGGACTCTATTGTCCAGCACACACTCGTACCTCATTGTGATACCAAAAAATATGCAGTAGTGTAAGTTCAAACCTGTAATGCCGTTTTAGTTCAAATAACTAAGGAGCTTAAGCTGCAAGTGCAGTTTGACATCTGAACCTCTGGACTCCCTAGTCGGTGTAATCACTTCTGGGAATAAATGACTGGTTCCTTATTTATTGAAAATCTGTGGTCTTTCAACAAAACTTTGTTTTTTAGTTTGCTTTTTTAAAAAAGTGTACATCGCCATACCTGTTTTCATACTTACTAAAAAGTACTATATTTGAACCAAAAATTTTAGACAAAAACAAATTTGTATAGTTGTTAAATTGTTAAATCTGCTTCATATAGATGAAAACTACAGTCATCCCATGCGAAGTGAGTTGGATGAGCTGGAAGAGGAGATTAAAAGGAGAACTAAAGAAGAGGAACTGAGGCGAAAGAAACTGCGGGAAAAGGAAGCAGCTATGGTGTTCAACCCCCGACCGAGCAAATTCATGGACCTGGATGAGCTACAGAATCAGGGTGAGTGTTTGGCTGCTGTCTGGCCCCGGCCGATAATACAACATTTGTTTCAGGTTCACATTAAGGGAAACGAATTAAAGGCACGTAGTTCTCTGCTGGGGGTCTATTGTCGTTGAGCTCACTCTGGTCCTGCAGCAGCAGCCTCATGCATGCGCTTTCCAGCCACAATCACTGGGTACTGATCACAAATGGAAAACGAGCTGATCGATCTATCTCCTCCCTTGCCTCTGATATTAGTGTCCCCATTACCTGAATTGAGTTCAGTTAAGTTAAGAAACAAGCCTGGGACCTAAAAGGCTCCGTACCACACTATGTAGTACACTTGCACAATTAATAGGAGAGTACGTTTTTATTTTATAATTCTGTTAAGTGTTGCTGAAGTTAAGGAAACTGGGTTTCATCACAAGTAGACATCGCAACAGTTTGTCGGGGAATCTTCTATTTTGTCAAGATTATATTCCCCCTGCTCTCAAAGGATATTTTCCCTAATCTTGTAAATTTAATCTCATAATCTACTGGAATAGTTCATTTTGCAAGAAAGGAACAAACTGAAATATGGCAGCATTTGTTGGCTGGAGGATACTTTACTTCAGAAGACTACATTTTAATAAGGGTTCAGTTAGCAGCCAGAATTCAATTCCAGAGTATGATCGATATTTTCTCATTACTACCTGTCCCTCAATTAAATATTTCCAATTGTTTTTGATCGAGTAGATCGAGGAAAGGCTACTCCCTCTAGGAAGTGGGTCAATAACCAGAGGTCATAGATTTAAAATCATTGGCAAACAATCTAGAGATGAGGATTTTCTTCCCTGAGTTGTGGGGATCTGGAACACCTTGCCTGAAAAGGTGGAGAAAGCTGATTCCATCAATAATTTGAAGAGGGAGTTGGACATTGACTTGAGGACGGGGAACTCCAAGTTACAGACCGAAAGCTGGGATGTGGGGCTAAACACGACGGCTCTTTCAAAGAGTCAGCACAGGCACGACGGGCCGAATGGCCTCCTCTGCTGTAAGAGTCGATGAATTGGAGATGCTAGAAATTTGTTTCATCAGTGCTGGTGTCTAGCATAACAATTTCCAACATTGCTTTCCTCTTGTATTTGGTATAACATCTTGAGTGAGATGACAAGCAGACAAGACAGTCTGCTGCAGTGTCTCTGGTGCTGTGCATTCAGTTGCTGGGAGGGGTGCTCGGGGTGACTTGTCATATTTCTTTTATTTTACCCACCCTCCTGAGGCATGGCCCGCTTCCACTTTGCAGCAGCTCTAGTTAAAGCAGTTGGGGAAAGGAACTTGCTCTGCAAGCTCAAGTCTGACCACGCAATATAGAGAGGGAGAAAGAAGTTGAGATATACAACGGTGAAGTGCTTGACTAAAGGGGAAGACCAGGCAAATCGAGAAGTTGTGATTTGGACGAAACCAAATCTTAGAAGCCTGAAGATAATGAGAGGCGGGGAATACCGAGGGGTGGTAAATGGCTCGATAGTTTTTAGGCTCTGGGAAATTAAGAGTTCGACTAAGAGATGGCGTTGACGACTTGATTTTGGCGAGGATGTAAGCAGGATTATCTAGAATTGCATATTTTGAGCTTAAGCAGGAGAAAAGTTCAGAGGAGCACTTGATTATAACAGGATCTACAAAATAGGGGAGGGCTTTTATTGGATCCTGTCCAGTAAGCTCGGAGAGGTGCGAGTCTTCCCACATAAGGGAGCAGTACTCCAGTGTCTGCAGACGTAACTTGGAAAAACCGGCAAGTTTTCTCAAATATGAAGGCACACGAATAACCTCATGACCTAGTGTGAAACAGCAATGACCAGCTTGGGAAATGTGAACCCCCGATATCACTGCTAGGAAACTTACAGGGGAATTATATTTCACCACCTCATTTGTATGTTCCCCTTAAAAGTTTGTAGTTCTAAATTAAATGTACTTTTGATAAAACAATACCACCATCTATGTGAAGGAGCATCAGTAAAACAGAACTGCTTCACGTGCCAGTGTAATATTTTTTGGTGCTTTAGAAGGGTACAAGCATTTGAAATTTGTTTTGGGATTTGTATAATTTCCTCCATTTTCATGGTTATGTTATCATACAGCTACATTAAGGTTAGCATGAAGGCCCATCTAACCTTCTTACAGTCTGTGGGTTTTTTATTGTGATTATTCATGCTTTTATGAATACACAGCAAGAGGGAATAGCATGTGACTGAGCTGACCGTTCAATTAAATCTGTTAATTTTTTCACCCCCATATTTTGCCGTGTTTCCACAATCTTCCTTTGTTATTTCTTTATTTGACCCCCTTATAATATATCTGACTTCCTCCTCATTGCCGTTGGATTGCTTTCTCTTTGGTAATGCTGATCGTTTCATTCGCTTTTTTGGTAAAACTTTTTTAATGTCACAGCTTACTGAATCGTCTAAAGGTGTATTGATATTACAGGATTGCAGCTACTGCATTCCTTCGTGTAAATGACCCATCCACCTGGCGCCAACCATTTTGCAGACCCACAAAAATCATTGGTGCTTGGGAATCTACTGTGTGGTTAAGGTGGCTAGTTCTCGTGAAGTAAATGGTTGGAGTTGGTCCCCTTGTTTGCACTCTAATTACAACTATGTTTCTGCATTACACGGGGGAGCCCAGCACTTCTGGTGTCTAGCAGATTTCGTGGCATTGCTCGCAGTAAGTATTTTATAATGACTGGAGCGTTGAATCACGTAACACGCTGCTAATCCGGAGCTGTGTTTAAGGTTGCCTGTCACTTTAAAGCCACAATATACAATTCATTTAACTGGAGACGGCATGAGGTTGAGTTTAATTGCTTTTCGGTGAGGGAGATTTGCAGACTGGAAGAGGTTTGTCAATTTCTGGCTCCAGGTGAAAACAGCAGCCTGAAAATATGACTTCTTTGAGATTTTTTTTTTTTTAATAAATGTTTGACACTAAAAGCTTTTATATAGAAAATGTTACCAAAGTATAGAAAACTTTTACCAAAGTATGATACAAAGTGTTAGATTTGAAAGCAGTTGTTCTTGTGTAATGAATTTTTGCTGCTACTGAGCATATTACCTTGTTCTTTAATCAAGTGCATGTGAAACAACTTGATGTTGCTTCTGCAGGGAAGACTGACAAGTTTGAGAGATCATTGCAGGAGGTAGACTCTCTATTAGAACAGTCTTTCCGTCTTGAACAGAAGGATGACTTGGCTGCAGCGCTCAATCTCTGCCATGAAGCTGTGTGTAAGTAAGCCTAACC
Organism: Somniosus microcephalus; assembly: GCF_052327205.1. Lineage (NCBI taxonomy): Eukaryota > Metazoa > Chordata > Chondrichthyes > Squaliformes > Somniosidae > Somniosus > Somniosus microcephalus. The sequence goes on along the minus strand of NC_141015.1, from coordinate 43,925,343 downwards.
GCCTCTGCTGCTCGCAGCCTAAATGCTCTGCTAACCTGTTATGATATCTTTCCCACTAAAACCGGTTCTTCATTTGGCTAGAAACTGAAGCAAAAACCTGCCAGTTACCCATTTCTCTTTGTATGCATGTCGTGTTCCCATTTGGAAATTCTTCAAGCATCAAAAATTGTCTTGAAATCATTTCATCAGAATGTTTTATTGGGAGTTTTTTTTGGGAAAATGTAATTGATGAATATCTGGATTTTCAAATTTGAAATAATATTTGAACCAAGGGCTCTTGTCATTTTTAATCAGTTCAAAACTATTATTATGTCTATTCTAAAATGCTCTTTTCAAGAGAATCCTTTATAAAATTGTGCTTTTTTAATTTCTCATTTGCTTTTAGCCAAATATGTACAAAAACTGCAGTTTTCTTAAATTACACTTGCAGTAAATTTAAAACTTGTACTTAGATTTTGCTTGAGAATACAGATTCTCAGTGCGGCAAACTAGATAAACATGAATTGCTTTTCGCTCAGTATTTCTTTCACGCCTTTGAGCATTTCCATGTTTGAGCACCTTTAATGTCATTGAGGGGCAGAGTAATGATTGTGCCACTCATTCACTTTATTTTGACATTTGCTTAGCTATGTGGTTATGCATATTCTCAGTAGGATATGTGATTCCGTGAGCATTTGATAAGCCGCTGTGTGCAGAACACCTTTTTGTGATTGAAGCTGTATAACATTGCTGTTACAAATCACTGCTAACATTTCATCAGAGCATTTTGTGAGTTTCTCATACTTCTGTTTTACAACTGCATGTTGTTTGGGTCTGCGTGTGCATTTTTTTTTCTGCTGTTTTGCATTTTAGCTAAACTAAGACTTGCTATGCATGAAGGCAGTGCCATCACACACAGCAGAGCCCTTGCTGATAAGAAGCTGCATATTTGCATGAAGAAGGTTCGAAGTCTGCAGGAGCGCATGCAACAATCCATCCACTCCCCTCCACCAGGGGACCCCGTGACTGAATGCAAAAGGTAGTATCTGAGGATTAAGAGGGACAAACGTCAGATAGAAGCCATTTGAGCATTGATACAGCAAATAATGCTTTGAAAATAAGACCTTTTGTTTTATAGAAAATGAGCTTGTCGTTGTTGGACAAAATGTTCAGTAACCATTTAAAATTATTTTGAAAACTTTCTCATGGTGCCTTTTTTAAAAAGAAATATACAGAACTGCTATGAGATAGTATGTCACTTGCACTGAATTAAATGAGACTGTTCTTTATGATCAGAATTGTAATGGAGCAAGTATTAGTCATGCTTCCATAAATTTGATTAACTTGGGTGAAGGTCTGTGTGCTGTTGGTAACTCCTTTTGAGATTCATTTTAATTTCTAGCCCCTTGAACATTACATTTCCATGAGATATTTAGAAATATGCAGATTCTACTGTAGAGCGGATGTACAAAATCTTATTTTTTTCATGAATTCTAACAATGAGTTGATTCCCAGCTTTTCCACCGTGCCTCTCAGCAGTTCCTTAGGTGGGACAGTAAGTGGAATACAAAATTATACTTTCTGAAATAAATAACAAAATGCTGATGTACGGTTTTAAATGTAGCGTTTAATTAAAACCTCGTATCTATTGGTAGAGAGGAGCATGCAATATGTGTTTTCTGGCATTGAATTGTTTCCACTGTTAATCTTCAGAAATAACACACACATTTTTTATTTCAGTGTGCAGGCTAGCCAGGTCAAAGTACTGTTAGCGTCAGAGAGAGTAATGGAACCCATCAGCGAGCCAGATCACAGGCCCAAATCTTCCCTGGTCCACTCATCCTCCCATCACCAACTACACGCCCAACATGCACCCAGGTTCCACAATCCTCACTCGGAGCCGCATGGCCAAGCTTCCGCTTCATTGGTTTTGTTTCAGTTCAGAAGCCAATCTGCCAGATATACCACCGAGCTTCCATCTCCCCACAACTGCAATTGGGGTCCAGCTTTTTTCCCTGGGGAGAAGGTGGAGGAGAAATGTGTAACTGGCACAATGCCCAAACGTCAGGTGAAGAATATTGATGAGCCAGTGGAAGAGAAGGATGAGTCGGACTGTTCAGCACTCAACCATAAACAGAAAATGAGCAAATATGGCTCCTTGCCGTTGCTTACGGCTGAGTACGGAAACATGAGCCACACGTTTCCATCACCATCTCCCCACGTGCAAGTGTTAACACAAAAGGATGAAACAGATGTCTATTCAAACAGCAATTCCCATTCTTCTTTATATTGCAATTCAAGGCAGTTCAACACAACTGATACCAAAATCTCTCCATGTACAACTTTGTCTTCCACAAGCTTGAACTGGTCCCCTGTACAATCTGCTACTTATCAATCACACAAAAGTGATTTGAATTTGGAATTGAACTCGGCAGAGATTGACAGTGCCCATTCACCCAAGTCCAAGACCACAGTTGATGGGGTTAATGTAAAGTCAACGACCGCACAGTTTCAAAGACTAAATGTCAAGTTGGGCCAGGGAAATCATGAAGGTAATTATAAAAGTGCATGTTCGAATTTTCTACCAAAGAAATTTGATCAGGAAGTATCCCAGCTACCTCTGACGTCGCATCAAAAGATGGGGGTTCTCCAAGACAAGGATCAGTTGGGCAGCGCAAAGCGGTCTTCTGATAGCTTATATTCTCCCCAGGTTTCACACAGACCTTTGGATTGTAAAGCTGAGGTGCCTGTTTCTCCATCTGCTCCCACTTACAGAGCAAAGACTGATGCTGTTACAAGAGACGTAAACAGTCACTCCAGAGGGTCAGAGTTTTCACCTGCCCCTCAAACAGATGAGACATATGGACAAAGATACCAAAATGCTGTCCAATCATTTTTCAGAGAAACCTGTTCCAGCAAAACCCCTGAACCAGTGAGGCAGCAAAATGAGCTTTCTGTTAGTACTGCTTCTGTGCCTGTAGACCGATGGATTGACGGTGTTAGAAAACATTGCACGTCTCCACCAGATTACAAAAATGTTGAACAGCAACACCTGCATGGTAATCTGTCCAGTCAAGAAAATAATACCCACAATCATGGAAACCAACAGGTGCAGCCGATTAATAGTAAAGATCAGGATATAGAGCTGGAGTTTTCAGAGCTGGAGTCCCTGTATCAAGCAAGTCTGCAGGCTTCTGAGAGTAGCAGATATTCACCAGGGAGACGGCTGGCTGAGAACGCCACCAGACAAAGTAGCGCGAAACCAGGTGAGAGGATCGGCACGCGCGATAAGCAAGTAATAGCATTTCCAATTTTTTGGAAAGTGTACCGAAATGCGAATGTATTATTTATGATGTTCAGTAATTAAGGACAAATTGCTCAGTTGTTGAATGTTTTGTTCAAGCGGTGAGATTTAGATGGAACCAGGGGAGTTTGCTGGGAGGAGTACGTCAGCTTGACTGTGCAGGGACGATCAATCACCGTGCTCGATTAAAGTGTCACCACTAAGACATCTTGGGTTAATGATCATATCTACTTAGAACTTTGCACCCTCATGCTGTCTGGCTCATTAATTCCAAGTCATTTGCGGATTGTTTAAATGAAAATAGACTAAACTAAAGAAGATTGGCGGTTAGGATCAGATCAGCCATGATCTTATTGAATGGCGGAGCAGGCTCGAGGGGCCGATTGGCCTACTCCTGCTCCTATTTCTTATGTTCTTCTTCTTGATTCATCAATCTCCATGTACAGTTTGACCACCAAGCTCCCCTTCCTGGCCCCCACGTTAGTTGACAACGTAAATGGTTCCCTCTCCTCGGGTAGTGTAACCCCCCTCCCTTTCAAAACTGCTGCCATCACCCCCTTCAAAAAACCCAGCCCTTTGTCCTTGCAAATTACTGCCTCATTTCCGACCTCCCTTTTCTCTCCAGTCCTTGAACATGTTGTCACTTCCCAAATCCATGGGCAGCTTTTGTGCCAGCCTCTGTTTGAATCTCTCCAATCAGGTTTCTGCCTTTGCCACAGCACCAAAACGGCCCTAAACCAAGTCACAAATGCCATCCTCTGTGACTCTGACCACGGTGAATTGTCCCTTTTCATCCTTGACTTCTTTGCAGCCACTGAAACAGTTAACCACACCATCCTCCTCCAATGCCTCTCCTCCACTGTCCAATTTGGTAGGTCAGCCTTCACTTAGTTCCACTTTTAACAGTTGATCATACCTGGAGCATCTTGCAACAATAGCTTCTCTTCCTACCTCCCAACCATTCCCCCTGGAGTTCCTGAAGGATCTATCCTTAACAACCTCCTCTTCCTCACCTTCTTGCTTCCCCTTGGTGACATCATCCATAAACATGGGCTCAATTTCCACATGTATGATGATGACATCTTGGTCTGTCTTTGATAAAATAACTATTGAAAAACTTTTCCCCCCTCTGCTTTGCTTAGTACCCGTTGCAATCTTTGACACCCTGGACCAGCATCGGTTTGATTTCAGTTGAGTTTTCCGGTTGGTACCAGCACCTAGATTTAAGAATTTAATGTCATAAATCTTTACCAGTGATCGATAATCAATACAGGTTTATGTGCTTGGAAAGATTAATGCAGTCTTGGTAAGAGGGCTTAAAATGACCATCTCCTTCAGTGGAATGCTCGAGTACAACAATTTCTAAGCTAGATTTCCACTGCTCAATAAAGCTGGCTTGTGCCCTGGCCGTATAAAGTGTCTGTTGCAGCTCCAAGCCATGCCTCAGGTTGGTGCATGTGGAGCTTTTGGTTTTTGCCCTGATTTGCCAGGTGCTCAATCCCATTGTCTCTGAAGAGGAGGAAGGCCAGGAGCACGTCCTTCAATGGTACCAGCGGGCTTGGGCGGCTTCTTTGCAGCATGCTGGCATTTTCTGTTTCTTTTGAAGAATGCGGTACTACTCAGCACCTGGTTGGGTATCGAAGCAGCAGCAGAGAGTTCTGATGTCAGTAGACTTTCCATTTGCATCTGGTGCATGTGCCAATTTGTCAAATCTTTCTTAGTTTCAACTTCCTTCTGTGTAGGCTGCTATTAAGGTTCGGTAGGAAACATTGGTGCTGGTTACTTCAGGACCAACCGGGATTGAGGAAAGTGCATACCTTTCTTTGGTGGGTCATATTCTTCAGAATTTTTATAAAGGGTTCTTTAAATTAAAAGGGGTCTTTCCTTATGGAAGGAGTCCATGTTTGAAATCACATGATAGATTTTAAACATGGAATTAAATCTTAATTTTGGAAGTTAAGACAAGAGATCTCTTGGAGCATGTTAATATTTGTGGGATTCCCCAACACAGTAAAGTTTAATCTCAGACATTAGTTTGAAGATAAATATTGTAGTGAGTTTATAATACTGTTGAGATTAAAGTGTAAAATTTACGGCAGTGGTATGTTCCCCTCTGGAAAAATTCCTCGATTGGCAAGCTGAAAATGGCACCAAACCAGATTGGCCCGGCAGGTTTGCAGAGTAAAGTAATGCATTCTTTCTGTAGACACTGTGTTGCAAGACTACAGCGTGTATGTGGAGGCAGAATTTGAACTGTACATTCAAGTCTACGTACCTCTTACGCGATGGAAGGATGTAATGTTCTAAAGGGTTTCATTTCGACTCAAAATATGTTTAGCAGCCTGCTCATGATTAGTTACAGATCAAGTAAAGTTAGGCTTAGTTAAGTTAGAGCAACGGTTTTAAAACTTTACTGTGTTGGGGAATCCCACAAATATTAACATGCTCCAAGAGATCTCTTGTCTTAACTTCCAAAAGACACTTTCCCAAAGGAAAAGCGTGGCATCATTGCAGGGAACCTTTTTTTAATCAGAATACAGCAGAAGAAGTTTGCAGACGACACAAAGCTGGGTGGGGGGGGTGTGCTGTGAGGAGGATGCTGAGAAACTCCAGTATGATTTGGACAGGTTGGGTGATATGGCAGATGCAGTATAATGTGGATAAATGCGAGGTTATCCACTTTGGTGGCAAAAACAGGAAGGCAGATTATTATCTGAACGGCAATAGATTGGGAGAAGGGGAAGTACGAGACCTGGGTGTCCTTGTGCACCAGTCGCTGAAGGTAAGCATGCAGGTGCAGCAGGCGGTTAAGAAGGCAAATGGTATGTTGGTCTTCATAGCGAGAGGATTCGAGTACAGGAACAAGGATGTCTTGCTGCAGTTGTACAGGGCCTTGGTGAGACCACACCTTGAGTATTGTGTGCCGTTTTGGTCGCCTTATCTGAGGAAGGATGTTCTTGCCATGGAGGGAGTACAGTGAAGATTCACCAGACGTATGAGGAGAGATTGGGTCGATTGGGCTTATACTCGCTGGAGTTTAGAAGAATGAGAGGGGATCTCATTGAAACTTATAAAATTCTAACAGGACTAGACAGACTAGATGCAGGAAGGATGTTCCCGATGGTGGGGGAGTCCAGAACCAGGGGTCATAGTCTAAAGGTAAGGGGTAAGCCATTTAGGACAGAGATGAGGAGGAATTTCTTCACCCAGAGAGTGGTGAACCTGTGGAATTCTCTACCACAGAAGGCAGTTGAGGCCAATTCATTAAATATATTCAAGAAGGAGCTGGATATATTTCTCAAGGCTAAAGGGATCAAGGGTATGGGGAGAAAGCAGGGACCGGGTACTGAGTTTAGATGATCGGCCATGATCGCACTGAATGGCGGAGCAGGCTTGAGGGGCCGAATGGCCTACTCCTGCTCCTATCTTCTATATTTCTATGAGAGATTGAAATAAAGAATAGATTTGCCTTTCTAATCTAGGCTATATTAACTTAAAAATCCTGTAGCACATCTTCAACACCCAGTCCCAACTAAAGGCTGGAAAGAACTGAATTTAAGATGGCCACCACAAATCACATGACCTCAACTACCAATGAGATTACAGCATATATCCCAAGGCAGGAAACAACCAATCACAATACTTCTTACTAACAAAGAATAATCACCACATTCACCCCTCCTTTTAAAAATATACTCCAACCTAAATAGCCTTTACAATTTATGATTAATTATTTACAACTAAAACTATGCACAGACAAAATAAAACTATTCAACATGACACAATACTAAGTGAGCAACAACAAATAGTAACATTGCACATAAGTATTAAGTATCTCTCAACTAAAACAATATAATATAATATTTCAACAATTTTAAAACATTACTATCAATTTAAAAGTCCATTTTCAATCGGTCGACCGGATATCTTGTTCGTGTCGACCTTCTTAACCTTGGTGAAATTCCTTGCCCTCCCACACCAGGAGAGACAGAAGTATCTTCTGCAGGAAGGCTATCCATATCCCGATTTTCAACGGTTTCCGGATTAGAAATCCCATCAGGAGGTAAACTGGGACGGTCATGAACATCCATCGAGGGCTGACTAATAGAAGTATAATTATCTGCAGTCGGATTGGAAATATTCGTAGTATTTGTAACAGCATCCACATTATCTGAATCATGACTATTGTTAATATCCTCAGAAGAAGGCTGGCCACCACAAGGAGCCAAGTCTTTAATTGAAACGGTACTTTCTTTCCCATCTTGGAATCGAATGTGAGCATATTGGGAATTTGCCTCCAACAGCTCCACCTCCTCCACTAAAGGATCATATTTTGACAATCTAACATGGCGTCGAAGCAGCACAGGTCCTTGCATAGTAAGCCATGAAGGTACCGAATATCCCGTAGTAGATCTCCGCGGATAGTTAAAGAGCCTTTCATGGGGGGTCACATTAGTAGCCGTTGAAAGCAATGATCTAATGGAATGCAGGGCATCAGGCAGTACCATTTCCCACTGTGTATTCTTAAGGTTCCGGGATGTCAAAGCCAACATAACTGCCTTCCAGATCACCCCATTGTATCATTCGCACTGTCCATTACCCTGGGGATTGTACAGGGTAGTTCTGCTAGTAGAAATTCCCCGACTCTGAAGGTATTCCTTCAACTGGGAAGACATAAAAGAACTTCCCTGATCCGAATGGATATACGCAGGCATCCCAAAGATGACAAAAAGTTGAGTCAGACATTTGATAACTGTAGCAGCTGATACATCTGCGCAAGGAAAAGCAAAAGGGAACCTTGAAAACTCATCCACAACAGTAAATATATATCGGTTTTGAGTAGTTGAAGGAAGAGGCCCCTTAAAATCGACGCTCAAACGTTCAAAAGGAGATGTAGCCTTTATAAGATGAGCTTGTTGAGGCTTAAAGAAATTCGGTTTACACCGAGCACAGATAGAACATGATGAAGTCATCCGCTTGACGTCTTCAACTGAAAAGGGCAAATTCTTACTGCGTACGAAGTGTATCATCCTCGTAACCCCAGGATGGCATAAGGCATTATGAAGATTAATAAGCGTATCTCCGTGAATCACAGAACAATAAGCCCTCGACAGCGCATCAGCAGCAACATTATCCTTCCCCGGTCGATAAACTATATCAAAATGGTAACATGCCAACTCAATCCTCCACCTCATTATTTTATCATTCTTAATCTTTCCAAAATGTTTGACATCAAACATAAAGGACACAGACTTTTGATCAGTTACCAACGTAAAATGTCGTCCCGATAAATAATGTCTCCATTTACGCAGTGCTTCTACTATTGCATACGCCTCTTTCTCTATTGAAGAATGCCTTTTTTCACTATTGTTCAAGGTACGTGAGAAAAAGGCCACAGGTCTTCCATTTTGGTTCAGAGTAGCCCCAATTGCAAAATCAGAAGCGTCCGTCTCGATCACAAAAGGAACCTGCTCATCAATAGAATGCACAACTGCTCCAAGGATATCCTTTTTAAAATTATCAAAACACGTCCTGGCCTCCCATGATAGAGGATATGTCGTAACCCGAATAAGAGGCCGGATCTTCTGTGAAAAATTTGCAATCCAATTAGAATAGTAAGAAAACAGTCCAACAACTCATTGCAAAGCCTTAGAATTAGTAGGATAAGGTAAATCAATCAATGGTCGCAGACGTTCTGGGTCTGGTTTAATCTTGTTTCCCGAGATAATGTACCCCAGTAGATTTACCTCAGTGGTCGAAAAGGTACACTTCTCTTTATTGAAAGTTAAACCAACTTTTTCCGCAGCTTGAAGGAATCTTTCTGAATTAGAATCATGCTCCACCCTTGATTTGCCACACACCGTGATGTCATCTAAGTATGAAAAGGTGTCAGAGAGAGAGTTATCACTTATAAAAGCATCCATTGCCCGTTGAAAACAAGCAACACCATTAGTAACACCAAATGGTATTCGGCAAAACTGATACAGCTTTCCACCAGCCTCAAAGGCTGTATATGGTTGATCCTTCTTAACAATAGGAATCTGATGATAAGCACTCTTTAGGTCAATAGTGCTAAAAACCTTATACGGAGATACTTTATTGATAAGCTCATCAATCTTAGGCAAAGGGTACGCATCTAATTGAGTATACCTATTAATAGTTTGGGAATAGTCTATCACCATTCGTTTCTTATGTCTCTCGTTAGTCGTGACAACTACCTGTGCCCGCCAAGGCGAACAACTAGGTTCAATGATTCCTTCCAATAAGAGACGTTGAACTTCAGAATTAATAAATTCTCTATCCTGACTGCTATACCTTCTTGATTTGGTAGCAATTGGCTTACAATCCGGCATCAAATTGGAAAAAAGTGATAATGGAGAAATGGATAAAGAGGTTAATCCACAAATAGATAAAGGTGGCTTAGTCCCTCCAAATGAAAGACTGAGAGACTCGTGTAACTGAAGCACATCATGACCAATCAAAATATCCGCACAGAGATTAGGCAAAACAGATAGGCGTATATCAGTATACGTATTACCTAGAAGAATCAATTTCACAAGGCAACAACCAGCTACTTGTGAAGTGAGAGTCGTCTGAGCCATACACACCTGATAGGAAACAGGCGAAATTTTTAAATGCTTCTCCTTTGCAAACTGAAGACTTATAAAACTCTCGGTACTGCCCGTATCTATAAGGGCCTTCACTTCCAACCCATTAACTTGGGCCGTAACTATAGCTTTGTTTAGGCCATGAGCAAATGCAGCAGAAATTGATGCAATAAACGCCCTATCTAAAGGCTGAATAGTCACAGAGGAGGTAATTGAACCTGATGATTTACACACACGTGCGTAATGACCTCTCTTGCCGCATTTACTACACACAGCCTCCCGAGCAGGACACTTCAGACGAGGGTGCCGGACGTTCCCACAAAAATAACACTTCTGAATCCTAGAGGCAACAGCCGCTGAAGTAGAAACTGTTTCAGAATCTAGTAAACCACTCCTATTAAGTCCACATAATTCCTTTTCATCCGGAACTGCCGAAACCACAGTCACAGGCCGATTAAAAAGAGCATAAGAATCCGAACTTCTCTGAGCCACATCCAATGTAGAACCTTGCTCAAAAGCACTCTTAAGATCCAAAGTCTTATTTTCTAACAACCGCTGACGAATTGATCTAGACAGTAATCCATTAATAAAAGCATCCCGTACCGATTCTTCCTTATATTCTTCAGCCGTCACGGCCTTATAATTACAGTTAATACTAAGGCACCGAAGTGCTTGTAAATAAGTATCCAAAGATTCTCCCACCTGCTGCCTACGGGTAGATAGAAGGTGACGTGCAAATACCTCATTCTTTGGTTTAACAAAAATCTTTTCCAATGTAGAAATAGACACTTCGTAAGTTTTACAGTCCAAAATATACTTATACACATCCGGAGCAATGTAGTTGATCAGCATATTCAGCTTATTTAGAGACTCTTGATCCAACACGCCCAAAAAGTTTTTAAATGTACAATACCAGTGTTTCCATTTATCATCCACTCCTGCAGAATTAGGGTCAGCATTGAATCGTTCTGGTTGAAGATATCGCTCCATTCTGACATAAAGTTAATAAATTGAAATAAAGAATAGATTTGCCTTTCTAATCTAAGGCACATCTGTAGCACATCTTCAACACCCAGTCCCAACTAAAGGCTGGAAAGAACTGAATTTAAGATGGCCACCACAAATCACATGACCTCAACTACCAATGAGATTACAGCATATATCCCAAGGCAGGAAACAAACAACCAATCACAATACTTCTTACTAACATAAAGAATAATTACCACAGAGATGTTAAGAGATATTCAAGGCGAGAGGAGATGGTAATGGGACAGGTTAAGAAACAAAGGATGGCTCTAGATGAAGTGTAAATTGCGCTGGCAGAGTGAGAGACAAGCTGAAAATATTAACATGCTCCAAGAGATCTCTTGTCTTAACTTCCAAAAGACACTTTCCCAAAGGAAAAGAGTGGCATCATTGCAGGGAACCTTTTTTAAAATCAGAATACAGCAGAAGAAAACGATCTGTTAATAAGTCAACAAATCCGGGGAAAATGCTGCTTTTGTGACATTGTCGTGCACAGTATGCCTGGCCGCAGACGGACAGGTATCTGATCGCCCCACGGACCCCATTTGGAAAATGTGAGCCAGAGTGGTGCACCATCAGTTGATTTTAGACTCTGGAAGGTACTGAAAAAGTCTAGAGCACCATTGCGACCAGAGATATCCAGGCCCACTGAGCGTATACTAAACAAAGACATTTCCAGAATCTTTTCTAAGCGCTGTATAGCGCGGTTTACATCGAATTACTAGGCTTTTAATGAACATCTTGCTTCACGTATAATTTTTGTGAATACAGTAATTAAGGAATAATATTGTTGTAGAGTGAAGCGTCACCCTTTGAAGACTGGACTAATTAAAGACCTAATTATAGCGTGTTATTTATTCAGCTCTTCCAGTAAAGCAAGTGTTAATGTCTCTTCGATTTTTGTGCCTCCTCTAGTTTCTGCACATACAGTTACAAGAAAACACTTCTCTCTGCCTGAAAGAGGTCGCTCAAAGACTCCGACCGCGGAGATTGAGCGCAGTGCTTATGGGACAGTATCCTACGGAGCACCCGTACCAGTCAGTGCAAAGGTACTTGAAAACTTAGCAGGAAAAGATACTTATTGTCCCTTTTGCTTTATCAATTTTATTCAGAAGTGAATAGAAAATGTCTTATCTACCCTATGATGTTGCCCATCATGTGTACTAATTTCCATTAAATTGGCAGTCTCTCTCAGGCTATCAATATGGGTGGTGTTGGATTTGGAAATATCATGGTGTATTTGGGGGGGGGGGGGGGGAAGGGTTACTCTTCTAAACTGGTTAAAGGAAAAGGCAGGTTTTGTGGAGTCCTTTTAATTCAAAGTACTCCCCTATTGCTAATTTATTTTTTCCTTCAGTAGTGATGTGGCTCTTGGCTGCTTCAGCAGCATTGACGGGGAAGAACCACCATCCTCCCCCAGCCCGAGGAGCTGCTCCATCATTGCAATGGGAGTGGTGACTTTGGAGCGACATGGGAGCAGGTCGGAGCTGCCTGACCATGGCTAGCTGTTGCTCGATTGGGCAATGCAAGCGGTGCTTCTAATGGGCAGCACCAACCTTCTCATGAGGATCCTACAGAAATGAAGCACTGTGTTACGAAGGATCCATTTAAAAGCTGGTCAAGAACCAGCCATAACTATTGACGGTAGATGAGTCAAGCTTGGGAGTTTGCTATCCTGTTACATTATTTTATATGCTACCAAGGTTTACATATAGTTAATGCATGATCCAAATGCATTTCAAAGCTCTCCCTCGACTTTAACCTTTTGTGCTGTTCTCTAAGTATCCACTACGTGGATGCTTCCTTTCACTGTAAGCTCTGCCACGTTTAGTTGAGATTGCTGTTATATCCATTTATGACCAATATAAATGGCTGGAGTTTCTGAAGAGACCTCCACTCTTTAGCCTTTAGCTGGATTTATTCTGAGCCCCTGTACTTGAAAGGACATATATTTTGCTTTGTTACAGAACTTTTGCTGCTGCCATGAGGGTTTAATCAGTCTCCTGTATTGATTTTTATCCTCTAATCTGATAAGGTACACTTCAATGAATTTGCTCCAAGAGAAAATATGGAAAATGATGATTACAGTGCAGAGAATTTCCGCCGTATCGCTCGCAGCCTGAGTGGAACCATCCTTGCTAACAGAGATAATCCTGTGGTTACTTCTCACAGTGTCGTAAGTAAACTTCCTGCGGCAATATAGACCTGTAAATGATTTTTTTTTAATGTTTTGTTTATTCTAGTGTTATGATCTTAGTGAATTGCTTAACATTGTGGAAGAGGTTTAGGGGAATAAATTTGAAGCAATTCATTTTCTGTCTGTCTTTTTGGAAAGTCTCTGCATCTGACAGTTATGTCCATTTTATGTTGCAAGGAAACAGCAACTCTGAGAAAACACGTGGAGCCTCGACAAAGATCGGTCAGTTCCTCTTCCTTGACCACGTCCCAAGCTCCCTCCCATGATCCTATTGTGTTAACCTCTTGCCCACAGCACCATCCCTACCTATCACCGCACCTTCCGTCTGATCCACTGCAGCCCAGCAAGGCTGGTGAGGCAAACAGAGCATCAGGTAATCTTGGCTTCTCGACTTGCATTTGCATCTCCTTTTCTGTACGCGTATCCATCGTATGTAAGGTTGCATGACTGACTGTCCTTGTCCGGCTCATTTCCCTTCCATTGTTGTATTGTTATCATTACTTCTGAGCTGGTCTTCAAATATGAAATGATCATCAACATGGTATTGAAGAGATTACTTTACATGGCAACTTTTTCTTGCAGCGTAACACTATGTTTTAATGTTTACTGGCACTAAGTGCAAGAGGCAGCATTAGTTTGACCAGGTACTGAGGCATTATAATTGTAACATTCAGATTCAGCATATAGCAGTAATTTGAAAAATGCTAATACACTATCATTTCTGACAGGTTCATGGCATTTGTTGTTTTAATATTGTAGTAATATTTAAAATTATTAAATGACCAGGAACAAAACGTTGCAACGGGTTAAATCTGATGCATCGTGAATGGATGCAATGTTAGTTATATAGCAGCTCATCAAAATTGTTTGTGCCTACTTTGAAATTGTTACCATTGGGATCTTGTAAAGCAATTTTTAAAATACCAGGACATTATGGCCATAGAGAGGGTGCAGAAGAGAGTTGCTAAGATGGTATCAGAAATGAGAAGCTTTCATTGAGTTGAGACTGAAGAAACTGGGGCACTCTTCACTCCAACAGAGGAAGCTAAGAGAGACCTGATCAAGATGTTCAAAATTGTGTGAATGAATGAATGAATAAATAAAGGAAAACTATTTTCATTGTTCACTGAACCAGTAATTAGAAGTCATAAATTTAAGAACCTCAATAGATCGAAGGGGTGGTTAGAATTTTTTTTTTAAATGCAGAGTTGTTGGAGCATGAAATGCTCATCTCGAAACAGTGGTGGAAACAGAATTAATCATGACTTCTAAAAAGGAAGTGAATAAATATTTGAAAATTACAAATTTAAAACGGTACACCAAAGGGGCAAGAAACTACAACTAAGTGGATAGCTCTTTCAGAGAGCCAGTATCGGCACAATGGGCCGAATAGTCGTCTCCTGTGCTGAAGACGAGTGATGATTGTTGCTGATCTACAGGGCCATTAATGTCATTTAAAAAGCCACTTGTGAAAGTGAAGGACTTCAGTGGTACCTTATTCAGTCTCAACATTGGTAAATTCTATGAATGCAGGTGAAACATTGTGCTCGTATCTGATGCAGTAATGGACACCACACAGCATCAGTGACAGAGGCAACTTCGTTACAAACCCTTTAAGCCAGATGTAACAAGTGATTCCGTGGCTAAATGTCTGCTAGGACACATTAAAACAATTATTTGCACTAATATATAAAAATATTTTTCATGACTTGAGAAGAAATCTGTAGGGATACAAAATGTCCTCTTGCTCACTCGCTCTCCAGCTCTTGATGTGTAGCTGAAGACTATGGCTGGAATTTCTCTGGGGGTTCTTGTGATGATCTGCCATAACTTCGGCAGAAGTTGGGTTGGGACAGCCATTTCTCCAAGGTTTCTACCAAAGTTACAGTGGGCCATTGGGGAACCAGTGTGGAAGTTCTTGTGCTAGATTTTTGAATGTGTAGTTAATACAGTTTTGTCCCTGATCAAAATCCTCAGTAATTACCTTTTTCTGTTTCTTGTGAAAGCAGATAAGAACATCGAAAAATTTCTGGCTGTGTTTGACCGGGGTGAAGCTCTCAACCATGAGAACTACCAGAACGTTGCAGTGAACTATGGCACACTGCCACGCTCTCAGAGGAGTTTGAGTAAAGGACAGAGACCCAGCAGAATAGACCAGATGCATGTCGAGAATAAGAATGTCATCAAGCAGAGACTGGCTCAAGGCATCCGAGCAGTGCTGCCAGACAAGAGAAAAGTGGAGCAACTTCGCAGAGATCCATCCAGCATAACCGCATTGAGCAGGCCTCCACACCAAACTAGGACTGAGGTGCCCGATAGTTATGGTTGTGCTGACCGTTTTCCTGTGCATTACAGACCCGTGCTTGGCACTGGCCAGAACACTTTTCCAAAAAACAACAACGCGGCAAATACCTTGGACCCTCCAAAATCCCCTTATCACAAGTCTTCATGCTCCAACTCTGCAGGTCCAGTCCGCCTTGATGTTCCTCCAGATGAGGATTGGAGGAAGGCAACTTATACCCAGCCTCAGCCCAGTGAGAGGAAGCATTTGGCCCCTCGCACTCCTGCAAGGACCAGCGATACTGGTGTGTATACGAGACGGCCATCTGCTGGCCGACCAGTGACGGAACAGACTACTCCACAGCTAGCCACCTGGGGGCATCAGTGCGCTTTATGCCAGCTGGTGTTCATCGATGCTGCCGAGGTGTACTGCCGGAACTGCAGTGTGTACATGGCGCGGTTTAAGCCCCGACACTGACCCTTGTGATCGAGGTCAGCCAAAAGCAATGACTGTCAGAAGCAATTTATCTTAAAGTAGGCTAATGCTTGGACTAAACACTGGTACTGCCACTAACTGAATGTATAGGTAACACTGTAAAAATGATCACTTACCAACTGTGATGTTAAAAATTGAAAGTGCATTTAATGGTTGGTATAAATGAAAAATGATGAAGGCTAAAGATTGAATATATTTAAATTATAAAACCTAAAATTCAAACTTTTCAGTTACTATTTAGGAATTGTGTTTAGAGTTCTGATGCTGGATATAATAACTGCACTGCTCTCCTGTGGATAGACAGAATTATTTTTTGTTGTACCACAGTAATAGCCACTCTACTAATTAGGATCTTGATATAAAATGTGCAGCATTCTGTACGACAGTCTAATGATCGAAATGCCTTTTGTGGTTTACATATTGTCAAGCTGCAACAGGCATTTTCTGATGTAATTGTAATAAAGACAATTTAATAACCCATTGAACTCATTCCAAATCGATCAAGTTGAAATGTTCTGTATGAAAATAAATTGCAGAAAGCCACTTTAGCGCTGTATTTTAACAAACCTCAAATTCTGGTTGGGACTTGGCGGTTCCAACATCTCTCAACTTATTAAAGGTGACCGTACAATTATGCCGCAGGATCCCAGCTTACGGATGTTTAATGCGTTCCTCTGAAATCGCTGTCTCTGCTGTTTTAACCGAGGTGTTCGCCCATTTAATGTAATCAGGTTACCACTTCCACTAAAGTAGTGGAGAGAGGAATTGGATGGATCCATTCAGCGTCTCGGCTCTTCTGTCTCTGAACCCTGTTAATTCTTTTAATGAAGTGGAGTGACTGCATGACAAACGATTGTCAGCTTGACCTGCAAAAACTTTGTTCCGTCAATTCTTGGGCTTGAAGGGGGGTTAAAAGACAAACAATTACACAATAATTCAGCTTACTGTGTAGGTTTAGTACAGTTGTAGTTCTGTTTGGTTGCAGCCTGAGGTCGTGCTTGTACTTACCATTTGTGAACAGCTTGTTTTTTCTATAACACATGAAGGAGCTAAAACGTGTCTGTTCTGACTGCCCACATGGAAGACACCGTGACACTTTATTCACTGTCCCGTATATTTGTATATAATTGAAATTGTACTTGATTGTAGGCCTGATGTGAGAGACAGCGTGGGTGTTGTTTCACTGAGGGCCATGAGGGATGAGAAGCTGCTGTTAAAAAATAATGAAGGATGCAGGTTAAAATGTAATTATTGAAGAAGTACATGTATACCCGGTCACTGGGCATGAGTACGATGGTGTGATAAATTGGGGAAAATTAGTTTTGATGTATGAAGATTGGATAACTAGAAGGAAGTTAGAAGGCAACAAGACAGTCATATTTAGAGGACTTCGCCCATCGGAGTAAAGCTTCAGCTGCAGGCACACGTGAGCTCTGACTCTGATTGCCTTTAATTTTCTCCTACTCGTCTGTTATTTTTATAATGTGTACGATTCTGATTTTTATTTGTGGAAGTCTGTAAAGTTCATAGTGACTTGCCAGTATTCCGAACTGCTGAAGATCCATGTGAAGTGTTGCCAGTAAATACTTCTCCCAAGCTGTTGTGGTGTCTGCGGAGTCATGACGTTGATAGTGCCACTGATGAAAGGGTATTGCGAGGTACTTTTCTGCAGTGAGTACCGGGCCATTCACACCCTTGTGTATATCCTATAAGATTACCCAATGATAAAAGTTACAGGTGTACAGTTGTGGGGTTGAGAGATTTTATTGTAGAAAACTGTTTACAGATTTTTACTGTAATTTCATAATTGTCTGCTTAGTAAAGCTTGATATTCTTGCTAATGTATTACTGTTAAAATGTGTACAGCTTTGACAGCCAATGAAATGTGAATTGGAAAATTTCTGTACCTATTGGTATTTAATTGCAGTGCTAGGAAATGCGACTCATATTTTTGCAATAAAGTATTCAAATGTGCTAATAATTTGGGTCTGTCGTTGGTCTGACCCTGATGATGAACAAACGGTTTAAGACGAGAATTGACGTCTTTTTTTTCCTTTGCAACAATTCCCAATGTCTCAATTCACAAACAGTTTGTTCCTTCACTAGCTGACGGAGGTTTATTTAGTGAACTGCACGAGTCAGGAACAGTCTTGCAATTATAAAGCACCTTTCGTGTCCTCGTTCTGCCCAAAGGATCTTCACTGCCGATGAATTACTGTTAGTGTCATCACTTTTGTTTGGCAGGGCAACACGGCAACCAATTTGCGCAGAGCAAGGTTCCACAAACGGCATAAGGTAAATGACTGGTTAATTTGTTCTTGGTGTTGGTTGAGGTATAAATGTTAGCCAGGACACTGGGAGAACTCCCCTGTTCTTTGCATAGTGTCATGGGATGTGTTCCACCTATTTGAACAGGCAGACGGGGCCTCAGTTTAACGTCTCTTCTAAAAGACAGCATCTCAGAATGCAACGCTCCCTCAGTACTGCACAGAAGTGTCAGCTTTGAATATTCGGAAGGCCACAGGAGGGATCCCGAATGATAAAGGGGCTATAAGTGATGTCGGAGCTCGGGAGGTAAAACTAGCCATGGTTACAAATTAACAAGTGCTTGTAATCAGACCAGATTTTACCTATAAGAAACATTGATAATCAGTTATATGCATTGTTAAATCATTTGTACAGCCAGTTAAGATAAATTTACTCTCTCTTATTATATTATTAAAAAAAAGCATAAATGTGGGTCACACACTGCAGTGCTCCTCTCACGCAATGTTTGGGTCACGGGTCATAGTTCCAGAACTGCCTGTCACAGTTACAATCAAAATACTCCAAAGTGTTAGGTGGAGTGATTTGGCACAAGTGTGCCTCCTAGTAACTGATCTGCAAGAAGTTCTAGCAAAGCTAGTAATTGAACCGTGCTGTCTTGGATCCAGGAGGTTGGGAAGAGATGTACAAAAAAAATCCAAAATGTGCTTGAGCAGAAAAACCACCGTAGCACCTGAACTGATGTTTAATTGATAGGTATTTGCACAACTGCCTCCCTTTTCCCCCCTTGGGAGGCAATTGGATATTGAAGCAACCATTAGGACAATGAAAGTAAGACAACTGTGACAGAGTTCACCAACTTACTATCTACATTAATAATCTATGTTTACTGGGCTATCAAAATAATAAATACCAATGCAACAGGTTATCGTGAAACTTTGACCTCATAAACTGCACTTCATATCTGTTTATAAATAAGGCACTGAGGAACAAATAAAGCCAAAGGTGTAATAAGCAGCCACGATGTGTTTAAGATGCCAACCATGGCTCAGTAGTAACACTTGCTTCTGAGTCAGAAGGTTCCACTCCAGAGACTTGAGCACAAAATCTAAGCTGTCCCTTCAGTGCAATACTGAGGGAGTGCTGCACTGTCGGAGGTGCTGTCTTTTGGATGAAACATTAAGCCGAGGCCCCGTCTGCCCCCTTAGGTGGATTTAAAAGATCCCATGGCACTATTTGGAAGAAGGTAGAGGAGTACTTCAGTGTTCTGATCAACATTTATCCCTCAACCAACATCACACAAACTACCTGCTGTCATTCCTGTTTGTGGGACTATGCGCAAATTGGTTGCCTTGTTTCCCTACATTACAACAGTGACTGCACTTCAAAAGTACGACATTGGCTGTAAAATGCTTTGGAGCATCCTGAGCTCCTGAGAGGTGCTGTATAAATGGGAGTTATTTTCTATTGATGATACAATGTGATTGTTTTCCCCACAACCACACTGACCTCTTCAGTGGGGAGGGTAGGACATTCTTATGCATTTTGGTTCAATTATCTTCTGACACATACGTGCTCAAGCAGGCTAGGCTACAGATGGGTAGTAATGGAAAAGCCGACTGTGAATGAACTTATGCACCCATCCAATACTGCCTCTCGAGTGTCCGGACCAGACCACTCCTCCTCCTCCTCCTCCCTTCCCCTCTGCTGTATCTCCATCTTCAACCTCCTTCTGACCTCCTGACTTTCTACATTTCTTTTTATTGCTTATGCTGCTTCCTCTCATCATTGTTCTTTTACTATAAATGACCTCTCGGATGATACAACTATTCTAGCATTATTAGAATCACGCGGCACTGAAGGAGAATATTTGGCCCATTGTGCCTTTGCTGGCTCTCTTTCCCCAATGTTTTCCTTTTCAAGTATTTATCCAAATCCCATTTGAACGTTACTGTTGAATCTGCTTTCAGGCAGTGCATCCCTCGATCATGACATCTTGTGCAAACCATTACTCCTTATGTCACCTCTGGTTCTTTTGCCAATTATTTTAAATCTTTGTCCTCTGGTTACTGGCCCTCCAGCCAGTGGAAACAGTTTCTCCTTATTTACTCTATCAAAAGCACTCATGATTTTGAACGCCTTTATTAAATCTCCCCTTAACCTTCTCTGCCCCAAGGAGAACAATCCCAGCTTTTCTAATCTCTGAACCCTCATCCCTGGTATCATTCTGGCAAATCTGCACCCTCTCCAAGGCCTTGACATCCTTCCTAAATATGATGCCCAGAACTGGACACACTGCACCAGTTGAGGCCTAAGCGGTGATTTATAAAGGTTTAACCGAACTTCCTTGCTTTTGTACTCTCTTCCTCTATTAGTGCGAGTGGAGGAAACACGCCATGTTCACTTACACTGGAGCTTGATTAGTCCAGCCCCATAGTCTACTCTGGCACTGGGGGCCAAGGAAAGGAGCAGCACTAGTGATGGGGATGTATATCTGAAGTGGAGAAGAGAGTGGGATTCTGACCGATGACTGAACAAAGGCATTTTGGAAATGTAAGGTTACTCGTTAATCTCCACTATCAAATGTGTTGGTTAATATTTGAGAAGCAGATCTTCTGCACCTCTCATTATCCCAGGAAGGGTAAAAACCCAAGGCATGGATTACTTTATATCCAGGATCTTCACCAGTCTTTACTACTGTTTCTGAGTGGAAAGAAAATAGCTTCCGTCTGGCCTGACTAGTGAAAGGAAAACGAATGTATATTGTGTAATAAACTAAATAGAATCTGTCAGTGATGTGAGTTAAGTGTTTGTTGAAATGTACCATTTATCTTATGCTGATCTCACCTGCATTTTAATGCAGGCAAAATTTAACCTTTTACTTTTAGTGGCTAAGGGAAGTAAAGTTGAGTCTACATTTCATATTTGATTATTACATCTTAAAATTATAGCTTTAAATTCTATGCCGGGTTAAATTATTGTAAATAGAGACTCCAATTTTACTTTTATTCAGGAGCTTTCCAACTACAACAAGGTTTCATTTTTATTTCCGAGCTTGCAGAAAAGCATGTGATCTTTCCCCCTCGCCTCTCCTCCTCCTCCTTTCCCCCATCCTGCTCTGTATCCCAGCTTCAGCCTGCAATGCTCCATTAGTTCTTGGTGTAAAGAGCAGCCTCTCGCTGCTGTTCTCCTACAGAAAAGGTTCCAGCCTTTCCTTTGATCAGAATCACCTTGTCCATTCCACTTTTAACTACGACTCTTGTTCAGTAAGCTCGACACTGAGCAAAGCATTGCACACTCCTCCGACCCTCCCAGCCAAGTGTCGGAAGGTCTTAACGTCGTCCCAGAACATCTGCCGTCCCAGAACATCTGCCTCAAGGTGCAAGTGTCAGCTCAAACCTTCTAAAGAATGATTGCTATCTTGGTAAGAATGTGGATTTCTGACTAAGGGACTTGCTCAGGCTTGATGAAGCTTAATTTCATAAAGTTCAGAGCTTCACGTTAACCACGTTGGGTCATTTTCCAGACAGAATAAGCGAAATTTTGTCGTCTTGGGTGTTTTAGCGATCACATTCTACAATTGGTTTCTCTAAGAAAAATGAAGGCCAATCGCCTTGCTCATATTAGAAGGCTGGCTACGATGCTTGCTGGTTGTAAGGAGTGGTAGATTTTCAATTGAAAATTCTAATTGTAAGTAGGTGCCTTGTAGTTTTCCTGACTGTTTTCATTCTCCTGAATTTTGTTTCCAGACTGCTGAAATCAGAAGTTAAAACAGGAAATGATACCAATGCACAGCACTGCTGCTTCCTTCTGAAAGAAAGCTGGGTTAAAGTTTTAGATGTACCTCTGTATTAGAAGTCTGGGCCCCACTGAAAATGTCGATCGGTCTTTCTCTTTCAGATGCTGACTGTTCCGCTGTGTTTCTCCCACACTTTCCTCATACAAGGGACTGAAAAAAATGCATTTTATTATAGCAGAACACACGAGAGAAGCTGTTGATTTGTTTCTATCTGGTTCTCTCTCAATGTAGATAAAGATCTAGGCCAACACCCCAGTTCCGTGCTGAGGGAGTGCTGCACTGTCGGAAGAGCCGTCTTGCGATGAGAAGTTTAGCCGAGGCCCCTTCTGCCCTTTCAGGTGGATGTAAAAGATCCCACGCACTATTTCAAAGAAAAGCAGAGAAGTTCTTCCTGGTGTCCTGCCCAATATTTATCCCCCAACCAACATCTCTCAAAGCCTATTACCTGGCCATTATCTCATTGCTGTTTGTGGGAGCTTGCTGTGCACAAATTGGCTACTGGGTTTTCCTACATTACAACAGTGTCTACACTTCAAAAGTACTTAATTGATTGCAACCGGCTTTGGGACTTCCCGAGGTTGTGAAAAGTGCTACAGAAATGCAAGTTCTTAGATTGAGTATATTACATACTTACCAAAACAGAGGCAGTGTGCCTGGTGATGGCAGCCTTCTCCTTCAGCCTCCAGTTTTTGATACTGAGGTCTCACTGAATTTTCCTCCCTCGTTCCTTCTTAAGCCTTAAACCTGTGGAACCTCTTTCCTCCCTTCATCTTACAATCTACAGACTTAAAAACCAAGGCTGCTGTCATAAAGACAGAAGAGCAGGAATAGGCCATACGGCCCCTCGAGCCGGCTCCGCCACCCAACAAGACCATGGTTGATCATCGACCTCAACTCCACTTTCCTGCCCGATCTCCATATCCCTTAATTCCCCTAGAGTCCAAAAATCAATCCATCTCAGCCTTGAGTATACTCAAAGACTCCGCATCCACAGCCCTCTGGCGCAGAGATTTCCAAAAATTCACATCCATCTAGCTGGTGCTTGTTCATTTATTTTCTAGTGACTCCTACTCTCCTCAGCTTAGCTGTCATTTATTGTGGGCATCTGTTCTTTACCCAAGTTTCCCAATTTAAAACAATTGATGAGAAGGAATAAAAACAGAAAATGCTGGAATTATTCAGTAGGCCAGGCAGCTACTGTGGAGAGAGAAACATTTAACATTACATATTGGTGGCCTTTCGTCAGAACAACAACAACTTGTATTCATATAGCGCCTTTAACGTTGTAAAATGTCCCAAGGAGCTTCACGGGAGTGATTATCAAACAACATTCAACACAGAGCCACAAGAGGAGAAATTAGGGCAGATGACCAAAAGCTTGGTCAAAGAGGTAGGTTTTAAAGGAGGAAAGAGAGGTGGAGAGGTTTAGGAAGGGGATTCTAGAGCTGAGGGCCTAGGCAACTGAAGGCACAGCCGTCAATGGTGGAGCGATTAAAATCAGTGATGTGGAGCTGGAGGAGATTAGAGATAGGGAGGAG
Source organism: Somniosus microcephalus (assembly GCF_052327205.1). NCBI lineage: Eukaryota > Metazoa > Chordata > Chondrichthyes > Squaliformes > Somniosidae > Somniosus > Somniosus microcephalus. The sequence continues at coordinate 43,901,851 of NC_141015.1, read as the reverse complement.
CGAGGCCATGTAGGGATTTGAAAACAAGGATAAGAATTTTGAAATCACGGCATTGCTTAACTGAGAGCCAATGTAGATCAGCGAGCACAGGGGAGATGGGTGAACGGGACTTGGTGCAAGTTAGGACATGGGCAGCCGAGTTTTGGATGACCTCAAGTTTACGTAGGGTAGAATGTAGGAGGCCAGCCAGGGGTGCATTGGAATAGTCAAGTCTAGAGGTAACAGCATGGATGAGGGTTTCAGCAGCAGATGAGTTGAGGTGGGCGATGTTACAGAGGTGGAAATAGGCGGTCTTAGTTATGCTGCGGATATGTGGTCGGAAGCTCATTTCGGGGTCAAATATGACACCAAGGTTGCAAACAGTGTGGTTCAGCCTCAGACAGATGCTGGGGAGAGGGATGGAGTCAGGGGCTAGGGAACGGAGTTTGTAGCGGGGACCGAAAACAAACAATGGCTTCGGTCTTCCCAATATTTAATTGGAGAAAATTTCTGCTCATCTAGTACTGGAGGTCGGACAAAAGCTGTCTGACAATTTAGAGACCGTGGAGGGGTCGAGAAAAGTGGTGGTGAGGTAGAGCTGGGTGTGGTCAGCGTACATGTGGAAACTGACGCTGTGTTTTCAGATGATGTCACCAAGGGGTATCATGTTGAACCTGCTGTTTGCCTTCAACTGAGTATTTCAGCTGCCAAAGAAGCCTTGGCTCCCTCCACCCCCGGCGTACCGTGGCTGCAGTGTGTGCCATCTACAAGATGCACTGCAGCACCTCCCAAACCTGTGACCTCTTCCACCTAGAAGGACAAGGGCAGCAGGCGCATGGGAACACCACCACATGCAAGTTCCCCTCCAAGTCACACACCATCCTGACTTAGAAGTATATCGCCAATCCTTCATCATCGCTGGGTCAAAATCCTGGAACTTCCTCCCTAACAGCACTGTGGGAGTACCATCACCACCCGGACTGCAGCGGTTCAAGAAGTCGGCTCACCACCACCTTCTCAAGGGCAGCTAGGGATGGGCAATAAATGCTGGCCTTACCAGCGACGCCCTGATCCCATAAACAAAATTTTAAAAAAATTCATAAAGTTCTTCTGAAGTTGAAGTTGAAATGAATGGAAGAGGTCACCAACCTGAAACGTTAACTCTGTTTCTCTCACCACAGGTGCTGCCTGACCTGCTGAGTATTTCCAGCATCTGCAGTATCTTGCTTTTGTAATGGTGAGATGGAGACAGCTTTCGTTGTGTCAGATGGGCAGCCGCCATACGAAATGTTATACATTTCTTGGAGCAGTGGTATTACTCTGCACGATAAATGTTTCCATGTCAGCTTAGTATTCTGTTATCTATAATGGGATGAATTTCTGTGAAATATTCTCAAATACACGAGTTTATTACAATACTGACGTCAATTCAAAAGTAATGAAACTGTACTCCTGGTGTGTTGCTGCTGCTTGCTCCTCCCCCTCAGCTGGTTCACTTTGTGTGTGTGTCACAAATTACTAACTTGATATCTGAACAACAAAAAATATGATGTCGTATGAACAACCCAGGGGTCAGATCATCAAATCTCACCATGGCAAATTACAAAGTTGAATTTAATAAATCTGGCCGTTTGTGGACTGGCATCAGAAACTGGCAGTGAAGGTTGCCTGATTGTTATAAAAACCCAACTAGTTCACTGATGTCCTTGAGGGAAAGGATCTGCCACTTGACCAAGTATGCCCTACATGTGACTCTGATATCATTAAATTGATTTTTAATGTCCCCTGAAGTGACCCAGTTAAGCCACTGACTTGTAAAAGTCATCACAGGATAAAGGCCCATCACCACCCCTTCCGGGCAGCTGGGGATGGGCGAGAAAGGTGGTCTTGCTCGTGTCATCGATATCCCGAGAATGAATATAAAAACCCCATCAATTCCTTTGTGTTCCCAAACAGTTTTTGTATAATGCCTCCCTTATACAGCAAGTGCTAGTACCTGCTTTAGAGCAGTGCAAGTTATACCATGGTCCCTGGAAAAGGAAACGGCTGTGTAGATATTTGCAGGATTCCTCCACAGCTACCCAACTGCTGGTAAAATTGTTAATGTTAGGAAAGAGCTAATGAGATAAGTTAGCTGTTTAACATTGGAAGTTTTTCTTTTAAACTTGTCTTGTAGTGGTTTAGGGTAGACTTAATGCAGTGTGAAGCCAAGGCAGTGCGAGACTGCTGCAACGTAGGTTTAAGATTGCTGTAGTTACACTGCTGATTCAGTCTGGGCATTCCCATCAAATTCAGGCCATGTACAGCCCCCACCCCCTTAAAACGTCCACATTTAAACCTGGCAGCCGCTTATATTGGCCAAAATTCGGTAATCATTAGCCATTTGCATTAACATCAAATTAAAAGTTGTCTTAAATGTTCCATTTAATTCAGGCAGAAACAACTGTCCTTACACGTAATAATGAGTTAAGTACACATGAAAAACTGATGCATGTTTTTAATATTTAATAAAAATAACACTTCATGCACAATAATCCCAGCAGCTGTAATTTAGTGCCCTAATTAGGTGTTTAGGTTGTTTCAATGGTTGTTGGGTGAAGGAGTTGAGATTTTGTTCCCTCTCTGGATCTTGCGGAGATGCTCTACCTGGCAATGGCTTGTTTCTGAATGACGGGCTCTCATGGCTGCGGCCGGGGAGCGTTTGGCACTGCGGAGTTCAGGTCCAGGAGCTGGGAGGTTCGTTCAGGTCGTGGCTCAGTGGAGTTCCGGATACTGAGTGGTGATAACATTATTGTTCTTTAGCACTACCACTTTATGCCGGCCATCATGTATAGCGGGCAAATCATCTTCACAGGAATGCGCTTGCTACAAGCGGTGGGGACTGTACTATCATTGACCTCTGAGTTACTTTTCAATTGCTAAGTTGGAGCTGCTGGTAATGCATGTTCCAGAGTAGAGAGAGTTCAAAGAACACCAAGTATACAACCAAGTACTCGTCACACAAAATTAACAATGTTCTACTTCCACTTGTTAATTCTTGCAAGTTGTATGAATGCCAGGAACAAGAATATTGTCATTATACAAAGAAGTGCAACTTCATTTTGCCAGAAGCCCCAGGTGCTGTAATCGATACCTTGCTCAATCATATAGATCTCTCCAGGGACCCTGCAAAACACAGAATATGGATCATAGGAGGAATGGGACAAACCAATTGGATATTAGTCCGACGTGTAAGTAAGCAAATATGTTTTAAAAATTACCAAAACAGTAAATATCCCCACGGGCAATATTTAACACCCAGTCTACTGCCACATCCCTTATGAAAATAAGTGCCCTTCCTGAATACATTTTTTTTGATCCGGATTAATTCCACATTAACTGTCAATTGCATTCATTATTTTCTGCGCCTATAAGATCACATCCCTTGATCCCATCTCTCGGCAATATAACCCAAGCTCCTCCTCTCAACCAACTGCCTTGTGTTCAACTATAGCAGACTTTGTAAATTACTGCTTTGATTTGGGGCTTAGCCTGCACTGTGCTAAATGGGAATTGATGCCCAAATTAGCAAGGGTATCTTGGAGAACTCTGCAACAGTTCACCAGGATGGGATCAAGACAATTGGCTGAACTGAAAGTCTGGATAACTGGGTCACATTGACCAGCTGTGAGAATATGTGATCAGATTGAGATGTTTAAAATAATGAATGGAATCGACAGCGTTGATAGGAAATTACTCTTCCCTCTTGTGGGGGAGTCCAGAATATGAGAGAATATTGAAGAAAATAAATCCAGAAAAATGTGTTCATACTAAGGTTTGCAAGGATGTGGATCCACTATTTCCAATAGCGATAGAGGCAACTTTGATTGAGGTGTTCAGAAGGGAGATACTTGGGAAGTATGGGGATATGGAAAAAGAGCAGAGAATTGGGATTGAAAAGATAGAGCTGTCATTACTAACAAAATCTAGCCTGAACTAATTGCGATTTTCCATTTACTGTATGTCATGAAACAAGGAGCTCGTTAAAAAGACTTACATTTATATAATACTAGCTGGAGTGCCCGGCGGTGCCGAGGCTTTTTCAAGGGCATGTTGTTGTTGGAAGAGAGAGAGAGAGCGACTGGGGGGAAGAGAGAGAGCGACTGGGTGGAAGAGAGAGCGTGACTGGGGGGAAGAGAGAGCGCGACTGGGGGGGAAGAGAGAGAGCGACTGGGGGGGGGAAGAGAGAGCGCGATTGGGGGGGGAAGAGAGAGCGCGACTGGGGGGGAGAGAGCGCGACTGGGGGGGGAAGAGATTGCGCGACTGGGGGGAAGAGAGTGCGCGACTGGGGGGAAGAGAGAGCGCGACTGGGGGGGAAGAGAGAGCGCGACTGGGGGGGAAGAGAGAGCGCGACTGGGGGGGAAGAGAGAGCGCGACTGGGGGGGAAGAGAGAGCGCGACTGGGGGGGAAGAGAGAGCGCGACTGGGGGGGAAGAGAGAGAGCGACTGGGGGGGAAGAGAGAGAGCGTGACTGGGGGGAAGAGAGAGAGCGACTGGGGGGAAGAGAGAGAGCGACTGGGGGGAAGAGAGAGAGCGATTAGGGGGGAAGAGAGAGAGCGACTGGGGGGGAAGAGAGAGAGCGACTGGGGGGGGAAGAGAGAGAGCGACTGGGGGGGAAGAGAGAGAGCGACTGGGGGGGAAGAGAGAGAGCGACTGGGGGGGAAGAGAGAGAGCGACTGGGGGGGAAGAGAGAGAGCGACTGGGGGGAAGAGAGAGAGCGACTGGGGGGAAGAGAGAGAGCGACTGGGGGGGAAGAGAGAGAGCGACTGGGGGGGAAGAGAGAGAGCGACTGGGGGGAAGAGAGAGAGCGACTGGGGGGGAAGAGAGAGAGCGACTGGGGGGGAAGAGAGAGAGCGACTGGGGGGAAGAGAGAGAGCGATGGGGGGGAAGAGAGAGCGCAACTGGGGGGAAGAGAGAGAGCGACTGGGGGGGAAGAGAGAGAGCGACTGGGGGGAAGAGTGAGAGCGACTGGGGGGAAAAGAGAGAGCGACTGGGGGGAAAAGAGAGAGCGACTGGGGGGAAAAGAGAGAGCGACTGGGGGGAAGAGTGAGAGCGACTGGGGGAAGAGAGAGAGCAACTGGGGGGAAGGGGGGGAAAGGGGAGGGGAGGGGGAGCGGGGGGGAGGAAGGGAGGGGGGAGGGAGGGGGAGGAGGGAGCGGGGGGAGGAAGGGAGGGGGGAGGAGGGAGATGGGGAGGGGGAGGGGAGGTAGATGAGGGGGGAGGGGGAGGGGAGGGGGGAGCCAGCAGACCCTCTCCCCTCTGCCGGCGATGGCTCCGCTGAGCTCCGTGCCGCCCCACGCACTGATATGCTGAGCGCAGTGCCCCGGTCAGCCCGAGCCCCGCCCTCCCGAGGCCGGGCCTGAGGCGGCTTGAGACGGCCGATTGCGGCTGGCCGGGCCCGGTTGCCTTGGTAACCCTCCTCCCCTCTCCGCCTGCCGATCTCCGGGACCAGGCCTGAGCGGCTTGAGATGGCCGATTGCGGCTGGCGAGCCCTGTTGCCGGGGTAACCCTCTCCGTTCCCGCTCCCCCTCCCCTCCCGAGCCCCGCCCCCCCCGCTAACCTGCTCGCTTCCCTCTGGCCGCGCTCTGTGTGGAGGTGCGCGTGCGCCGTGCAGTGAATGAAGCGCGAGGAGCTTGCAGTGAGCCCAGCCAGCCTTTACCAAGATGGCTGGCCGCTGGTTCGGAATGGGGCCCAGCGGGGGGGTGGGGTTGAGGGGTGGGAGGAGCTTGTCACAAAACAATTGCCTAGGGTCCAGCATGGCTGGCAACAGACGCCCAGGCTTCGAGGCCTACCTGCAAAAACGGGGAAAAGTAGGAAAATTAATGAGATTAGATAAATGATTTAGAAAGGAATTCACTTTTTTTTAAAACAATATGGGCTAAAAATTCAGTTTGGGGCGCCCAGCTTGCCTGGGCGCCGGAATTACCGCTGCGCGCGGAGCCACTTGCGCCAGCGGGATATTCAGTTTCAGCGCCCCAAGTGGAAGCCGGCCGCTAAACAAGGGTTTCGGCGCCCCGCTTGGGGCGCTGAAACTGAATATTGGCGCGCAAAGTGCCGCAGCGCCACCCGCTGCGGCACGGCAGCCTGCGGTACTGCAGGCCTTCCTCTCACTCTTAAGGGGGAGGTGCCTGCAACAGCGCGATCCCCACTCGCGAGTGCCGGCAAATGAGCCCGGCACCAAGGAGAAGTGCCGGGCTCTCGGGAAACAGCCGGCAATGCCGCGGGGGGGGTGGTGTAGGAGGCCGGGGATGGAGGTGCGGGCAGGCGGCCGCCGAAAAAGCGGCCGGCCGCACCTCCACCTTAACTCGCCCCACTACCGCCACAGGTAGGCCCCTGTGTACCGGTCGCTGTTTGCGGCTGGCGCGGAGGAGGCGGCAGCGACCAAATATGGCCAGCGGGGCGATAGCGGGGCGCTGCGCACACCGATGACGTCATCGGTGGCGGCGCAGCGCTACAGGCTAACGTCGCCATTAGCGCCCCGCTAAATATCGCGGTAGGTGTGGCCAGTGGCGCAAAAGCCCTCTTTGGGCGCAAACTGGTGGCGCAGGCCACTGAATTTCTAGGCCAATGTGTTTTAAAAGCAATTTTTTTTTTAAAGATGCAGAAAGCGGGAAAAAGAAATGAAAAGTTTGGAATCAAGATGGCGGCGACTCACCTCGGCTCAGAACGATAAGGCACGCCCACACACGCACTGATTGGTCGACCGTCAGGTCACCGAAGCGTAGGATTGGTCTATCGTCCCGTCACTCGACTCTAGGAGGGCCCGCCCGCACGCGCCAGGAACCCGCCCCCGCCACGCAGCGATTGGTCGACCGTCGGGTTGCTCGACCGTACGATTGGTCGACCTCGACGTCACTCAATGCTAATGAGCAGATAATGAGCAGAATTTTGAACATTTTTTGGATACCGCGGGCGCAATTTTTGTCCGGCTGAAACGTAAATATGCTTACGACGGTTCTGGAATTGTAAGCTTTCTTTTGATGTAACGCACGTGTAGGTACGCTCTATAACTTTAGAGTGTATAGCCGGACAGACACACCGAAGGACAGACAGACAGAAAGACAGATCAATCCTTTTATATATATATAGATAGATAGATTTTTCACAACCTGAGGATGCCCCAAAGCAGTGAAGTACTTTCTGAAGTGTAGTCACAGTTGTAAGGTAGGAAATGCAGCAGCCAATTTGCGCACAGCAAGCTCCCACAAACAACAATGTGATCAGGACCAGATAATTTTGTTTAGTATTTTGGTTGAGGGATAAATTTTGACCAAGCACTGGGGAGAACGCGCCTGCTCTTTTTTGAAATAGTGCCGTGGGATCTTTCACATCTAGTTGAGAGGGGCAGACGGGGCCTCGGTTTAACGTCTCATCCAAAAGACAGCACCTCCAACAATGCAGCACTCCCTCGGTACTGCACTAGAGTGCCAGCCTAGATTTTGTTACAGATTATGGTATGTATGTATCTGAAAAGAACAGTGACAAGGGCAGATGGCTCATGGAATTGATGCTGGGAGTATGGAAAGACTTGGAGATGTGCAGAAACCAACAGCTTTCCCATAAATTCATTCTTCACCAATCCTGATGCAACAAGTCTTGGTAGACCGTGCCTTTAAAGTTTTGGGTACAAGGGAACTGAGTATTTGTAACAGAAGAGAGTTTGAAACCACTTCGACCAGTGTTGTCCAATAGAACTTGCTGATTAACCACAGGTGTAGCTATGGCAACACAGTTTTTTAATCACATGCACTAATTTTAGTTAAAAAAAATGCCTCTCACACAAATGCAATACAGGTAAGTAAATGTAATTCATGTATACAATTAATTAAACATCTATCACCATTCAGTAACCAAGGAAGTAAACAATCGAAAAACACACACTGCTTTTCATCTCCTCATTTCACCAACAAATGTACAAAAAGGTTAAGGTTCACGTGCACAAGTATCTATTACTCATTTTATTTACTAATCAGAACTGCAATTCACCACATTTGGATTCCCAATTAGCGATATGTGGCTACTGGCTAACATTGGGCAACACGGTGATTTAAAAAAAAAATTAAAAACATTGTTTTAATCAGTTTAAAAACAATGTACTCACACTGTTGAATTCATGTAAAATATTTGTCCTTTTAGTTCGATGATTGTCAGTGCCTATGGAAAGATGGATAAAATGAATCATTAATGTTAATCCATACCTATACTGTTTCAATGGGTGTAGTTACTTTGATTAAGGTTTTAAAACTAAATCTTTATGGTCTTCACTAAAGTACATGGAGCGCCATTGATTTTTACAGTGGCAGTTCTAGGTTGGGTTCAATGAACATCTTTGTTTGTCTTATTGCTCATGTGCCTACCTTACTTTCCCTAATTAAGTGAGTGGGCACCATTGTCTCTTTTTTTACTTTCCCCCAATTAAAACCCAAGGAGCAAATTTGGCATCATGTTTCCATGCCATCTGGGGTTCTATTACCCGTACCCTCAAGTGGCACAGTCATAGGCTGTGTCTCACCACAGGTTTTCAATCAACAGCACCTGTAATAGCAAATAATATCTACTTCTTGCTATTTGGCCTCAACCTGCTTTACACATTTACTCCCTGTGCTTCTATCTCCAGTCCCCCCCAACCCCATCAATGTGCTTTTGAATCTTCATCCACAACTTACCCTCCTTCTGCGTTTCCAAGACTTCCTCAGCTCTCTTGCTGTGGCTCGCCCCCACTCCCCACCTCCCAATCACCTGAACGTGCTTCAGCTTCTGAACAAACATCCCTATTCATTACCCTGGTCCTGGCCTTGATTTCAAGGCGGCCTGCCCACGGGGCTTTTGCCAACTCGCTTGGAATACCTCGAGAGAAATGTCTGGCCTTCGTTGGGTGCCTTCCCAAAGTGGCACAGCCGAGATTGGTAACTTGCTGTGTGAAGGATCAAGGGAGCCAAGTGTCATTTTACCACCCCACAGTTCCGCACAATGGGGTTCCACCACCCAATCTCATGTTTTTACAAAGTCTTGATCCCGGAACCCACATTCACACCTATTCTAAAGTTTAAAAAAAAAGGTTTCTTACATTCAGCCCGTAACGGAATATACTGATCCACTTCAGCCAAGAAAGCCACTGCAACATTCCGTTTAAGTTCGCCAGAAAACCTCCAAAAACCTACAAACACAAGTGGGTTGTTGTTCAGTGCTTCCGAACGGATAACAGGGACCAGTAGAAGGTATAGGGAAATGGATCAAAAACAGGTTCTTACCATCATGAAGACGAATGGGATGGCGACCAGGGCATTAGCTATTGCAAAGCTGCTGGCACTTGCACTCACCAGGAAGGCCAGACTCACCGCCGACAAACTGGTGAGGCTGAGAGTCAGGCAGAACAGGAAAAAAGACCCGACGTCTAGTTTCAACCCTGTGTTGAAAACATTGAAAATGCATTGCGCAGTGTTAATGACAAACTATTTTCATAAACTATTTCAAATAAGGGGGCAACTGGTTTTGTTAAAACAGAGGAATTCTACAGAAGTACGTTATTTGTGTTCACTCTCGGTATCACACGGCAATTTCGGTGAAGTTTGGTAAGAATACCAAAAGAGATAGAGATAACTGCAGAAATGGTAAAGGAGAAGGAGAAAAGAGTGGAAAATGGCAGGATGGACACCAGAGTGTGGTAGTTGAGGTAAAGCAAAGTTAACTCAGGAGTAGGGGGAGGGATGATTCTTACCCGAAGTTGGTTAATGTGGAGAAGCAAAATGAAAAATACAGGGGGTGAAATTGGTCTTGGGCGCTAGTGCAAAATGGGCCTTGGTGAATTGGCAGCCCGGTTTACAAACTGCCTGATCTTCTGTTCCATTGAAATGGGTTTTGTGCTCCCAACCCAAGAACAATTTCCTCATAAAATCTGAAACCAAAAGTAATAAATCTACAGCAACCGCTCCATGTGTGCTCTACACGGAAAGCCAATGCAAACTGAGCACGCCCAGAGGTTTCACACTTCACATTCATCCAACTTTGAGAAATCAATCCGAGTGCATGAGTAGTCAATAGATAAAAGTCAAAGTCATGATTTTTGTGATAAAATCAGGCAACTTGATAGTTTCTACATTAATGGGCAAATATTAGTGCTATGATTCATTTCACCAATAATTGCCCCATTGAGACAGTGGAGCAAGGGAGAGGGGATGGAGAACTGGAAAAGCTTCAGGCCAAGTAGCTCCAAGACTGGATAGCAATTGGTGACAGATTGGTACTGAGCATGCAAAAGGTCAAAAGGTTAACCAGCACCACCAAAACCCACTATCTGGTCATTCGTTCATTTGCTGTTTCTGGGCCCCTGTGGGCAAAATAGTCACCAAGTTTGCCCACATAAGCGACTGCACTTCAGAAGTAATTAATTGGTTGTAAAATGCTTTAGGATATCCGAACATGTGATAATGTGCTGTAGAAATGCTAGTTTTTTCTTTCTTAGACCAAGCTCTAACACAGAGGTTAATCAGAGATATCCTAGTAATAGCTTTATATGATCTCAATCCCTTGATTAGAATACTCCACAGTATTTATCTCTAGGTATCCATTATTGAATAAATAAGACTTCTAAATATTCTTCCATTACTGTCTAGAATTGAACTGAGGTATAAGAACATAAGACATAGGAGCAGGAGAAGGCCATTCGGCCCCTCGAGCCTGCTCCGCCATTCAATAAGATCATGGCTGATCTGATCTTGAGCTCAGCTCCACTCCCCTGCCCGCTCCCCATAACCATCGACTCCCTTATCGTTCAAAAATCTGTCTATCTCCACCTTAAATATATTCAATGACCCAGCCTCCACAGCTCTCTGGGGAAGAGAATTCCAAAGATTCACGACCCTCAGAGAAGAAATTCCTCCTCATTTCCGATTCCGTTATATATTAATAAAAGTAAGGAATCAGTCTAGTTGGTCTCATCCTTTTTCTCTCTGTGGTCAAGCTTGCCTGCAGACAGTCAAGTCTGGTTAGATTGCAGCACTGTTGTGTAGTTATTAATTATAACTTATTTTGAGGACGGGCAGTGTTCAAATTGCTTTGTGCGAAAGGTACTGAGACACTTACCCATCATAAAGTAGGAAATGGATCCAAGAACAAGAACTGGGATGATGCGATTGGGTATCAGATCGGCAAAGATCTTGGCCAGGAAGTATACTGAAGTCCGATAATAACCGCTCGCCTTTTCATGTCTGATAAAAGAATTGGAATTAAAACGCTCCACATCACCGATGGCTCAGATTGCGAGGAATAACATGGTGGGATTTGAGTGTCAAAATACTTAATACAACATAGGTTTTCATAGTAAAATTATTAATAGACCACGAGTGGCCTCTGCCACCACATTCATTGCACATTGTTTTTGCATTGCTATATAATAATTAAATCAATCCTTCAGTCATTTTGCTGCTTTCCTTTGGATAGCCAACATCGCGGGCAATTTTAAACCGCCCGCCTGGCCGGAATCTGACTTCAAAGTAAAGTAAAATCAGGCGGGGTGTAAAGAGCCTGCCTAGTCTTGGTGGCGGTGCCGCCACACACTGCTCACTGGGGAGGAAGGACCACGTTACTCGCTTGCAGTTATTGTGAATCAGTTCATCTGCTGGCGTGCTTTCGGGATCCGTTTGGTTTTGGTACTGCTTTGATCAAGCAGGGAACGGGACTCCCTCATTTTGATTCATTACTGGGGAACAATATACTTAGCTGCGTACATGAATAGCGCTTTTTCTTGTAGGAAGAGTTCCACAGCGGAAAGGTTGCCAAAAACCTGATTGATTATCAAGAAGAAGAATGCGCCAATTCTGAAATCAAAAAATAATACACTTGAGACTTAATAGTAAGGTAAATATTAGATAGAAATGATACTGGAAATGTGGACTCCTGGTGCAATACACACGTCAGTCGCACACACTATCACGGCAATGCACCTCTGAGCTCGGCTGTGTTTGTGTGAGCAGGGGGGGTCGCAAGTGGAGGGAAAGGTTTCTTGGGTGAGTCGCTTTAGGCAACCGGCTCTCGGGTGCGATTGGCAGTACCACTGGGGCAAGCCATGCACCCGCCTCCTCAATGGCATTGCTTTGCACTTTCAATTCACCATCTGCTGAGTTCCTGATCTCGAGCTTGCCAGGAGGAGACTCGGAGAAGCGAGCAGCAAGTTCCCTAAAGACAAGGGGGGGAGGGGGGAATTAAATAGTGAATCACACAGGACCACTCTCTGAGTGGGTGTTTAGGGGGCAGTCACTAACTGGTGCTTGGGGATATTTTATCTGCTCAATCTATTGAGTTGGGTTTGGCTGTATAGAGCATGGAGACTCAATAGAGGCAAACAGGGAAATTAAACACCAAAAAAGTAACCCGAGATCAATCAGAAATGCCATAATTGATAGTGTTGAATGAAATCCGTGTAATAGTGTGTGGATTCAGCTATTCCTGTATTTCTCCCACCTGTTCTGCAAAGCTTCAGGCATTGTGTGTGGTATTTGATAATATATAAGTCCATTCAATATGCCAAAGAATATCATCATGAACACTTGAACCAATGAGGTGTATGGGTTTCTCAAGAAGTTCTTGATGGTGCGACCGCACATTATGTACAGCTGAAAGTACAAGAATTTACAATGAATGCATCGGGTAAACTCAACAAGGAAACGCACAAACAATGATGCGCCTGTCACAACTGGCTGGATTTGCACTGAATGTTCTCCTGGGTTCAGGACGCTGGTCATTCCCAGATTTCAACTACCGAGTTGTTAATCAAAGTTACTCCCACGAGTCAATGTGTAAGTCGGAGGCTATTGGCTATCAGTCTTAGTCAAGCACTTGGCGTTACAAATTACATGGACTATACAGCACAGAAACAGGCCATTCGGCCCAACTGGTCTGTGCCGGTGTTTCTGCTCCACACCAGCCTCCTCCCACCCCTAGTTCTTCTCACCCAATCAGCATATCCTCCTATTCCTTTCTCCCTCATGTGTTTATCCAGCTTCCCCTTAAATGTATCTCTGCTATTCACCTCAACCACTCCCTGTGGTAGCGAGTTCCACATTCTCACCACTCTCTGGGTAAAGAAGTTTCTCCTGAATTCCCTATTGGATTTATTAGTGACTATCTTATATTTTGTCGCCTAGTTTTGGACTAATCTTCTCACAGTGGCATTAACTGTGTGAGCTTGTAGATAACAATTCTCCCATTAAATTGCTGATTAACACTTCAAAGAAAGAAAAGGCTTGCATTTCTATAGCACCTTTTATGACATCAGGACGAGCCAAAGTGCTTTACAGCAAACGAAATACTTTTGAAATCTAGTCATTGTTGTAATAGTCATTGTTGAGACTAATTTCAGACTGCTGGCTTATTTTGGAGATAAAAATGTTGTATGCAGCCTTGGAAATTAACTGCCGATCGGCTGAATTTAACATCACAAACATTATATAAATTTAAAATATTCCGCTCAAGCAACATGGGTACAATTAAATGCATCACAATAAGTTTTGTTACACTAACTGTTGCATTTAATATTACATCTAACAGGAAAAAACACAAGACATTTGCATCTACCTGATAGCAGAAAGGGGTTGCATATGAAGATTTTATTTTGATTGAAAACTTTGAGACATCTGGCACAGACATGGCCTTCAGTTTCTTGCTGATTTGATGATAGTAAGTAGACTGTCGAAAATGATGGGCCAGGAGATTATTTTCCATGCTGGTATCCACGGTCGTGTGGGACGTGATCACAACCTCTTTAATAAAGAAAAAACAAGTTTCTATATTATACTACACTGACTGACCTACAGTGGCATTGCTCACGATAAGCCAACACAACCTGTATCTATCAACGCAGCCTTTAATGTAGACAAACACCCCAAGGCTCATCACAGACAAAGATGGAAATTTTCAGAGGGGCGACCAAAGAGGTGGGTTTTAAGGAGGGTCTTAAAGGAAGCAAGGCACGTGGAGATGTGGAGAGGTTTAGGCAGGGAATTCCAGAGGGTGGGGTTAAGGCAGCTGAAGACACGGCCGCCAATAGTGGGATGAAGGGAGGGGGTACACGAGACCAGAGTCAGAGGAACAGAGAGTTTATGGGGTGGGGGAGGGGGTTTGGAGGAGGGTTGTACGACTGGAGGAGGTTACAGACATAGGGAGGGAGGGGTGAGGTCATGAACTGATTTAAACACAAGGATGAGAATTTTAAATTGGAGGTGTTGGTAGTCTGGGAGCCAATGGAGGTCAGCGAGCACAGGGGTGATGGGTGAATGGGACTTACTGCGAGTTAGGACACGGGGCAGTGAGCACAGGGGTGATGGGTGAACGGGACTTACTGCAAGTTAGGACACGGGGCAGTGAGCACAGGGGTGATGGGTGAACGGGACTTACTGCAAGTTAGGACACGGGGCAGTGAGCACAGGGGTGATGGGTGAACGGGACTTACTGCGAGTTAGGACACGGGGCAGTGAGCACAGGGGTGATGGGTGAACGGGACTTACTGCAAGTTAAGACACGGGGCAGTGAGCACAGGGGTGATGGGTGAACGGGACTTACTGCGAGTTAGGACACGGGCAGCAGAGTTTTGGATGAGCTCAAGTTTAAAGGGTGGAAGGCCGAACAGGAGAGCGTTGGAATAGTTGAGTCTGGAGGTGACAAAGGAAAGGATGAGGATTTCAGCAGTAGATGGGTTGAAGCAGAGGCAGCGACGGGTGATGTTATGGAGATGGAAGTAATCTTTAAGAAGGAAAGGATATGGTGTTAGAAACTCAGCTTGGGGTTTGAATAGGTTGCAGAGTTTACGGATAGTCTGGTTCACACTGAGACAATGGCTAGAGAGAGATGGAATCAGTAGCAAGGTTATGGAGCTTGTGGTGGGGCCAAAGATGATGGCTTCAATTTTCTAATGATTAGTTTTAGGAAATTGCAGCTTCTCCCCAAGCCTAGACATTGGACAAGCAGTCTGACAACAAAAAGACTAGACATTGGACAAGCAGTCTGACAACACAAAGACTAGACATTGGACAAGCAGTCTGACAACAAAAAGACTAGACATTGGACAAGCAGTCTGACAACACAAAGACTAGACATTGGACAAGCAGTCTGACAACACAAAGACTAGACATTGGACAAGCAGCCTGACAACACAAAGACTAGACATTGGACAAGCAGCCTGACAACACAAAGACTAGACATTGGACAAGCAGCCTGACAACACAAAGACTAGACATTGGACAAGCAGTCTGACAACAAAAAGACTAGACATTGGACAAGCAGTCTGACAACACAAAGACTAGACATTGGACAAGCAGTCTGACAACAAAAAGACTAGACATTGGACAAGCAGTCTGACAACACAAAGACTAGACATTGGACAAGCAGTCTGACAACACAAAGACTAGACATTGGACAAGCAGCCTGACAACACAAAGACTAGACATTGGACAAGCAGCCTGACAACACAAAGACTAGACATTGGACAAGCAGCCTGACAACACAAAGACTAGACATTGGACAAGCAGTCTGACAACAAAAAGACTAGACATTGGACAAGCAGTCTGACAACACAAAGACTAGACATTGGACAAGCAGCCTGACAACACAAAGACTAGACATTGGACAAGCAGCCTGACAACACAAAGACTAGACATTGGACAAGCAGTCTGACAACAAAAAGACTAGACATTGGACAAGCAGTCTGACAACACAAAGACTAGACATTGGACAAGCAGTCTGACAACAAAAAGACTAGACATTGGACAAGCAGTCTGACAACACAAAGACTAGACATTGGACAAGCAGTCTGACAACACAAAGACTAGACATTGGACAAGCAGCCTGACAACACAAAGACTAGACATTGGACAAGCAGCCTGACAACACAAAGACTAGACATTGGACAAGCAGTCTGACAACACAAAGACTAGACATTGGACAAGCAGCCTGACAACACAAAGACTAGACATTGGACAAACAGTCTGACAACACAAAGACTAGACATTGGACAAGCAGTCTGACAACACAAAGACTAGACATTGGACAAGCAGCCTGACAACACAAAGACTAGACATTGGACAAGCAGCCTGACAACACAAAGACTAGACATTGGACAAGCAGTCTGACAACACAAAGACTAGACATTGGACAAGCAGCCTGACAACACAAAGACTAGACATTGGACAAACAGTCTGACAACACAAAGACTAGACATTGGACAAGCAGTCTGACAACACAAAGACTAGACATTGGACAAGCAGCCTGACAACACAAAGACTAGACATTGGACAAGCAGTCTGACAACACAAAGACTAGACATTGGACAAGCAGTCTGACAACACAAAGACTAGACATTGGACAAGCAGTCTGACAACACAAAGACTAGACATTGGACAAGCAGTCTGACAACAAAAAGACTAGACATTGGACAAGCAGTCTGACAACACAAAGACTAGACATTGGACAAGCAGTCTGACAACACAAAGACTAGACATTGGACAAGCAGCCTGACAACACAAAGACTAGACATTGGACAAGCAGCCTGACAACACAAAGACTAGACATTGGACAAGCAGTCTGACAACACAAAGACTAGACATTGGACAAGCAGCCTGACAACACAAAGACTAGACATTGGACAAACAGTCTGACAACACAAAGACTAGACATTGGACAAGCAGTCTGACAACACAAAGACTAGACATTGGACAAGCAGCCTGACAACACAAAGACTAGACATTGGACAAGCAGCCTGACAACACAAAGACTAGACATTGGACAAGCAGTCTGACAACAAAAAGACTAGACATTGGACAAGCAGTCTGACAACACAAAGACTAGACATTGGACAAGCAGTCTGACAACAAAAAGACTAGACATTGGACAAGCAGTCTGACAACACAAAGACTAGACATTGGACAAGCAGTCTGACAACACAAAGACTAGACATTGGACAAGCAGCCTGACAACACAAAGACTAGACATTGGACAAGCAGCCTGACAACACAAAGACTAGACATTGGACAAGCAGTCTGACAACACAAAGACTAGACATTGGACAAGCAGCCTGACAACACAAAGACTAGACATTGGACAAACAGTCTGACAACACAAAGACTAGACATTGGACAAGCAGTCTGACAACACAAAGACTAGACATTGGACAAGCAGCCTGACAACACAAAGACTAGACATTGGACAAGCAGCCTGACAACACAAAGACTAGACATTGGACAAGCAGTCTGACAACACAAAGACTAGACATTGGACAAGCAGCCTGACAACACAAAGACTAGACATTGGACAAACAGTCTGACAACACAAAGACTAGACATTGGACAAGCAGTCTGACAACACAAAGACTAGACATTGGACAAGCAGCCTGACAACACAAAGACTAGACATTGGACAAGCAGTCTGACAACACAAAGACTAGACATTGGACAAGCAGTCTGACAACACAAAGACTAGACATTGGACAAGCAGTCTGACAACACAAAGACTAGACATTGGACAAGCAGTCTGACAACACAAAGACTAGACATTGGACAAGCAGTCTGACAACACAAAGACTAGACATTGGACAAGCAGTCTGACAACACAAAGACTAGACATTGGGCAAGCAGTCTGACAACACAAAGACTAGACATTGGACAAGCAGTCTGACAACAAAAAGACTAGACATTGGACAAGCAGCCTGACAGCACAAAGACTAGACATTGGACAAGCAGTCTGACAACAAAAAGACTAGACATTGGACAAGCAGTCTGACAACACAAAGACTAGACATTGGACAAGCAGTCTGACAACAAAAAGACTAGACATTGGACAAGCAGCCTGACAACACAAAGACTAGACATTGGACAAGCAGTCTGACAACACAAAGACTAGACATTGGACAAGCAGTCTGACAACACAAAGACTAGACATTGGACAAGCAGTCTGACAACACAAAGACTAGACATTGGACAAGCAGTCTGACAACAAAAAGACTAGACATTGGACAAGCAGCCTGACAACACAAAGACTAGACATTGGACAAGCAGTCTGACAACAAAAAGACTAGACATTGGACAAGCAGTCTGACAACACAAAGACTAGACATTGGACAAGCAGTCTGACAACACAAAGACTAGACATTGGACAAGCAGTCTGACAACACAAAGACTAGACATTGGACAAGCAGTCTGACAACAAAAAGACTAGACATTGGACAAGCAGCCTGACAACACAAAGACTAGACATTGGACAAGCAGTCTGACAACACAAAGACTAGACATTGGACAAGCAGTCTGACAACACAAAGACTAGACATTGGACAAGCAGTCTGACAACAAAAAGACTAGACATTGGACAAGCAGTCTGACAACACAAAGACTAGACATTGGACAAGCAGTCTGACAACACAAAGACTAGACATTGGACGAGCAGTCTGACAACACAAAGACTAGACATTGGACGAGCAGTCTGACAACACAAAGACTAGACATTGGACGAGCAGTCTGACAACACAAAGACTAGACATTGGACGAGCAGTCTGACAACACAAAGACTAGACATTGGACGAGCAGTCTGACAACACAAAGACTAGACATTGGACGAGCAGTCTGACAACACAAAGACTAGACATTGGACGAGCAGTCTGACAACACAAAGACTAGACATTGGACGAGCAGTCTGACAACACAAAGACTAGACATTGGACGAGCAGTCTGACAACACAAAGACTAGACATTGGACGAGCAGTCTGACAACACAAAGACTAGACATTGGACGAGCAGTCTGACAACACAAAGACTAGACATTGGACGAGCAGTCTGACAACACAAAGGTGGTGAAGTGGTTGATAGAGGTGATGGAGAACTGGCTGTCACCAGTGTACATGTGGAACGTGTTTGTGGATGATGTCACCAAGGGGCAGCATGTAGTTGAGGAAAAGGGGGGTCCAAGGATAGACTGGACTCTGGGGGTCACAGTGCAGGGGCAGGAAGAGAAGCCATTGCTGGAGATGTTCTGACAATGATTAGAGAGAAATATATATTGTTTGCTCTCCAGGAGCAGTTTTGGCAAAGGAGAGTGAAGTCCAATCCTGCTCGATGTGGTCCAGCCAGATTTGGTGATGGGCGACTAAGCCAGTTAGGTGCTCGATACCCTTTGATCTGTGTCTCCTGAGGTGGAGGGAGCGAAGGCGGGGGCCATACCAGGGGGAATGACTGGGATTGGAAAGAGGAAAGGTTTTGCTAGGGACCAGGGGAATCTAAGGGTGTAAGAGGGGGACTGGTTGAGCATATTGGCAGCCGCAGAAGTATTGTGATGAGTGGAAGGCCAAAGGGTTGGCGGTTGTGCTGTTATAAATGACAACCAACTGCCTCGTGAATGACTTAAGTTTTCACCTCCACCAATTTACCCAGGAGCCATTCCAGGGACAACTGTCCACAACTTTTTTTATTAGTTCCTGGGATGTGGGCGTCGCTGGCAAGGCCAGCATTTATTGCCCATCCCTAATTGCCCTTGAGAAGGTGGTGGTGAGCCTCCTTCTTGAACCGCTGCAGTCCGTGTGGTGAAGGTACTCCCACAGTGCTGTTAGGGAGGGAGTTCCAGGATTTTGGCCCAGCGACGATGAAGGAATGGCAATATATTTCCAAGTCAGGATGGTGTGTAACTCGGAGGGGAACTTGGAGGTGGTGGTGTTCCAATGCGCTTGCTGCCCTTGTCCTTCTAGGCGGTAGAGGTTGGGGGTTTGGGAGGTGCTGCCGAAGAAGCCTTGGCAAGTTGCTGCAGTGTATCTTGTAGATGGTACACACTGCAGCCACGGTACGCCGGTGGTGGAGGGAGTGAATGTTTAAGCTGGTGGATGGGGTGCCAATCAAGCAGGCTGCTTTGTCCTGGCTGGTGTCGAGCTTCTTGAGTGTTGTTGCAGCTGCACTCATCCAGGCCAAGTGGAGAGTATTCCATCACACTCCTGACTTGTGCCTTGTAGATGGTGGAAAGGCTTTGGGGAGTCAGGAGGTGAGACACTCACCGCAGAATACCCAGCCTCTGACCTGCTCTTGTAGCCACCGTATTTATGTGGCTGGTCCAGTTAAGTTTCTGGTCAATGATGATCCCCAGGATGTTGATGGTGGGGGATTCGGCGATGGTAATGCCGTTGAATGTCAAGAGGCAGTGATTAGACTCTCGCTTGTTGGAGATAGTCATTGTCTGGCACTTGTGGCGCGAATGTTACTTGTCTTTCACCAGCTTGTACCGGACTCCTACAGTGTAGTTTAACTTGAAACAGTGACTGAGGGTTAAACTGTTTCTGTTGCTGGTGAGTATAGATGAGGTCATTCACCCCTCATTGTTATTTTTCTTCTCTCACTCATTCCATACGTTATTGTTAAATTAGCTGCCGTGTTGGTACATGCAACTGAAAGATAATCAGCAATAAATCATGGTCAGCAATTATACCTGGACTTGGGTTTTCATTACAAGATGGAACTGCTCCATTAATGACATCCAAGAAGAAATCAGAGGGGTTGTTGTAAGGCTCACATTCATATCCTGCAAATGAACAAGTTACAGACATTAATACCAACAGTGCTTCGGATACTTGCATAAGGAAATCAGGTGGGTGCTTGTTCCATTTACGAGTTAGAATCATAGAAATTTACAGCACAGAAGGAGGCCATTCGGCCCATCGTGTCCGTGCCGGCCGACAAAGAGCTCTCCAGCCTAATCCCACTTTCCAGCTCTCGGTCCGTGGCCCTGTCGGTTACGGCACTTCAAGTGTATATCCAAGTACTTTTTAAATGCGATGAGGGTTTCTGCCTCTCCCACCCTTTCAGGCAGTGAGTTCCAGACCCCCACCACCCTCTGGGTGAAAAAAATTCACCTCAACTCCCCTCTAAACTTCCGACCAATTACTTTAAATCTCTGCCCCCTGGTTATTGAAAGTTGACCCAGTCTCGCTGGCAGTTGGGCAATGTAAAGGGCGATAATGGCTTGTTCAATAAAGAGGTGACTTTCTAAACGTGGGTATTGGAGGTGGTTCGGTGCTTGTGGGGCTGAGCTGAACCAATGACCCGAGGAAAGGAGGGAGGATCAATCGGGAAAGAAGGTGAATTTCTGGGAAATTTGACCCGATTTTGTATTGCTGAAATTCTGATGGATAAAAGAGGTTCTTTACAAAATCCCATCCAAAGCCTGCAAGAGGTTTGCAGAGTCGGGTATAGGTGGGAATTGGCTGACTGATACTAGTGTTAACTTCAGGGATTGACCGTAGACATGTTGCCCGCTTGTTCCTCAGTCACATGGTTATGGGCAGTAAATGCTGGGGCGCCCACATCCCATAAACAAATAAAACAATGATTTTCAGCTCCGTGCATTGTCCCGTGTCTATCTCATGGAAACCAAGGAATTGGGATTATAGTCGGATGGGGCGCTAGTGATTTTACAGGCTCAAATCCACTTTGTACCTCGAGTTGGGTTTTCCCGTCGGTTGTAATTTGGTGCCGAACTCCTGCAATAACTGGGAGAGATGGTCAGGCTCTGGACCACTTTAAGTTGCTGATTCATCAACTGCTATCCCTCTCTTCTCATTCTCTCCGCTTATTTAGTGAAATTCCTTTAGAACCACAGACATACTCCCATTCGACAATCCCCAATTCGTACATTGAGTGAAACTCCTCAGCTCTAACTAACCCTCTCAGATCTCTAAATTCCCAGTTAGCGCCGAGCACAGCCCATGGGGAAGTGGTTATTGGAATCGGTGGGTTACACTGAGCATTTGGGCTACTGGACAAGCCAGTCACTAGAACTGGTTTTACTCCATATTCCAAGACTAATGAATGAATTAAAACCAGTCAGGAAAAGATCTGGAGTTGATGGGATCCAATCTGGCCAATTCACAGCCAATACTGATACTCTGAAAAGAGAAACTGGATATAATGACCCTGCACAGAAATGTCTTGAACTGAGTGCTGGCTGTCACTAGTTCGCCATTCATGCTTTGAAACGGTGAAAGGGGATAATATAGGGAAAATATATTATTGGACCAACATGGAGGCTGACTGACCCTGAGAGTGCTTCAGAGAACAACTTGGTACAAAAGGAAGGGGGAAATTCTTCTCCAGGTGAGCCTTAATCCACACAAATATATTAAAGCTCAGCATTAAATGTAACTTCCTTACCGAGGTCTTTGAAGTAGTTGATGGTTTCTCCACCCGGACCTTGATATATGATGTCTCCTTTGCTCATCAATGTTATATAATCAAACAATCTGTAGATGGAATACCGAGGCTGGTGGATTGAGAATATTATGGTCCTCCCATGTCTGGACAATCTGAAATTACAAAATCAGTTTCTATTCATCTCAGCCACACATCAGTTCGGTTGATTTGGAAGACAAGAACATTCAATACGGAGTGAATCTCGACAGTGGGAACTGATCATCTACACTTGTCATTCTACATGTCTTAATGGGCATGGTCGCAATGTTCATGTAACGATAAAGAGCAGGTGGTCGAAGGGAAATATCTATAAATAGGTCCCATCATTGATGTGCACATGGAATAAGGGCTGGTTGAAATGTAATTGGAGACATCTTGAGATGTCAGGGACGGCGAGGCAATGTTATTTTGTTATATATATTATATACATACTCACAGTAGTGTCGCTCCTCATTTCCATTGTGAATCCATTATGTCAGGATCAGTTGGGCACAATAGTGAAGGTTTGGTTAGTGAAACACATTGGATATGATAATACAGTATTATGGGGCTCCAGGATATAGGATGGGGATCAGACAAATGCTGCGAATGTGCATTCTGTACAAGGTCCTTCGGAATCCATCCAACAGCAGTTACTGCGGTGAAGAGGCAGATTTATTTTCGTGACATCACCGTGAAATGATTCGGACAAATGTTAAGAGACGGACTTAAGGTGAGAGTCTAATCGAGGTATTGGTGCAGTCAACCTGACAATAGCAGGAATCCAGATTCTATTTTAAAGTGCCCTCTCCTGTTTAAGGTCCCAACTGAAAAGCTGAATCACAAAATGAAGAATGAACAGAATTTGTTGGAGGTTTGAAAGGTTCCACTTTTGACAAATCCTTGAAAACAAAAACAAGTGGTAATAAAGATGATTAAACTTTCGCTCACTTGCCCCGCGGTGGGAAGAGGGAAGGAATGAACTATAGAATGATATTGAAACGTGAGTTTTGATTGGCGTGTGCTGTTTTAGGACAGGTGCTGTGGAGCCACATGAAGACTTACATGTGAAGCAGGCGCATGATGGAGCTGGCCGTGTTGGCATCAAGTCCTGTAGTTGGTTCATCCAAGAAAAGCAGGGAGGGCGAGGTGATCAGCTCCATTCCAATACTGCAACGCTTCCGCTCGCCACCAGAGACCCCTCGAATGAGTTCGGTGCCAATCTGGCATGACAACAATAGATTGTTAGCTCAGAATAATAACACAAGCACACAGCTGAGCTAACGACACTCCGCTCGATCCTGCCACCTCCTCCCTCGACCCTACCAGTACCACCTCCTCCAACTGCACATCAACACCTGCAGGAACCAAAGTCTCCTCCAGCTTAACGTTGGCGAAAGTGAAGCCAACCATTTCCTCTCCCGCAACCACCTAAGTGGCCATGGCCATCGATCCCTCTGGCTGGCACCTCAGGCTAAATATAAAGGTGCAGAGCCATTAGTGTAGAGCTCAACTCTGAGCAAAGCTTACTGCCCACATCCGATCTAACACCAAGGCCATTTCCCTTCACCCTACTTCTCCCCCTCCGCCACTGCAACTCTGCTCCACACTTTTCTCGTCTTGCAACTTTCCAATGCTCTACTTGTAGACCTGCCCAATTCCACCATCCAACACTGCCCTTGAAATATGTGATATAAAGGTCTGATATAAATATGGCATAAAAAGGGAAATTGTGCCACTCACTGAAATAACATTAGAATATATACATCAATGTGTAGCCCCTCTCTGTAAAACAGCGTGTATAGTTACATAAATAATATTAAACAGTGTCAGCTGTGGCTCAGTGGGCAGCACACTCGCCTCTGAGTCAGAAGGTTGTGGGTTCCAAGTCCCACTCCAGGGACTTGAGCACATAAAGCTAGGCTGACACTCCAGTGCAGTGCTGAGGGAGTGCTACACTGTTGGAGGTGCCGTCTTTTGGATGAGACGTTAACCCGAGGCCCCGTCTGCTCTCTCAGGTGGACGTAAAAGATCCCACGGCACTATTTCGAAGAAGAGCAGGGGAGTTCTCCCCGGTGTCCTGGGGCCAATATTTATCCCTCAACCAACATACCAAAAAACAGATTATCTGGCCATTATCACATTGCTGTTTGTGGGACCTTGCTCTGCGCAAATTGGCTACCGCGTTTCCCACATTATAACAGTGAGTACACTTCAAAAAGTACTTCATTGGCTGTGAAGCACTTTGAGATGCCTGGTGGTCATGAAAGGCGCTATGTAAATCCAAGTCTTTCTTTTCTATTAAAATAGGCACTGAATGCAGAGCATGTAACATGATATACAGAGGGTTTTTAGAACTCTGTGAAACAGAGGGTATTATTATATAATATAACATGAGTGTTATGCCTCTGTAAAATAGAGCACATTTATTATATGTTATATAAAGAATGGTGCTCCTCAATCACACAGCGTAGTATAAGCAGAGGGAGCATCACCCGGAGCTAACCCGAGTGATGGGCATCACATCAATGTATTGGCAGAAGCCTGGGAGCAGGTTATGGAATTGAAACTAAAATAAAACTGTTCTGGATTTCAATGCCAGTCAACAGAAAATGAGGAGCATTCAGGGGCAGAATCCGGATATACAAAACCAGCAGCTTGTTCCAGGAGTACCCAGAGAGTGGTGAGAATGTGGAACTCGCTGCCACAGGGAGTGGTTGAGGTGAATAGTATAGATGCATTTAAGGGGAGGCTGGACAAACACATGAGGGAGAAAGGAATAGAGGGTTATGGTGATGGGGTGAGATGAAGGGGGGTGGGAGGAGGCTCGTGTGGAGCAGAAACACCGGCACGGACCAGTTGGGCCAAATGGCCTGTTTTGGTGCTGTACATTCTGTGTAATTCTATATAAAAATACCTTGGTGTTGGTGCAGTCTTGTAATCCAAGTTCATCAATGACTCTGTTCACCTTCTGTTGCTTCTCCTCAAATGTATATTCTTTTCTGGATAGCCGAAGATTAGCAGAAAACTCCAGATTTTCCCTCACAGTTAATGTTCCCATCAGAATATCATCCTGCTACTGAAGAAAGTTGTCATTTATGCATTGTTCAAAAGTTGGACACATCATACGTTTTAAAATTGGAATATCCTTTTAATTCACAAGATAGTCGTGGATGAGAAAAGTCATCCTCAGCTTCCCAGTCCAGACAGTCCCCATCACAACACCCAACTGTTTCTTCAATAATTCCAGGGTTTTGCCTCCGGAACCTCCATGTATCCGTTCCATGTATTGGTCACTCTGTGACGATGAACTTCCTGACATCAGTCCTGAATTAATCCTTCACTAGTTTGAGCTGAGTCCCCTCATCCAATTAGGCCAACTTTGGGCCAGATTTTGCTGTCAAAGTAACGGTGAGGTTAGTGGCACTCGCCGTTATTTCTGCACAAATGGTACGGCAAATTCAGGTGAGGGGCAGATGTGCATTTAAACGCGGATATCCTAAAGTTGCTGTCCGAGTTGCGCCGCTCCGCCATTAGCTTCGCGAATATGACATCTCGCCGCCTGGCTCACCATTGAAATGCATCGAATGGCGTGAAGTTGCTGTAATTGTGCAGTAGATACGAACTAAACTCGCCACAGAAAGTTACGTCATGTCATTTCAAGTGTCAGTACCCTTTTAGCGGTGTGATAAGTGTTAATTATTACCAGTCAACCTCTCTGGCACTAAAAATTAACTATAACAAGTGTGGAATTTCATTCTTTCAGGTATTAATTGTCAGAGATTTAAAAAATATCACATTTTTAATTTATTAATTTTCTTTTTACTTTTCCTTTCTGTCTCTTTTTTTCTCTCTCTCTCTTAATCCAGTCTTTCTTTCCCTCTCTATTTCTCTTTCTGTACCTGGTCTGGCATTGAATTCACCTACTCTAATTCACCCTCCTTAGTCCTTGTCCTGTTTATTTCTCATGCCTTCAATCTGATTGGTTAAGGAGATACCCAGTTGCTTGCCGTGTTCACTCAGGTCCCAGATGCCCCGTTTCCCTCGCTGCGAGTTTTTCAGCTCGCACATCCAGCAACTTGCGACGGAAAATATCGTCCCGATTAACCAGGCAAGGGCAACTCAAACTAACAGCAGACGGTGTTAGATGACCTGCTACAGCAAAATCTGGCCCAGTGGCTAAAGTCAGGAATGTGAACCTACCTCAGTGGTAGCGCTCCTACCTCAGACCCAGGAGGCTGTGAGTTCAAACTCAATGCCCAGACTCAAGCACATTAAGAACATAAGAAATAGGAGCAGGAGTCGGTCATTCAGCCCCTCGAGCCTGCTCCGCCATTCAGTAAGATCATGGCTGATCTTCTACCTCATCTCCACTTTCCCACCTGATCCCCAGATCCCTTGATTCCTTAGTGTCCATTATCTAGGCTGACGTTTCAATGTAGTACTGAGGGAGTGCTGCATTGTTGGAGCTGCTGTCTTTTGGGTGCGATGTGAAACCTAAGCTCTGACTGTCTATTTAGCAGCATGTTAAAAGTCCCATGACATTATTTGAAGATGAGCAGGGAGTTCTCCTGGTGGCCTGACCAATATTCATCTTTCAACCAATTATCAAAACAAATTAACTGTCCATTGATCTCATTGCGATCTGTGGGATCTTGCTGTGCGGAGTATGGTTCTCACGTCGGTCTATATAACAGTGACTGCATTTCAAAAGTAATTCACTGGCTGTGAAGCATTGTGGGACAGCTGTAAGGATGTGAAAGGCACTATATAAATGCAAGTACTATCTTTCTTATTACCATACCGTAGGTAAGGTTGAGTTTTTAAACTTCAGTAGTTGAATTAAAGAAAGGTTTTATTCAACAATAATTATCATGAAAAGTAACATTTAAAGATCTAAATAAAAGTCCTTCACTTTAAAGCAAAACATTTCAAGAGTCCTGAGTTTTTATTCAAAATTCCCTCACATTGTCTTTACTATTTTCCTTGAACTTCCTCATCAGATTTATTTGCCTTTAATACTAAAGTTTTTTACCTTTGATCTTTATGTCCTGTGATAGGGTGGATCCTCTTACACATCCTATTGTTTTATTGCTACCTTACACTCTTAACCCTTTAGCCTGGAAATTCTTCTCTTTAATAACAACAGAAAATGCTGGAAATACTCAGCAGGCCAGGCAGCATCCGTGGAGAGAGAAACAGAGTTAACGTTTCAGGTCTGGGACCCTTCATCAGAACTGGAAAAAGCTGGAGATGTAACAGATATTAAGCAGGTGCAAAGACAGGGGGGGGGGGGGGGTTAGGAGGGGAGGAAGGAATTGTTGTGCTTTTGTAAGAGGCAGGAAAGATAAAATGTTGCAAATGGGAATGGCAAAAATCATACAACATGAAAAATGGGGGCAGGGATTGTTGTCTGAAATTGTTGAACTCGATGTTGAGTCCAGAAAGCTGTAAAGTGCCTAATCGAAATTCCTCTGTTTGCTAGTTTAATGGAAGCTTTAATCTGCTTAAAATAAATGGGTTAACACCTGCTGTTAAAATATCAGAGAGAGGAATTTGATCCCAAAGCACCTTACAATAATATCACAACGTAATTTCCAAGCTCCATTCCTTATTTTCCTTTGCCTGTCCCTCTTTTCATGTAATAAGGCTGATTTTACTACCTGGACTGGTCCATCTACCCTCCGATAAAGATCTTCCCTCCCACCGACCATTGCTCATATACGGACCACCTGAGCTTGGTCCAGTCCAGAGCTGCTACACAAACACATTGTCGAATGAGGGGCTGTTGCAGTTTAACAACAACAACAACTTGTATTTATATAGCGCCTTTAACATATTAAATCGTCCCAAGGTGCTGCACAGGAGTGTTATAAGTCAAAAAATTTGACACTGAGCCACATAAGGAGAAATTAGGGCAGGTGACCAAAAGCTTGGTCAAAGAGGGAGGTTTTAAGGAGCGTCTTAGAGGAGGAAAGAGAGGTAGCGAGGCGGACAGGTTTAGACAGGGAATCCCAGAGCTTAGGGCCCAGGCAACAGAAGGCACGGCCACCAATGGTTGAGCGATTATAATCAGGGATGCTCAAGAGGGCAGAATTAGAGGAGCGCAGATATCTCGGGGTGGGGGGGCGGCGGTTGTGGGGCTGAAGGAGATTACAGAGATTGGGAGGGGCGAGGCCATGGAGGGATTTGAAAACAAGGATGAGAATTTTGAAATCGAGACATTGCTTAACCAGAAGCCAATGTAGGTCAGTGAGCACAGGGGGTGATGGGTAAACGGGACTTGGTGCGAGTTAGGACACGGGCAGCCGAGTTTTGGATCACCTCAAGTTTGTGTAGGGTAGAATGTGGGAGACCAGCCAGGAGTGTGTTGGAATAGTCAAGTCTAGAGGTAACAAAGGCATGGATGTGGGTTTCAGCAGCGGATGAGCTGAGGTAAGGACGGAGACGGGCAATGTTGCAGAGGTGGAAATAGGCAGTCTTTGTTATGCTGCGAATATCTGGTCGGAAGCTCATTTCAGGGTCAAATATGACACCAAGGATGCGAACAGTGTGGTTCAGCCTCAGACAGATGTCGGGGAGAGGGATGGAGTCAGTGGCTAGGGAACGGAGTTTGCGGCGGGGACCGAAAACAATGGCTTCGGTCTTCCCAATATTTAATTGGAGAACATTTCTGCTCATCCAGAACTGGATGTCGGACAAGCAGTCTGACAATTTAGAGACCACGGAGGGGTTGAGAGAAGTGGTGGTGAGGTAGAGCTGGGTGTCGTCAGCGTACATGTGGAAAGTGATGCTGTGTTTTCGGATGATGTCGCCAAGGGGCAGCATGTAGATGAGAAATAGGAGGGGGCCAAGGATAGATCCTTGGGGACCACCAGAGGTAACGGTGCGGGAGCGGGAAGAGAAGCCGTTGCAGGTGATTCTCTGGCTACGATTAGATAGATAAGAATGGAACCAGGCGAGTGCAATCCCACCCAGCTGGACGACGGTGGAGAGGCGTTGGGAGAAGGATGGAGTGGTCAACCATGTCAAAGGCTGCAGACAAGTCAAGAAGGGATAGTTTACCTTTGTCACAGTCACAAAGGATGTCATTTGTGACTTTGATGAGTGCCGTTTTGGTACTGAGGCAAGGGTGGAAACCCAACATGGAATTACAGGAAAGATGGGCACGGATTTGTGAGGCAACAACAGTTCAAGGACTTTGCGAGGAGTGGTAGTTTGCAAGGATGGAGGGGTCAAGGGTTGGTTTTTTTGAGGAGAGGGGTGATGACGGCAGATTTGAGGGAGAGGGGGACAGTACCTGAGGAGAGAGAACCATTAACAATGCCAGCTAACATGGGAGCCAGAAGAGGAAGTGTTAATCATGTTAACAAATGGCAAAAGAAATAATAAGCCTGAGTTGCTGGAGTCTGCAGCCAAACCTGAGCTCCTAGAGATCACTGACCATGAGCACCTTATGAGCCCTTGACTGAGCCACAGCAACCTTCCACCTCCCATGCTGCAGCCACTGAGGGGGAGCACCTCGTAGAAGCACTAGGTAGGTAGGAGAGCACTTCAGACAGGTACGAGGGACATTTCAGTAAGCCAGTTAGATATTGTTTTTTGAAATCTTTGTGTGCACAAAGTGTTCCTGTAGTAGCTGCTGACTCTGCAATGTTAGTTGACATGAATATCAGTGTTGTGCCTTTGAGAAGACGCAGTTTATTTGAGCATTGACATAGTGGGAGACATGTTGGACATGACTGTTAATGCAGGGCAGCAGGGATTGTTCAGCTGAAGCACTCGTCAGTGAGCTCTGTGTACAGGTAGCTGTTGGGCTCTGCTCCTGAATCCTCATGGGGATCGGGCAGGAAGGTGGAGTTGATATAGAAGTTCATGATTTTATTGAATGGTGGAGCAGGCTCGAGGGGCAGGCTCGAGGAGCAGGCTGGAGGGGCAGGCTGGAGGGGCAGGCTCGAGGAGCAGGCTCGAGGGGTAGGCTCAAGGGGCAGGCTCGAGGGGCAGGCTCGCGGGACCACACAGCCTACTCCTGCTCTGGTTTCTTATGGTCTCACCATCATCCTATGTCATCGGTCTTATCTACCTCATCACGCTGAAGTCCTTGTCCAATGGCGACTCCACGTGTTGTCCCCATTGCAGAAAAATGTTATGCAGCTTACAACAAGCCTCTCCGCATCTCTCTCCTCCTTAAAACCTGCCTCTTTGACCAGGCTTTTGGTCATCTGTCCTAATATCTCCTTATGTGACTCGGGGTCAAATTTGGTTTGATAATGCTCCTGTGAAGCATCTTGGGACATTTTACTACGTTAAAGGGGCTATATAAATGTTGTTGTTGCTGTTGTCATACAGGACGTTCTTTCTGGGCTGTATTGCAGGGAGCCACTAGAACTGCCCAGGCATTGGAATCGTTGCTTCATGGCTCTGATGGTCTGCTTGGGCTCTAGTTAACCCATGGACCTGAACATAGCACAGTTCAGCTGCCTGAATGTAGGGGCCATGAGCCAAGTGTGCAGGCCCCAAGTAGCCAGCCTTTCAGTTGCTGCAGGGGCAAAGAGTGAGTGGTGGGGAGGGGAGACGGAGGATTGCTGCAATATAAAAGTGTCATGGGTTCCGAGGTGAGACCTCGATAGTGGAGTAAGCTGGACGAGCTGGAGGGCCATTAATCGCCACAGGAATCAATAGTTGTAAGAAATGTCGGTCAAGGCAAGGACACTGCACCCATTGAGGAGAGATTGGGACGATTGGGCTTATACTCGCTGGAGTTTAGAAAAATGAGAAGGGATCTCATTAAAACTTATAAAATTCTAACAGGACTGGACAGACTAGATGCAGGAAGGATGTTCCTGATGGTCGGGGAGTCCAGAACCAGGGGACACAGTCTAAGGATAAGGAGTAAGCCATTTAGGACAGAGATGAGGAGGAATTTCTTCACCCAGAGAGTGGTGAACCTGTGGAATTCTCTACCACAGAAGGCAGTAGAGGCCAATTCATTAAATATATTCAAGAAGGAATTGGATATATTTCTTAAGGCTAAAGGGATCAAGGGATATGGGGAGAAGGCAGGGACAGGGTACTGAATTTGGATGATCAGCCATGATCTCATTGAATGGCGGAGCAGGCTCGAGGGGCCGAATAGCCGACTCCTGCTCCTATCTTCTATGTTTCTATGTTTCTATTTAAGAAACAGCTAGCCACTATAATGGGAAGGTGACAAGGTTAGTAAATTGGAAGGTTCAGATCAAATGGGCCAAATGGGTTTCCTTCATCCAAACCAAACTTGTGTTCCTCACTCGTGTCAATATGCAATCCTTAATAGTCAATTTAGGGAAAGTATATTGAACAACACTGTACCAAATTCTTGTTAATGTATTGGGTCTTCTTGTACTATTTCAACTCTGACAGAAGATTCATCAATGAACACAGTACTACACTGACATTAACTCTCACCTGCACCACATAAGCAGACTGTCGATTTAAGTTAGAATCCATGAGTTGGCCATTCAGTAGAACCTGGCCTGACTTCAACCCTCTTGGGTCCTTCCGTCTTGCTAACACATCTAGAAGCCTATAAAAAAAAGGAGCCAGTCATTAAACCAGAACCAAGAAACAGTTTGGTAGTTATTAGTAATTGTGATGCTTCATGACTGTTCCTGTGTGACTTACGATGTCTTGCCGCTTCCGGTTGGTCCAAGGATAGCATTCATTCCTGGTTTCATAATCCCACTGAAACAAGGGAGGCACAGCGAATGACGAGAGCCAAGTCCAACAATACACATTCCCCATTCCTCGTACCAAACGCCAAATCACTACAACTCGAATTTGTTACGTCCGTGTATAATAAGACACAGACTGCAGAGAACGGTACAACAGGTGTTTACTCAACGTGGCTCAAACTGCAACTGATCTGTACAGATTACTACTCAGAGTTATATACAGGTGTGGTCACTGCCGGTACTGCAGTATACATGAGCTGTAAAAAAAGTTCCCTCCTTAAAGGTATATACATTACAATTCCTCCCCTTTTAGATTAACAGTACCATAACACTCATTTAACAATTAAATATCAAACTAATTACAATTAACACTTTTAACATGCAACATTAGCTGAAAATAGTCTATTTATATATTCAGTCTTTGGGGAGGCTTCCTGATCCTTTCTGGATAGCGCCTTTCCCGAGTGTCTTGCTCTTGGTGCGGAGGCAATTCTGGCCCCCTGTCGTCGGTTGGTTCATCAGCTACCGATGCTACTGTTTCTGGGGTAGATGTGACCTGTACGTCGGTTTCATCACCAGGTACGTATGGGCGAGGCATGGGGTTGACTTGTTCCTGTGACTCTAGGATCTGGTCAGCATGGCGTCTCACGATGCTCTCCCCAACGTCCACTGTGTACATTAGTGGGCCCTGCCGTGTGCATATCATTCCTGGCTGCCATTTTTTTGTTCAGTAGTCGCGGGCCAAGACTGGTTGCCCTACATTGAAGCTCCTTGTTGGCTTCTCATGGATGTGCTGGAATTGCTTACTCTCAACATCTCTTCGTACGTTTGGTCTGAGCAAATCCAGGCGAGATCTTAACCTTCGGTTAAAGAACATCATGGCTGGGGCCTGGTTGGTGACTGCATGCGTCGCATTCCGGTAGGCGAACAGGAAATTGTCCACCTTGTGCTGCAGCGGAATGTTGTCATTGTACATAGCCTTTATTGCCTTCTTAAAGGTTTGTACGAACCTCTCAGCCAATCCATTTGTGGCTGGATGATACAGGGCGGATGTGTAATGCCTTACCCCATTCTTTTTCAAGAACCTCCGGAACTCTTTGGACACAAACTGTGGTCCGTTGTCGGAGCAAATCTGTTCTGGCAAGCCATTCCTGGCAAAAATGGTCCGTAGGACTGCAATAGTTTTCTCCGTGGTGGTGGAGGACATTTTGATGACCTCAGGCCATTTCGAGTGCGCATCCACGGCTATTAAAAACATCGAGTCCACGAATGGACCAGCAAAATCAATATGCACCCGTTGCCATGGAGATGACGGCCACTCCCATGGGTGTAGAGGGGCCTGTGGTGGTGCATTTTGGACTTTCTGGCATCCTGAGCAGCTCTTGGTCAGGTCCTCGACTTGTTTATCGATTCCCGGCCACCACACATAAGCCCTGGCTAGGCTTTTCATTTTTACCCCTCCCAGATGACCCTCATGAAGCTCATTGAGCACTCTATCCCTTAACTTGGGTGGAATTACCACTCGGGATCCACACATCAAGGTCCCCCGGCACACTGACAGCTGTTCTCTCCTTGTCGAGAATGCTGGCAACAGTGAGTCGCCATGTGCTGGCCATCTCTTCACCATCAAATCATATACCCGAGACAGTGTCGGGTCATTTCGGGTTTCCTTTTCGATACAAGCGTTAGTTACCGGTAGGTATTCAACTATAGTCGAATGGAATATTTCGACAGGATCCACTGCTGGTGCTTCCTCCACAGTAGGCAGTGGCAGGCGTGATAGCCCATCAGCATTTCCATGCTGTTTCGTGCCCTTATATTCAATCTCATAGTGGTGCGCCCCTAGAAAAAGTGACCATCTTTGTAGTCGTTGCACAGTCATCACCGGAACGCCCGTCTTCGGATTAAAAATGGAGACAAGAGGCTGGCGATCAGTCAGCAAGGTGAATTTCTGCCCGTGCAGATAGTGATTGAACTTTTTCACTCCCCACACTAGGCTGAGGGTCTCCCTGTCAATCTGGGCGTAGTTACGCTCGGCTGAGGTTAGTGATCGTGACGCAAAGGCTATTGGCCTCTCTGAGCAATCCGAGAATTTGTGCGACAGCACCGCTCCAATGCCATAGGGTGACGCATCACATGCCAACCGAATTGGTAATGCCGGGTTGTAATGGGCCAATACTGTAGTGTATGTAACCATTCTACCTTTAAGAGAACTATTGTATGTAACCGTCCACCTTTAAGAGAACTATTTTAGGTGTTGCACTACTTTATCTTGGCTGCTGTATACTGTAATACCGGGAGTGACCACACCGGTATATAAGTGCTGTGTAAGGATTTATTGGGCAGATTCGCCCTGACCTTCGAATAGTAAAGTCCTGTTAAAGTTACTCTTGTAGTCTGTGTATTAATTCACCATATAACCCACAGACTTTACAGTGGTGACGGGTTCGATCTTACCCTGCGGCAGCGACACACCCGAAGCAGTTAACAAGCGTCGAGAAGAGGCACCCGCCCTCGTCGTTCTGCTGAGAGAAGACTCGAGTCTGCAGAGCAAGGAAGAAGGAAGGATTCAGACATGAAGCCTTCCATCAGTAACAGGCTGTTATTGTCCCTTCTGCCACGGCGGTGAGTGAGCCGATCAGCCAAGAGAAGCAAGTCGGCCACGTTGACTGTGAGTAGGGGGAAAATAAAAAGAAACGGAGGATAAGGGCGGTGAACTTGACCACGGCCGGGGGAAAGGAGCCGGACAGAAGTCGGGCCCAGAGGCGCTGGGACTGGGGCAGCGTAGGGCACGGAAGCCACGGTACAAGTGGGAACGCAGCTGGTGTGAGAGACCGGGATACAAGCGGGAACGCAGCCGGTGTGAGAGACCGGGCTACAAGCGGGCTGGGAGACGCAACAGCGTCGTGAGACAGCTCGACCGCGACCGGCGAAAGGCTGGGCAGCTACCGAGGCCACGAGGCGCTGCGACCGGGATCGTAAGGCGCGGGAAGAAATAAAAATAAGAAACCGCGGAGAACTCAGCCGCAGCCGGGGGAGGAAAGGACCGGACTGCGAGAGGGCTGGGAGGCACGATTGGAAGCCGCTGAGGGAGAGACAGAGCCCGAGCGAGCGGGAGAGACAGAGCCGAGCGAGGGAGACCGAGGAGATTCAGCCAGCGGCTGGAACTGTTCGCCGTCAACAGGTTGTCCCCAGCGCCGGTTGCCGGCTGAGAAAAGGGAACAAGGAACGCACTGAAGCCGGCGCGCAGGCTGCGAACTCCGAAAGCCAGCGGTCGTCGCCCAAAGGAAAGCTTACCCCTCCCGCCAGGGGAAGAAACGCGGGAAGCCGCCAGTAGGCGGGGGAGAAGACAGAAGCGGGAAACCGCCATTTTGAAAGTGGGCAGGGAAGAAGACAAGCACGGGAAACCGCCATTTTTGGGAAAAAAAAAAGTAACGAACAAATTCGTTGTGGTTTCTCAAAAAGATAGTGAAGATGCCTAAGCATGGTAACATCAACAACTTCGATTCCGAGGTGGAAGATTGGGCCACGTACGTAGAACGCATCGAGATATATTGTGAGGCCAATAAAATAGCAGATGATGATAAAGCTCTCACCTTATTAAACGCAATGGGGGCGAAGACATACGGGCTATTGAAGCATCTTCTATCACCAGCTAAACCGGCGGATCAGACTTTCGCTGATATTGTTGCTGTCCTGAAGGATCATTTGAACCCCACACCGCTGATGTTGGCGGAACGATTCAAATTTTATGCGAGAACGCAACGGAAAGAGGAAAGCAACGCGGAATACTTGGTCGAACTGCGTAGACTAGCGAAATACTGCCAGTTTGGGGAAAATCTGACAGAGGCATTGAGAGACAAGTTCGTGTGCGGGTTGTCGAAGGAAGGAACACAAAAGCGACTGCTCGAAGAGAACGATCTTACACTTGACAAGGCTGTCCTTATTGCAGCATCACACGAAGCAGCCGTGAGAGGCACTGCGGAAATGCAGCTGAAGGCAGCGGTACTCAGCGTGGATCAAATGACTTCGGGTACAACAAAATGTTATCGTTGTGGGAAGACAACACATGACCAGAACCAATGCTGGTTTAAAAACCAGGAATGTAGAAAATGTGGCAAGCTTGGTCACATAGCTAAAGTATGACGGTCAGGAAAGAAGACCAACAACAGAAAAAAGTCACCGCAGGAAAAGTACAGCAAGGTACACAAGGTGGCTGAGAAGAGTTCAGATGAACAGAATTCGGATTCAGACCCGAACGGCCAGGAACTGGGTAGTCTGAGAATTTACAATGTGAGTAAGGAAGCTGACCTACAAACTATCTGGGTCACACTAAAAGTAGCCGGAGTCCAAGTGAAAATGGAATTGGACACAGGATCAGCCCTATCAGTCATAAATCGAAGGGATTACAACCGGCTATTCTCACATATACCCTTGAGAGATACCAAGATCGTATTGCAGACATACACAGGGCATAAAGTATACCCCATGGGAAAGATACAAGTCAAGGTGAGAGACAGGGGCAAAGAACACCAAGGAATGGACTTATATGTACTACCTGAGGGAGGTCCACCACTTCTGGGACGGGAGTGGATCAGGGAAATAAACATGGAATGGCACTACCTAAAAGCAATAACGAGTGAGAACTCGGTGAAGACAATCAGCTCAGACTCTGAAACGGATGACGACAAGACCAGCCCAGGTGCGAAAGACAAGTCTAAAATGGACTTGCTGACTAAGGTTGGAAAAACGAAGGAGTACATAAATACTAATGCTTCAAAGGAGAACAAAGTTTCAGAACAGAATTCCACTGAACAACAACAACATAGTTTGGCAGAGAATTCTGAGTCTGTCCAGTTTACAGACATGCACAAGTCTGAGGAACACCGGGCTCGAACTCAACTCCATTTCAAATTACAACAGCAATTAGAACAATTGAGTTGCCGTCTCGAGCAAGAGATAAAAGCAATGAAAACGTTCTTTGACACAGAGTGGGAGAATCTGGAAAGACAACAGAAACAGCTGAGGGAGAAAAGGGAGCAGGAGCACACAAACCGTCTGCGCAAGGAGGCCAAACGAATCAAAGCTGATTCGGTTTCTGAAGGTGCATGCTCTAATCTGGTGGAGCAAGATGTTCAGCAACTGAAGGCGCTTGTTAGCAGATTGCAGGCAGAAAAGGCTGAGTTGGTCGCCATGAATTCCGAGCTCCTACTGAAGTTGGGTGCAGCATCACCGGACGATTCATTTGTGGAAATTCGAATGGTGGAGGCTGCGGATGATGGCGAAGTAGAAACAGCAAAGGAGCCCCAGGGCAAGGTTATAAACAGCCCTGCAGCTACTGGGAAACGGATGAGGTCAGAAGAGTCAACGGTCAGCCAACTCCTTTATATGCTGAGGGACAAGACTCTGAAATGGGAACAATTTGGACATGAGTCTAAATCTTCAAAGGAGAGGGGTTTGGAGCTCCCAAAAGTTATTGGAATAGCTGAGGTTGCAACACAGACTGAGAAGATGGCAGCAGAGCAAACCTTGGATGCCAAAAGTACGCTGATTCACGTCAATGTTGAACAACAGAATGCTGAAACAGCTGCTCCAGTAGAGGGATTGAATAATACAATCAATCAATCTCCCAATGAAGTTGAAGTATTGAAATCACGAATGAGGTCATTAGTAAAAGACTTGCAGGAAGCCCAGAAAAAGCTGGATGAAACTGAACGCATGAAGAAGTCTCTTCAGGAAAGATGTCTGGATTTGGAACAAAAGCTGGCTAACGTCCAGCTGGGTATGGAGGAAATAGAAGACCCTCTCGCTGGCCTAGCTCAGGACGACACCGAATATTACCATGACCTGTTGGACGACACCGAATATTACGATGACCTGCTCTGCCCAGCTTGTGATGAAAACTCCCAAAGTGCAGAAACCATGAAGAATCACCTAAAGTCTAAGGAACATCGGGAGATGGTGGCGCTACTACGGAAAAAGGAGGACGAGAAGGAGGAACGGTGCATGCAGCTGGCAGCTGACAGTGGAGCCCAGAGAGTCTCCAAGAAGCAGAAAAGGAAAAGACGAAGCAGAAGATGATGACCATCTGAACCATTATCACCTCTACCAGGTCACGCACGTGGTCTCTCCGTACGGAGCCAAATCAGTTTGGAAGTAGAAAAACTTCCCAAGGTACTCAAGCTTTTAGAAGTCAACAATGCTGGTTCAGAAGTGACGGAAGTTCAAGCTGTTAAGTCCAGTGAAGGACTATTGGATGAGTCACTCCAGCAACGTGAACCGACTACACCGAGACTGAATCTGTGAACTGTTTTCCCGCAGAGACTGAATCTGTGAACTGTTTCCGCAGAGACTACATCTGTGAACTGTTTTTACATGAAGTTGGATATATGTTATGTTTAATGGGGATTAAGTATGTTGTAAGCTAAAAAGGGAGGATTGTAGTGTATGTAACCGTTCTACCTTTAAGAGAACTATTGTATGTAACCGTCCACCTTTAAGAGAACTATTTTAGGTGTTGCACTACTTTATCTTGGCTGCTGTATACTGTAATACCGGGAGTGACCACACCGGTATATAAGTGCTGTGTAAGGATTTATTGGGCAGATTCGCCCTGACCTTCGAATAGTAAAGTCCTGTTAAAGTTACTCTTGTATTCTGTGTATTAATTCACCATATAACCCACAGACTTTACAAATACCTCTTTCGATGTGATTAGTGTTTTGCTCTTCTGGAAAGCTCGTCTACATTCATCACTCCACTTCCATGGCACCCCAGTTTGCAGTAGGGTGTTCAGTGGGTGTAGTATTGTAGACAAATTTGGCAAGAACTTATGGTAGTAGTTTACCAGCCCGAGGAACGACCTCAGTTGTGACACATTTTCCGGTGCTGGAGCCTTGAGTACTGCCTCAATCTTCTCTGGGGACTTATGTAACCCCTCTTTATCGATAATGTGGCCACAATACGAGATCTGTTTTCTAAAAAACTCACATTTGGGGCGGTTAGCTCGGAGCCCATATTCCTGCAATCTAGTGAGCACCTGCTCCAGGTTGGCAAGGTGCTCACTGTCATTTTCGCCCGTGACCAGGATGTCGTCCAAATAACACTGGGTCCCTGGGATCCCTTGCAGGACTTGTTCCATTGCCCTCTGCCAAATAGCCGGAACTGATGCTACCCCGAATACCAGCCGGTTGTATTGGTAGAGACCTTTATGGGTGTTGATTGTGAGGTATTTTTTTGATGCTTCTTCTACCTCCATTTGCAGATACGCCTGGGCCAGATCAATCTTAGTGAAGCGTTTCCCTCCAGATAGCGAGGCAAAAATATCTTCAATCCGCGGAAGTGGATATTGTACGGTGTGAAGGACCGGGTTCACTGTTACCTTAAAGTCCCCACAGATGCAAACCTTCCTTGGTTCCCCAGGCGTGCTGCTCAACGACTTTTTCATCACAGGGACGATGGGTGTAGCCCACTTGCTCCAGTCTACCTTGGACAGTACACCTGAACGTTCCAGACTCTCCAGCTCTGCTTTGACAGCTGGGCGGATTGCATAAGGTCTGGCCTTAAAAAATTTTGGGCTTGCGTTTTCTTCAATTGTAACCGTCGCTGTCATGCCTTTTAGTGTTCCAAGTCCTTGCTGGAACACTTCTTTCGCGTCAGTTTGGATCTTTGACAGTCGCCCAGGTGTGACGTCTTCATCCTTTTTGTCAGCCACAGTCAGTGCCTGTATGGAATGCCAATCCAGTTGTATTTTCCGGATCAATTCACGTCCCAGTAATGGTGGTCCTCCATCTTGCAATAGATACAGGTCTAGTTTTGGTGTTTCCTTACCGTTATATATAACGGTCACCCTTATTTTTCCTTTGGGGTAGACTTTTTGCCCCGTGTACGTCTTCAAAATAATTTTTGTGTCTCTCAAGGGTATGTGTGAGAATAGCCGCTCGTAGTCCCGTCGGTTTATGACTGTTAGGGGTGATCCTGTGTCCAATTCCATCTTTACCTGGACTCCTGCTAACTTGAGAGTGACCCAAATGTTTCGGTGATCCTCCATTGTGATCACATTCTGTAGTTTCAGACAACTCAGTTCCATGCTTTCGGAGTCGTTAGCACTCTTTTGTTCGTCTGAAATATTCTCCGTCATCTTATGTACCTTCTTGTACTTTCCTTTGGTAGGTTTCTTATTGCTGGTTTTCTTTCCCGACCTGCAGACTCGTGCTATGTGTCCTACTTTTCCACACTGTCTGCACACTTTGTCTTTGAACCAGCAATCATTCTGGTCGTGTGTTGTTCTGCCGCAGCGATAGCACTTCTCTGTTCCATATGACATTTCGTTTGTGCCATATTCTTGCGGTCTCTGTTGTATCTCTGCAGCACCCCGTGCTGCTGCTTCATATGATACCGCAATGCTGAAAGCCTTTTCCAGCGTAAGGTCCTTTTCAGATAAAAACCGTTTCTGGGTTCCTTCACTTTGAAACCCAAACACAAACTTGTCCCTTAAGGTATCTGCCAGTCCCGCTCCAAACTGGCAGTGTTTCGATAGTTTGCGCAGTTCTGTTAAATAATCAGCATTGCTTTCATCCTTATGCTGGTTCCGTTTGTGAAACTTGAATCTTTCTGCTATCAGCAGCGGTGTGGGGTTTAAATGTTCCTTTACTATCGTTACTATGTCTTCAAAACTCTTTTCCATTGGCTTCGTTGGGGTTACTAGATTTTGTAATAAACCATACGTCTTTGCACCCATTAAATTTAACAATACCGACGCTTTCTTGTCATCTGACACCTCATTTGCCTTGCAGTACACCTCTATTCGTTCGACATATGTAGTCGAATCTTCGACTTCATTGTCAAATGCGGTGATACTGCCACTCTTCGGCATTTTGGGTGTGGTTTAAAATGGCGTCTCCCAATGGCTTAAAATGGCGTCTCCCGCGCTTTCCTTCCTCCCCCGCTCCCGGCGGTTCTCGTGGCAATGGCGGCGCCCTGTGGGTTTCTGCGCGTCTTTCTCTCCCTCTCTCCGACGCTGCTCGGCCCCTGAACACCAGCTGCGCCCTGTGCGCTCTGCCCTCTCTCTCTCTCTCTCCCCCGTCGACGCTGCTCGGCCCTTTGCTGTGCCGCTCGGTCGGGCTCTAGCCCGCCGCTGTCCGGGAAGGGTCTGCGCACCACCTGTTGCCAGCCCGTTTCGCTGGACCACCTCGACTGGAAAGCCAAGCCTGGCTCTCGACAGCCTCCCCCGCAATTCTCGAGTCTCTGCTGGATGACTGGGCGGTTGCCCGTGGTCGACGCCCAAGTCTCTGGCCTTGACCTCCAATCCACTGATCTTCAGGAACGAATCCCCGGGAGGTGATGCAGAGTTGCAGGTAGGTTCGAACCTGCCTTGTCACCAATGTTACGTCCGTGTATAATAAGACACAGACTGCGGAGAACGGTATAACAGGTGTTTACTCAACGTGGCTCAAACTGCAACTGATCTGTACAGATTACTACTCAGTGTTATATACAGGTGTGGTCACTGCCGGTACTGCAGTATACATGAGCTGTAAAAAATAGTTCCCTCCTTAAAGGTATATACATTATAGAATTAAAGGGAAGGGACATTTAAAAATAGTGTAAATATCAATTGACAACCTTTGGACCTATTTTCAGTTTCACAGGTATTAATGCACTTCAGGTGAGGCTAATGACCTCACTTGACTTCCACATAGCTTGCATATTCTTAACAGAATTGTAACTTTATTCCGGAGATAAATGAAAACATCAGTCGTCAGAACTAAGCACCTAAAAACGCAGGAATGAAGCAGTTTGATCTCTAACTACAAAGAGGTGATTCTGCTGCTAGAGTTGATCAGAAAATGGAAAGTGTTTCCAAAGAGCAGAATCACCAGACTCCTGAAGCTCGACCTGGACCTGATGCGGAGTCGAATATAGCCTGGGGTTCAGTAATATTCAAAATAGGCATTAATCCCCAAAATTCAGGTGGAAGGAAGCAGTCCTGAGACCAAGTGAGTGGCAGTCAAAAATAAATAACAGAAAATGCTGGAAATACTCAGCAGGTCAGGCAGCATCTGCGGAGAGAGAATTCGTGTTTAAAATCCTGCAAGGATGGGACAGTATAGATAGAAACAGAGTGGTTCCAGTGGTTGAGGGGGTCAAGAATGAAGGGCTAGAGCTACAAGATTAAATGTAAAAGATTTGAAACAGAGGGCAGGAGAAACTTCTTCACACAGAGAGTTGTGGGATTCACTCCCAGGGTGAGACAGAAATGGTCAAATTTCAGGATTAGATTGGAGGGGGTGGAGGGAGGAAAAGCGATTGAAGGAATCTGGAAAGAGGGTGAGTGAATGCGATTAGGATCATTTGCTCCTATATCACCTTCTGGTGAATAAAGCACCTCCATAATTCACACCAAACTTCGCCCCCATAATTCACACCAAACTTCGCTCCCATAATTCACACCAAACTTCGCCCCCATAATTCACACCAAACTTCGCTCCACTGCTGTAAACCCCAACCTGCCTTTGGGGAGATTAAAGAGACAGGCAGGAGGCAGATATTCTCTTCATTGTCACATCCCAGACAGTCAGCTGCCACTCACTTTGTGCAGTGAGTGAAGCTGAGAAGGTGCCGAGGGCTGAGCTGAGCGGAGTGAAGAATGCTCCTAATGAGAGTGGCCGGACACAGACTGGACACAGACTGGGCACCGACACTGACACAGACTGGGCACCGACACCGGCACAGACTGGACACAGACTGGACACCGACACCGACACAGACTGGGCACCGACACCGACACAGACTGGGCACCGACACCGACACAGACTGGGCACCGACACCGGCACAGACTGGACACAGACTGGACACCGACACAGACTGGACACCGACACAGACACAGACTGGACACAGACTGGACACCGACACAGACACAGACTGGACACAGACTGGACACCAACACAGACACAGACTGGACACAGACTGGACACCGACACAGACACAGACTGGGCACCGACACCGACACAGACTGGGCACCGACACCGGCACAGACTGGACACAGACTGGACACTGACACAGACACAGACTGGACACAGACTGGGCACCGACACCGACACAGACTGGACACAGACTGGACACAGACACAGACACAGACTGGACACAGACTGGGCACCAACACCGGCACAGACTGGGCACCGACACAGACACAGACTGGGCACCGACTGGACACAGACTGGGCACCGACATAGACACAGACTGGACACAGACTGGGCACCAACACCGGCACAGACTGGGCACAGACTGGGCACCGACTGGGCACCGACTGGGCACAGACTGGACACAGACTGGGCACCGACTGGGCACCGACTGGGCACCGACACAGACACAGACTGGACACAGACTGGGCACCAACACCGGCACAGACTGGGCACAGACTGGGCACCGACTGGACACCGACTGGGCACAGACTGGACACAGGCTGGGCACAGACTGGGCACCAACACCGGCACAGACTGGGCACTGACTGGGCACCGACTGGGCACAGACTGGACACAGGCTGGGCACAGACTGGGCACCGACTGGGCACCGACACAGACACACGCACAGCAGCCACCTTTACCTGACGCTGCGTAGGATATCCTTCTCCTCTCCCCTGACGCAGAAAGCTCTTTTGACATTCACCACGTATCTGATGTCATTAAAAGTCAGAATCGGACCGGGAGGCTGAAAATTGGAGAATTTCTCATTCCTGTCCTGCGTTGCCGTTTCCATTTTGAGATCTGCGTTCACTCAAACTGAGCAAAGGTGAAGGTCTTATCTTGAATTGCACCATTAAAGGCAAAGCTTTTATCCTTCACAGACGGTGAGCACTTTACATCCCACCGGATTGCCGTAATAACTGTAAGATTGTGCAGTACAATCATCTTACAAAAACTGTGACGTGTGAAAACTCAAAGGACTGAATCTATATTGGGTATGTTGGTGTAATGGATTTTTTATTTGTTCACGGGATGTGGACGTCACTGGCAAGGTCAGTATTTATTACCCATCCCTAATTACCCTGGAGAAGGTGGTGGTGAGCCACCTCCTTATACAACTGAGTGACTTGCTGGGCCATTTCAGAGGGCAGTTAAGATTCAACCACATTGCTGTGGGTCTGGAGTCACATATAGGCCAGACCGAGTAAGGACGGCAGATTTCCTTCCCGAAAGGACATTAGTGAACCAGATGGGTTTTTATGACAATTTGATAGTTTCATGGTCCCCATGACTGATACTAACTTTTTATTCCAGATTTATATAATTAACTGAATTTAAACTCCCCAGCTGCGGTGGTGGGATTATGAATTTGTGTCCCTGGATCATTAGTCCAGGCCTCGCGATTACTCGTCCAGTGATATTACCACTGTGCCA
This sequence comes from Somniosus microcephalus, assembly GCF_052327205.1. Classification (NCBI taxonomy): domain Eukaryota; kingdom Metazoa; phylum Chordata; class Chondrichthyes; order Squaliformes; family Somniosidae; genus Somniosus; species Somniosus microcephalus. The sequence continues at coordinate 43,857,539 of NC_141015.1, read as the reverse complement.
CCGTACCCAATGGTTATGTTATGGGTCTAGTAATTCAGTAAATCTGGATTTTAAACTTTTAATTTCCAGCTTTTTATCAAACTGAATTCAAATGATAAAGCTGCCATGGTGGGATTTGAATTCACATTGTCTGGATTATGAGTCCAGGTTCACTGAGAATTACTATGAATTACTCCATAAACCCGCCTTTGCCCCGTTTCCCTTAATATCTTTGATTAACAAAAATTGATCAATCTCAGATTTTTAAAAATTATTTTTTTAAGTGATGTGGGTGTTGCTGGCAAGGCCAGCATTTATTGCCCATCCCTAATCGCCCTTGAGAAGGTGGTGGTGAGCCTCCTTCTTGAACCACTGCAGTCCGTGTGGTGAAGGTGCTCCCACAGTGCGGTTAGGTCGGGAGTTCCAGGATTTTGACCCAGCGACGATGAAGGAATGACAAAATACTTCTAAGTCAGGATGGTGTGTGACTTGGAGAGGAACTTGGAGGTCCCATGTTCCCATGCGCCTGCTGCCCTTGTCCTTCTAGGTGGAAGAGGTCGTGGGTTTGGGAGGTGCTGCCGAAGAAGCCTTGGCGAGTTGCTGCAGTGCATCTTGTAGATGGTACACACTGCAGCCACGGTACGCCGGTGGTGGAGGGAGTGAATGTTTAAGGTGGTAAAGGGGGTGCCAATCAAACGGGCTGCTTTGTCCTGGATGGTGTCGAGCTTCTTGAGTGTTGTTGGAGCTGCACTCATCCAGGCAAGTGGAGAGTATTCCATCACACTCCTTACTTGTGCCTTGTAGATGGTGGAAAGGCTTTGGGGAGTCAGGAGGTGAGACACTCGCCGCAGAATACCCAGCCTCTGACCTGCTCTTGTTGCCACAGTATTTATGTGGCTGGTCCAGTTAAGTTTCTGGTCAATGGTGACCCCCAGGATGTTGATGGTGGGGGATTCGGCGATGGTAATGCCATTGAATGTCAAGGGGCATTTAACATTAACAATTGATCCAGCATCAATTGCCGTTTGCGGAAGAGAGTTCCAAACTTCTACCACCCTTTGTGTGTAGAAGTGTTTCCTAATTTCACTCCTGAAAGGTCTGGCTCTAATTTTTAGGCTATGCCCCCTAGTCCTAGACTCCCCAACCAGCGGAAATAGTTTCTCCTGGTCTACCCTATCTGTTCCTGGTAATATCTTGAAAACGTTGATCAAATCACCCTTTAACCTTCAAAATTCCAGGGAATACAACCCTAGTTTGTGTAATCTCTCCTCGTAATTTAACCCTTGAAGTCCGGGTATCATTCTGGTAAACCTACGCTGCACTCCCTCCAAGGCCAGTATATCCTCCCTAAGGTGTGGTGCCCAGAACTGCTCCCAGTGCTCCAGGTGTGGTCTAACCAGGGTTTTGTATAGCTGCAGCATAACTTCTACCCCCTTGTACTCTAGTCCTCTCGATATAAAGGCCAGCATTCCATTAGCCTTTTTGACTATTTTCTGTACCTGTTCATGACATTTTAATGATCTATGTACCTGGACCCCCCCGAGTCTCTTTGGGCCTCCACTGTTTTTAGCCTTTCATCATTTAGAAAGTACCCTGTTCGATCCTTTTTAGGTCCAAAGTGGATGACCTCACATTTGCCTACATTGAACTCCATTTGCCAGTTTTACCCATTCGCTTAATCTATTAATAGCTCTTTGTAATATCTCTCTTTCATCTGCTTACAATGCCGCCTATCCTTATGTCATCCGCAAACTTGGATATGTGGCTTTCTATCCCATCATCTAAGTCGTTAATAAATACGGTGAATAGTTGAGGCCCCAACACAGATCCCTGTGGGACACCACTAGTCACCTCCTGCCAGTTTGAGTACCTGCCCATTGTCCCTACTGCCTGTCTCCTGCCGCTCAGCTAATTTCCTAATCAGGTCAATAATTTGCCCTCAAGTCCATGAGCTTCAACTTTAGCTAACATTCTCTTAAGAGGGACTTTATGAAATGCCTTCTGGAAGTCCATATAAATAACATCCATAGACATTCCCCTGTCCACTACTTTAGTCACCTCTTCAAAAAATTCAATCCGGTTTGTCAGGCATGACCTACTTTTCACAAATCCATGCTGGCTCTCTCTGATCAACTGAAAATTCGAGGTGTTCAGTCACCCTATCCTTAATTATAGACTCTAGCAATTTCCCAACAACAGATGTTAGGCTAACTGGTCTATAATTCCCTGGTTTCACTCTCGCCATTCTTAAAAAGCAGAGTGACATGTGCAATTTTCCAATCTAAAGGGACGGTTCCTGAATTAAAAGAACTTTGGAAGATTATATAGGTGCACTATCCCTTATCCGAAACCCTTGGGACCAGATGTTTTTCAGAATTCGGAATTTTTCGGATTTCAGAGTGGTATTCAGAATCAGTATGTAACACCCTAGCGGGGGTCTGGGCAGCACCCCGTAAGCAAACACATTAATATTTCTGTAGCGAACCTTATGAATATTCACACTGAGTGGGATAAATAAAGACTATGGCCTAGAAATTCATTGACGCCACTTTTGGGGCGCTAAAGTGGGGCGTCCGCTAAAGTTTGCGGCCGCCGCCAAATCGATGCCACTTCTCCGATATTCATTAGCTTCGCCCTAGGAGTTCGGGCGAGCGCTAAAACTGCTGCTGGACGCCTCTCTTTGGGCGCTAAGCCGGAGGTGGTGATCGATAGCGCCGAGGCCGGGCGCAGCGCAGGTGCGGCCATCTCGTGATTGACAGCAGACACCCTGGCGCCGGCCAGCTCTTAAGGGGGAAGGGTCGACTGTGTCTGCTGCCACGCCCTGGATAGTGGAGCCCTCCAGCTAGGCCTGAACACTGCTGCTGGACCCAAATAGCGCCTGAAGACATGGAGAAGGCCCGTGAACGTGCGCAGCGCTTCTCAGAGCGTGATCTGAGTGTGCTGATTGCTGCTGTGGAGAAGAGGCGCCATGTTTTGTACCCGGACAATGGCAAGAAGGCGACGGTCCGCGTCTACAGGAGAGCCTGGAGGCATGTCGCCACCAAGCTGTCAGCCAACAGCGACGTCCCCAGGAGCGGTGCCCAATGCCGCAAAAAGTTAAATGACCTCACACGCATTGTCAGGGTGAGTACCCTTTCCAGTGACCTCCTCGTCCTTGCATGTGCACCTCACATTATGGGCAAAGGGACCTGAAAGCTCTAATGGCCAGCCTTCATCCAGCAGCTATGGGACAGGCATGAGCATCAATTGCAGATTCTGCACTTAACACACTGGCCAAGCTATTCCACCATGGGAGGCATTGCACACCAGATCATGGCGACACACTGGCCAGGCTATTCCACCATGGGAGGCAGTGCGCACCAGATCATGGCGACACACTGGCCAGGCTATTCCACCATGGGAGGCAGTGCACACAAGATCACGGCAACACACTGTACTTAGAGGCCGTCCTTTCTCTTGCAGGCCAAGCTGGCGAATAATCGCAAGAGCTGGACTGCGACCGGGGGAGGATGACCCCATATCCAGCCACTCACCGACCTGCAACATTGCGTGGAGTGCCTCATGGGTGGCCGGGTGATTGGGCCCGTTGCATGTGGAGATGCCGACCCTGTTCTGGGCAGCAATGGTAAGGACATCACCTTTTGCACCTCTCTCGTCCCACTTGCGCATCAGATCTACATCCTTTGCCACTGTCCGACCAATGCGCTGAATGCCACCACTCATGCATCCCGCACTGACGCCCTCTCCTCACTCTAAAGCTACTCTTGTGCCTTCCTGCTTTCAGATGGTGAAGAGGAGGTCCCTAAACTTGCCAGTGACAGACCCTCCGAAGAGGAGCAGGAGGAGGAGCAAGAGGAAGGCGGCCCATCAGGGGAACCCTCAGCCGCGGCCACCCAGGCCAATGTAGGGGACACGTCTTCCCTGGAGGGCAGCGTGGCGGAAGTGTCGAAGGGGAGGGGAGCTCCTGGGACCTGCGGGCTGCAGAAAGGCGGGAGGGGGGTGGAAGCTCGGCGGCCTTCTCCCCAGAGGGGGGAAGCGTCGGAGGGGAGTCCAATTGCTGGGCCCAGCGGCCTCCAGCAACGCAGGAAGGGTCGGCCAGCTCGGCGGCCTTCTCCCCAGAGGGAGAGTCTGGCCTCCAGTCAGGAGATGCTCTTCGCCGAGGAGATGGAACGCCTCGAAGACTTGTCCGCGGACTCGGAGCGCCGGCACACGGAGCTCATGGCGGCAGTGGCATGGTTGCCTGAGTCCATCGATTCCCTCTCTCGGAGTGTGGCCGAGTTCGGGCCCTCAGAGGCCACCAGTCGGACGGAATACCGGGCAGATCAGGCAGCGAGTCGGGCGGAATTCGGGGCAGCTCTGTCAGCGACTGGCCAGGTGATCAGTGGTGCCGTCCAGTCACTGGCTGCTCTGATGCGGTCAGTGAACAGGTCAACACGGGCACTCACTGCTGCCACACTCGCTGTGTCAGCCAGGCATCGCCAGTGCACCCGGCGCGCTGCAGCAGCACAGCGGTCTGTCCCTCGGCAGATTGGTGCGCATGCTGCAGTGCTGGCCCGGGCGAGTGCCAGTGTGTCAGGCGACCAGCGAGCACCTGCCATCCGCCAGCTTGCCGCCATTCCTCCAGCCGCCACTGCCAGTCCCCCAGTGGAGCTGCCAAGAGCTGCTGCAGCGACTGATACTGGCCAGCCACAGCTGCAGCATTCAACAGCCGCCCGCTCGACGGCCAGACCTCGACTAGGCCGACCCCCAAGTGTATCTGCCGTCACGACATGTGCCCCTCAGGAGCCTGCCCCCAGCCTTGCAGCAGCCAATGGCCTTACTTTGAGGCGGAGCAGCAGGGCGGGCAGGGGCCACCCAAAGATGGCCAAGGCATCGCCCTAGCGGGCCAAATAGTCGAATGTGTGGCCATTTGTGTTTGTTTCTTGAGGCCGAGAATTGGATGTTTGTTTTTTGAAGGCCGATGATGTGATGTTTGTTTTTGACGAAGGCCGAGAATGACGGCCATTTTAGTTGCCCTATTTTGTTAATCCTCTCCAGGTTGTGGGAGCGAGTAATGTGTTTGAGTGTTTTTTGGGGGTTTCGTCTGTTTTTGGTTTTCATGTGGGAAGGGCCCAGAGTTTGTACAATAAACCATTTTATTTATTCACATTGTCCACGTTTGATCTTTGAAGCGTTTGTTGCCTTAACCGGCTGAGGGCTTGCGGAGCGGCTGCAATCATGTTCTATCATTGGCACAAGCCATTCCCTGACAGGGGGCCTAGAAGTGACGTTCAATAAGCCGCCGACGGGCGGCCCTTGGACCTTGTGCCTCCCTCCTGGGCTGGTACTCCTCGTCCTCGTCGTCCTCATGCTCCTCCTGCTCCTTCTCCTGAGGTGGTGGTCCAACGTGAGGTGGCAGTGCCTGAGTCCTGCGGATAGCCAGGTTGTGCAGCATGCAGCAAACGACGACGAATTGGGAGACTCGATCCTGCAAATACTGGAGGGCTCCCTCGGAGCGATCGAGACAGCGGAACCGTTGCTTGAGCACGCCGATTGTTTGTTCTATGAGGTTCCTCGTTGCTTGATGGCTCTCGTTGTATGCCTCTTCAGCAGGGGTCGTGGGCGCGCGGAGCGGGGTCATGAGCCAGGTACACAAAGGATAGCCTTTGTCCCCGATAAGCCATCCTCTTGGGGGAGGCTGTGCCTGGAACATGTCAGCCACAGTTGTCTGTCGCAGGATAAAGGCATCGTGGCTGCTGCCTGGAAAGCGGGCATTGACAGCTAGGATGCGCTGCCTGTGGTCACACACCAGCTGTACATTGCGGGAATGGTAGCCCTTCCGGTTGCGGTAATCCTCGGCATGCTCAAGAGGTGCCCGCAAAGCCACATGCGTGCAGTCAATGGCGCCCTGCACCATGGGGAAGCCCGCTATTCTTGCAAACCCCACTGCACGCTGCTGCTGCTTGTCCAGGGTCATGGGGAAGGAGATGAATTGATGTCTCCTTCTGAAAAGGGCTTCGGTCACCTGGCGGATGCAGCAATGCACGGCGAACTGGGAGATGTTAGCGATGTCCCCAGTAGCGGATTGGAAGGAGCCGGTGGCATAGAAGTTGAGAGCCACCGTCACCTTCACTGCCACCGACAGAGACGTCCTGCGCATCAGCTGTGGCTGCAGATCTCTCTGAAGCAGCCGGCAGATGTCTGCAACCACCTCCCTTCGGAATCGCAGCCTCCTAACACACATCGCGGCAGACATGGTCAGATAGGAGGTCTGCTGGCGGTATACCCTGCGTGGGTAAGGCCTCAGTTGGCGACGCCTGTTGCCCCCTCTGCGTCTAGCCAGGGCTGCCACTCTCTCACGGCGTCTGTAAGCCCTTCTGGCATAAGGCTGAAATTCAGCGTTGCCACCCAATGCAGCCCCCATTATATGCTGGCAAACACTGAGCTCTGAATGAAGGCAAAGATAATTGGTAAGCTCTGGCCTGAGCCAAAAATACCTGTCCAAGTGTTGGTCCAAACCAGTAAACTCTCCTCCTTGGTCTCTGTCCAAAAAACCGTTGCACAAGAGTGAATGCTGCAAAATGGCTGGCCTTTATACTGCTGGGTAAGTGCCCTTTAATTTGCGCTCCCCGCGGCCCGGCTGGGCTGTGTACCGTTCCACTTCACAGTCGCTCGGGCCGCCCGGCGCACAATGGGCCGGCGCGAGTGAAGTTCCGGTTCGGGGCGCACAAAAGGCGTTGCACTAGCAAATGACGTCATGATGTGCGCGCGCAGCAGGGCGCGCGCTAAGACTTTGCGCCGGCGCTAAATGTGTACTGAAGTTTGGGCGAGGCGCAGATCACGCTGCGCCCGGCCGCTAAGCGCCTAGCGCTCGAAATCTACTCTTCCTAAGGCGCTAACGGCTGCCGCGCCCAACTGAATTTCTAGGCCTATAAATATTATTACAGTTTATTTGTACGGTAATAATTCGGTAAATTAAATAGTGGGATAAATATAGACCATAAATACTCTAGTTACGCTCCACGAAAAAACTTTTGGTTTTCAGAGGTTTTCGGTTTTCGGAAGTGCGGATAAGGGATAGTCTACCTGTAGTTAGGGCATCTGCAATGTGCTCACCTACTTTCTTTAAAACCCTGGGATGGAAACCATCTGGCCCTGGGGATTTGTCACTCTTTAGTGCCAATATTTTTTACATTACTGTTATTTTGCTTGCTTTAATTTTATTGATTCCCTGTCCCCGATTCAATATTAGTTTCTTTGGGATGTCCAGCATGCTATCCTCTTCTACTGTAAATGCTGATGTAAAGTAATTATTCAACATGTCCGCCATTTCCCCATTGTCACTGACAATATCACCGCTTTCCGTTTTTAAGGGGCCAACATTGCTCCTGACCACCCTCTTTTTCCAAATGTAACTGTAAAAAAAATTTGTGTTGATTTTGAAATCCTTTGCAAGTTTCTTTTCATACTCCCTTTTTGTAGCTCTTACTATCTGTTTTGGCACATTTTGTTATTCTTTGTATCTTTCCCAGTTACCAGGATCTGTGCTATTTTTTGTATTTTTGTCTGTCCTTTCCTTTAGTTTTGTGCTGTCCTTTCCTTTAGTTTTGTGCTGTCCTTTTCCTTTAGTTTTGTGCTGTCCCTTACCTTTAGTTTTGTGCTGTCCCTTACCTTTAGTTTTGTGCTGTCCCTTACCTTTAGTTTTGTGCTGTCCCTTTCCTTTAGTTTTGTGCTGTCTCTTTCCTTTAGTTTTGTGCTGTCCCTTTCCTTTAGTTTTGTGCTGTCCCTTACCTTTAGTTTTGTGCTGTCTTTTACCTTTAGTTTTGTGCTGTCCCTTACCTTTAGTTTTGTGCTGTCCCTTACCTTTAGTTTTGTCTGTCTTTTACCTTTAGTTTTGTGCTGTCCCTTACCTTTAGTTTTGTGCTGTCCCTTACCTTTAGTTTTGTGCTGTCCCTTACCTTTAGTTTTGTGCTGTCCCTTACCTTTAGTTTTGTGCTGTCCCTTTCCTTTAGTTTTGTGCTGTCCCTTACCTTTAGTTTTGTGCTGTCCTTTCCTTTAGTTTTGTGCTGTCCCTTACCTTTAGTTTTGTGCTGTCCCTTACCTTTAGTTTTGTGCTGTCCCTTTCCTTTAGTTTTGTGCTGTCCCTTTCCTTTAGTTTTGTGCTGTCTTTTACCTCTTTAGTTCTCCATGGCTGTTTGTTTTGGTAAGTAGCGCTCTTGCCCCTCAGGGGTATAAACTGGTTCTGTATCACCTTAAATTATTTTTTAAACATCTCCCACCGATCTTCTTTCATTTTGCCCATTAACAGATTTGCCCAGTTTACTGTGGACAGTCTCTGCCTCATCCCATTGAAGTCGGCTTTACCCAAGCTCTGAAATTCCCTCCCTAAACCTCCCTGCCTCTCTCTCCTCCTTTAAGACACTCCTTAAAACCTACCTCTTTGGCTAAGCTTTTTGTCATCTGCCCTAATTTCTCCTTCTGTGACTTGGTGTCAAATGTTGTTTTGTAATGCTCCTGTGAAGCGCATAGGCACGTGTTACTATGGTAAAGGCAAGTTGTTGTTGTTGTTGTAAATCTAGACTTGTAGGGCTGGATTTTGTGGGGGGGGGGGTGGAGGTGGGGTTGGGGTCAGCGGACGCGATCGGTGGCAGGTCAGGTGGTAAAGTATATTTTTTCCCCAGCGGTTCAGGACCTCGCTGTGAACCCGCTGCCACGCTCCTTTACCAAATGTTGGGTCTGCCAGCGCTGAGCATACCCGACATGCAGTGGTGGGGGAGGCAATTAAAATCATTAGTGACTTGTTTAGAGCCACTTAACAATGGGTTTTTCCCCCCAGCTTTTTGGATTTGACAGCTCGTCCATGGGTTTCCCGCTGTGCCTAGGCCTCGTCTGTGAAGCTGAGGCGGGAGGTCAGTGGCCATTGAATCAGCTGATGAGTCGACAGCTTCAAATGTCAAGTCAAAGCTCCCAGCTGATTGAGAAATGTTCCCTTAACCACTAGCCTCTCTAAACTGCATTTCTACAACAGATTCAGGATGCTGCAAGTCTTTACACAAGTCTCCATCCAGTCTGGCCTCATTACCTCTCCCACCATTGACAGATCGCTTCTGTCATCTCTACTTCACCTGCCATCTATTCCATCAGCATGGGTGCCCTTGAAACTCTCTCACCTTGGTCCTCAGAATCCCACCACGATCAGCTGTAACGCCAGCATCACCAGGCACACCAGCAGCACCAACAACACCACCAACCTTCTCCGCAATCACCTGATGCTGCACAGGACACAGGGCATCGGCACCCAACCACATTGCTGCCTGGGAGGCCAGCGATGGCTTCACCATGGCCAGATTTACTTCATTTGACGTTGTACACCCTGGCTGCCACATGATGTGCCAGGTTGGCACCACCCCACACCAACACCATAAAGCATCCCTACAATGTCCAAGCCATTCCTTTCACACTCATCCCCATTGCGGGGGGTACCGTTATGTCTCACCATTCACTGCAACTCACTAAGCCACTTCCAAAGGTGCACACAAATCTGTCCAAGAATGCAAAGTGTTGAAAATAAAGGTTTCAATGTTTGACACCACATTAACAGAAACTTTACATAAACATTGCATAAAACTCCCAAGTGCCTATCCTTGTGTGTTGTTAGTTGGTATGATTGCACTAGGATGAGGGTGAGTGTGAGGGGTAGCTAGTGAGATGGGGAAGTGATAATGTAGATAGAGAGGGAGGGTGGAGGTGGAAGATAAGTTGGTGTGAATAAGCAGTAGGGTAGGGAAGGCAGAGTGATGGGGATGTGATGAGTAGCACAGCAGGATGAGGTTGAGTGTGGCTTTGTACTAGTGTTTCGTGATCCACTGAGATTACTGAAACATTTGCGGCACTGCACCCACGTTCTCCTGACCACATCCCTGCTTGTGCCCTCCTCTGCAATGTGCAACCAGGCTGTGTTGATCTCCTGGGAGGTCTCTTCCGTCCACGGGAAGGGAAGAGGACCTCCCTGCGTGCTTTGGCTCCCTCCATAAGCATATGGAGGGAGTCATGGGAGAGCCTGAGTGCAGCTCTGCACCTCTGTGCAGTGCTTGTCAGTGTTTGCAGCACCTCAGTGCTGTAGAACACTGACAGCACAAATGTCAAAATAAAGTTGGCCATGGTCCCTTTAAGGAAATCGATTGACGACGTGTCATCAAATGACGTCACCAGACCCGCTTCCTCTAATTGGCCAGAAAACTCGCTGGGCGGACTTAACAAGCCCCATCAGGGGAAATTCATTTCAGAGGCTGGGATGGAGACAGCAGCGGGGTCGGGACCCGCCACCGACATCGCCCGCCACCGACATCGCCCGCCACCAACATCGCCCGCCACCGACATCGCCCGCCATGGACCCGCCGAGGTTTGTAAAATCGCGGCCTTAGTAGCTGTTTCGCGGTTCTCCCTTTCAAGCATTATGTTAAACTTGATCATATTATGATCGCTATTAGATCATTTTTAAATCATTCATTCGCAGGATGTGGGCAACACTGGCAAGGCCAGCATTTATTGCCCATCCCTAATTGCCAACTTCATTTTCTGACTCCCATGTTAGCTGATATTGTTAACAGTTCTCTCTCCTCAGGTACTGTCCCCCTCTCCCTCAAATCTGCCATGGTGGTGAGCCGCCTTCTTGAACCACAGCAGTCCGTGGTAAAGGTGCTCCCACAGTGCTGTTAGGGAGGGAGCTCCAGGATTCTGACGCAGTGGTGATGAAGGAATGGTGATATATTTTGAAGTCAGGATGGTGTGTGACTTGGAATTGATGGTGTTCCCATGCACCTGCTGCCCTTGTCCTTCTAGGTGGTAGAGGTGGCGGGTTTGGGAGGTGCTGCCGAAGAAGTCTTGGTGAGTTGCTGCAGTGCATCTTGTAGATGGTACACACTGCAGCCACGGTGCGCCAGTGGTAGAGAGGGTTCACATACTGTTAGGTTGTTAACTAAATCTGGCTCATTACTCATTACTTAATCTAATATGGCATGCCCCCTTGTTGGTTCTAGGACATATTGTTGTAGAAAAATATCCTGAACACACTCAAGAAATTCACGACATGAGCTAGTCTGCTTATCCCAATCTATATGAAAGTTAAAATCTCCCATTAAAACCACACTGCCTTTACTATATGCTTGTCTAATCTCTGCATTTATACATTCTACCACTTCACAGTTGTTACCAGGGGGCCTATACAGAATTCCCACTGCAGTCTTAAATCCTTTTCTATTTCTTAATCCCTATCGGAGCAATAAATCACGTGGCCTGTGTATAGAACCAGTTATAGAACAAACATTTGTCACAAGTTACAGACTATTTCAGAGAATTAGAGTCAAATAGCCAACCCAGGCTCGAGGGGTCACATATGTTTGCTCTTAAACCATTCTTAAATCAATCTTAAACCATTCTTAAATCAGTCTAAAATCAGCCTTAAATCAGTCTTAAATCAGCCTTAAACCAATCTTAAACCATTCTTAAATCAGTCTTAAATCAGTCTTAAATCAATCTTAAATCATTCTTAAATCAGTCTTAAATCAGTCTTAAACCAATCTTAAATCATTCTTAAATCAGTCTTAAATCAGTCTTAAATCAATCTTAAATCAGTCTTAAATCAGTCTTAAACCAATCTTAAATCATTCTTAAATCAGTCTTAAATTGGTCTTAAATCAGTCTTAAATCAATCTTAAATCAGTCTTAAATCAATCTTAAATCAGTCTTAAATCAGTCTTAAATCAATCTTAAATCAATTTTAAATCAGTCTTAAATCATTCTTAGTCTCTGGTTGGTCTTGTTTAAATTTTGTGGGCTGGAGGTTTCATATAAATGTTTTCAAAGCACCGACGGGGTGTGTAGGGAGGAGATTGGACTCCAGATTTGGTCATTTCCACAGACCCAGCCTGGAGACTGAAGAAGGGCGATGGAGGATCTGGGGAGAGAAATGGAGGCGGTTTCCCCAAAGCTGTATTGGGTGACCTCACGGTGATTGGTGGGGGTGGGGTGGTCATGACCCTGTGACCCCTGACCCCCGACTGGTCTAAGTGGAAAAATCCCCAATCAGAACTCCAGGATCTGTTATTATCAGCAATGTGCAAATTAATAGAAACATGGATTTAAATATTATGGCCTGGAGTTTCCTGCATCGGCACAATTGGAAAATTTCACCCAGAATGTGCCCGTTTCGCCACGATTCTGCACAAACTAATTAGCATAAACCAAACATAAAATCTCCCTTGAATCAGCGCGGGTGGAATCGAAACATAACTGGGACCGAACCAATAGTTCCTGGAAGTGTTTGCCCTCTTGTTCCTGTTTAAATGTTAACGTTTAACACAGCCTTTGCGCAATTGTAAATAATTTACATTATTTGACCTTCTAAATTGTTAAATTAAATTGTGTGCGGTCGTACCTCTCTCTCCTCCTTTAAGACGCTCCTTAAAACCTCCCTCTGACCCGTCACCAGCCCTAATATCTCCTCTTGTGGCTCAGTGTCAATTTTTTGTTTGATAATTGCTCCTGTGACGCACCTTACGACGTTTTTCTACATTAAAGGCGCCGTATAAATCCAAGCTGTTGTACATAGTTATATTTGGCGAACTGCGAATAAGTTAAAATTTTTGTATGTTTTCTATTTATTGTTAGCAGCTGGAGATTTAAATTTCTTGTAATAAATGTATGAGACTCCCGGGACTTCATATGATGGAACTTTAGTGACTCATGAAGACAACGAAGGTTTGGACGCTCCTGATTTAACCCGAAACCACCAAAAAAACCAAGCCTGCAATATCGCAGATCTCCACAGAGTGGCGCCCATGGCTCACTCCTCCACACCTCAGGAGCCAGTCACTGCTCGCAAGGTATGATTTTCACAGGACCTGATTATCAGTCTTTGTTTAGTGCTCATGTTCCTATAAAATAAAGTTTCCTGTCACGGGTTCATGCTGATACACACAGCGGAACTGTTTAAATAATTTGATTTCATGCGTGGTTACTGCATGAATGAAATGGTATCTAGATTACACTATTGTTTATATGAATGTAAAACAAATATGAATGACTGGTGCCTCTAGTCCTGCACCTGTAGCTGTAAGTAACACAGACAACATGTTCAGGCACTGAAGTGCCAGCAAAGTGCTCGTTACTGTTGCACACTTGACATTTGCCGGTAATGTTCTTACACACGGTGCATCTTTCCACATCTTTAGGATGCAGTTGCACCATCAGGTCTTGCATCACTCAAGCAGTTTCCACTGTGCGGCAGTGACAGTATAACTTCCGATTCATGCTCCAAATCTGGCTCTGGAATGCAGTGTTCCTGGACCCCTCCACCCCCCCCACTCCCGAGAGAGGCCGCCCCACAGGATTTGCGATTGGCACCACAGGCAGTGTAACTTCAGTGCAGTGTCGCGCTGGGTTAGGAGGCGCGCTCAGGATTTGTTGGAGCTCCTGGGCGCACGATCAACTGACGCAGCCACTCACAAATCAATCAACATCTGGAAGTGGAGCGCTGCAGATGTGCCTAACTCTGCAGATACCGCGCTTTCTCTCGCTCTTGTAGCAGCAGGAAGGCAGATTCTCCCGCAACGGGCATTCTGCAGTATAACTCCGGCTCTGCCACTCATGACACCGTGAGCGCTCCCAGTGATGTGGAAAGAACAGTCGTGATACGGCAAGGAATTATTCACAGTGCCTGCTCCAGATTTGGGAAGTCTGGGCACATAGCAGTAAATCCGCCCCATCGTACGGGACCTGTAGACGTAAAGATAATGGCCGAGGAACTGACCGGTGTTTTCCAGGTACTCCTCTTCCTGCTCCCACAGACCAGCTCTCCTCCCTCCGAGGCAGCTGCACAGACAGCAATGCTGAGAATCAGCTCTCAGCTGACTGTACTCTTTTGTGCTGACAAATAAACTGTAACTTAACTTAAAACATTAAATGAAACTTATCAAATTAAATTAAAATTGTATTCCCGGTGGTGATGATGCACTCCAGTCCCTGTGGTGCCCACCGGTCGCGGAAGGCCTCGAGTGTGCCGGCGGACACCGCGTGCTCCATCTCCAGGGCCACCCGGGCGCGAACATGGCTGCGGAAGAGAGGCAGGCAGTCGGGCCGAACGACCCCCTCGACCACCCGCTGCCTGGGCCAGTTGATGGTCACTTTGGCCAGGCCCAGGAGCAGTCCCACGAGGAGGTCCCCCGCCCGCTCCCCTCCACACCAGGTGCTACACGACCTCCTTGGTCCCCAAAATGGCGGCCAGGAAGCGTGCACACATTTCTGACTGGAAGTGTGCCGCCCGCCATATTGGGTCAGGACAAACAAGAGGCGCCCTTTAACCACGCTTGAAGCAGGGGTTGGGCCCTTTGAAAATCAGGAGTCTAACGCTCGCTCCAGCTCGCTAGACAGTCACCACACTCAGGAAAACCAGCGCTAAAGCACACCGGCAACAGATTGTACATCACCGACCTTCGCTCCTTCCAGCTCCACATTAAAGGACCTTCGCAATCTCCGCCACTCCGACCTCCGCCATCTCTGGCCTCACGACCCAGCACTGTGGGAGCACCTTCACCACACGGACTGCAGCGGTTCAAGAAGGAGGCTCACCACCACCTTCTCGAGGGCAACTCGGGATGGGCAATAAATGCCGGCCTTGCCAGCGACGCCCAATCATCGTGAGGGCGGCCAGTGCGGCTTTGGAGGAACTGGCGGTTTGCCTCTCCCGGGATCCTCCGTCACCCGTCTTCAGTTTCCAGGTTCGGTCTGTGGACGAGGTCTGTCGGCATTCCCCGGTTCCCAGTCCTGCCAAGTCGGCCAAATCTTGACCTCAGCGCAGCCCCTCCCCCACCCCCCCTCCGCCCCGCCATCTGCCAAACCTTGAGTAGGAAGAGTGGAGGGATTGGGTTGCGGGGCAGGTGCTGCTGGAGGTCAGGTGAGGCCGTGGAAGGATTTGTATCACATTAATACAACCAGGACTGTGCCACCCTGTGCAGTGGGAAAGGGGCCCGAGGCAATCCGACATTCCAGGAATGAGGTAAATCGAACTATTTTTATATTACCGATTGCAAACATGTCTTTTCACGATCATACATGTGCGGATTTAACACCAGATTGAGCAGTATGGCCTAGAAATTCAGTTGGGCGCGCCAGCCGTTAGCGCCTTAGGGGGAGTAGATCTCGCGCGCTAGGCGCTTATCGCCCGGGCGCAGTGCGATCTGCGCCACTCCCCAACTTCAGGACACATTTAGCGCCGGCGCAAAGTCTTAGCGCGCGCCCTGCTGCGCGCGCAGATCATGACGTCATTTAATAGTGCAACGCCCTTTGTGCGCCCCAAACCGGAACTTCACTCGCGCCGGGCCATTGTGCGCCGGGCAGCCCGAGCGACTGTGAAGTGGAACGGTACACAGGCCAGCCGGGCCGCGGGGAGTGCAAATTAAAGGGCACTTACCCAGCAGTATAAAGGCCAGCCATTTTGCAGCATTCACTCTTGAGCAACGGTTTTTTGGACAGAGACCAAGGAGGAGAGTTTACTGGTTTGGACCAACACTTGGACAGGTATTTTTGGCTCAGGCCAGAGCTTACCAATTATCTTTGCCTTCATTCAGAGCTCAGTGTTTGCCAGCATATAATGGGGGCTGCATTGGGTGGCAACGCAGAATTTCAGCCTTATGCCAGAAGGGCTTACAGACGCCGTGAGAGAGTGGCTGCCCTGGCTAGACGCAGAGGGGGCAACAGGCGTCGCCAACTGAGGCCTTACCCACGCAGGGTATACCGCCAGCAGACCTCCTATCTGACCATGTCTGCCGCGATGTGTGTTAGGAGGCTGCGATTCCGAAGGGAGGTGGTTGCAGACATCTGCCGGCTGCTTCAGAGAGATCTGCAGCCACAGCTGATGCGCAGGACGTCTCTGTCGGTGGCAGTGAAGGTGACGGTGGCTCTCAGCTTCTATGCCTCCAGCTCCTTCCAATCCGCTACTGGGGACATCGCTAACATCTCCCAGTTCGCCGTGCATTGCTGCATCCGCCAGGTGACCGAAGCCCTTTTCAGAAGGAGACATCAATTCATCTCCTTCCCCATGACCCTGGACAAGCAGCAGCAGCGTGCAGTGGGGTTTGCAAGAATAGCGGGCTTCTCCATGGTGCAGGGCGCCATTGACTGCACGCATGTGGCTTTGCGGGCACCTCTTGAGCATGCCGAGGAGTACCGCAACCGAAAGGGCTACCATTCCCTCAATGTACAGCTGGTGTGTGACCGCAGGCAGCGCGTCCTAGCTGCCAATGCCCGCTTTCCAGGCAGCAGCCACGATGCCTTTATCCTGCGACAGACAACTGTGGCTGACATGTTCCAGGCACAGCCTCCCCCAAGAGGATGGCTTATCGGGGACAAAGGCTATCCTTTGTGTACCTGGCTCATGACCCCACTCCACGCGCCCACGACCCCTGCTGAGGAGGCATACAATGAGAGCCATCAAGTGACGAGGAACCTCATAGAACAAACAATCGGCGTGCTCAAGCAACGGTTCTGCTGTCTCGATCGCTCCGGGGGAGCCCTCCAGTATTCGCAGGATCGAGTCTCCCAATTCGTCGTCGTTTGCTGCATGCTGCACAACCTGGCTATCCGCAGGACTCAGGCACTGCCACCTCACGTTGGACCACCACCTCAGGAGGAGGAGCATGAGGACGATGAGGATGAGGAGTACCAGCCCAGGAGGGACGCACAAGGTCCAAGGGCCGCCCGTCGGCGGCTTATTGAACGTCACTTCTAGGCCCCCTGTCAGGGAATGGCTTGTGCCAATGATAGAACATGATTGCAGCCGCTCCGCAAGCCCTCAGCCGGTTAAGGCAACAAACACTTCAAAGATCAACCATGGACAATGTGAATAAATAAAATGCTTTATTGTACAAACTCTGGGCCCTTCCCACATGAAAACCAAAAACAGACTGTAAAGTCTGTGGGTTGTTTAGTTAATTAATACACAGACTCCAAGAGTAACTTAAAACAGGACTTTACTATTCGAAGGTCGGGGCGAATCTGCCCAATAACTCCTGACACAGCACTTATATACCGGTGTGGTCACCGTCGGTATTACAGTATACAGAAGCCAACAAAGTAGTGCAACACCTAAAGTAGTTCTCTTAAAGGTGGACGGTTACATACAATAATTCTCTTAAAGGTAGACGGGTACATACACTACAATCCTCCCTTTTTAGCTTACAACATACTGATTCCCCATTAAACATACATTATAACATATATATAACTTTATGCCAGACAGTTCACAGATTCAGTCTCTCTGGAGGTTTCCGGACTCTGTCCGGATAACGCCTCGGTGGTGTCGTAACTCCCGGCGGGGTAGCAGGTGCTTCTGGCAAGGTCGATTCGGCTTGAAGGACAGTGTCAGGTTCATCTGATTCCAGTATTACCAGATCGGAGGTAGGTGTTCTGGGTATCTCTGTCTCAACATTAACCGTGTAAGGTGGTGGAGTAGGTTGGCCATTTGTGGCTGACCCTATGATCTGGTCAACATGGCGCCTTATTATACTGTCCCCAATGTCCACCGTATACATCAACGGCCCTAGCCTTTTTCCAATAGTTCCAGGCTGCCATTTCTCGGTACGGTAGTCCCGGGCCAAAACTTGTTGACCTATCTGAAAAGATCTAGTTGGCCTTTCATTCATGCCCTGGAATTGCCGGTTCTCTACGTCCCTTCTGACGTTTGGCTTAAGCAAGTCCAGCCGGCATCTTAGTTGTCTATTAAAAAACATCATGGCGGGAGTTTGATTTGTGACCGCATGTGTTGCATTCCTGTACGCCAACAAGAAGCTATCCACCTTATGTTGTAAGTTAATGGCTTCATTACCCATGGCCTTTATGGCCTTCTTGAAGGTCTGGACAAACCTTTCAGCCAATCCATTGGAGGCGGGATGGTATGGGGCTGACGTGTAGTGCTTAACCCCATTGCTCTTTAAGAATTTCTTGAATTCTTCGGACACAAATTGCGGTCCATTATCAGAACAGATCTGTTCCAGCAGCCCATTCCTAGCAAACATGGTCCTTAACACTGTGATGGTTTTTTCCGTGGTGATGGTGGACATCTTTACTACCTCCGGCCACTTGGAGTGTGCATCCACCGCTATTAGAAACATTGAGTCCATAAATGGACCAGCAAAGTCGATGTGTACCCTTTGCCAAGGAGATGAGGGCCACTCCCATGGATGCAGAGGAGCCTGTGGTGGCGCGTTTTGGACCTTCTGGCATCCTAGACAGCTCTTAGTGATTTCTTCGATGTCCCCATCAATGCCTGGCCACCACACGAACGCTCTTGCTAGGTTCTTCATTTTCACTCCACCCAGATGTCCCTCGTGCAGCTCCTTTAACACCTTCTGTTGAAGTTTGGGTGGAATCACCACTCTAGATCCACACATCAGGGTTCCTCGACACACTGACAGCTGTTCTTTTCTCTGCGAAAATGCTGGCAGCGTTGGTTCGCCCTGTGCTGGCCATCCCTCCACCTTTAAATCATAGACTCGTGAGAGAGTCGGGTCATTTCTGGTTTCGTTTTCGATCATCGAATTTGTTACTGGTAGACATTCCACTATGGATGAGTGGAACAGCTCTCCCGGGTCCACTGTAGTCGCTTCTTCTACTATCGGCAATGGCAAGCGCGATAACCCATCAGCATTTCCATGCTGTTTGGACCTTTTGTATTCAATGTCATATTGGTGTGCCCCAAGTAACACGGACCACCTCTGTAACCTTTGCGCTGTCATGGTGGAAACGGCCTTGTTAGGGTTGAATATGGACACCAACGGCTGGTGGTCTGTCAGTAATGTGAACTTCTTGCCCTGCAGGTAATGATTGAATTTCTTTATGCCCCACACAAGGCTGAGGGCCTCCCTATCTATTTGAGCATAATTTCGCTCCGCGGAGGTCAATGATCGGGACGCGAATGCCACTGGCCTTTCCGAGCCATTTGGTAACTTGTGTGAAAGTACTGCTCCAATTCCATAGGGGGAAGCATCACAAGCTAGACGAAGAGGTAACGTTGGGTTGAAATGAGCCAACACTTCTTCAGAGGTAATCAACGCCTTGCTTCTGCGAAAGGCCTTTTTACATTCCTCACTCCACTTCCATGGTACTTCTTTCCGCAACAGAGCATTCAGCGGATGCAGCACCGTGGATAGATTCGGCAGAAACTTGTGATAATAATTAATCAACCCCAAGAATGATCTTAACTGTGATACGTTTTCCGGAGCGGGGGCCTTCACGACAGCTTCTATCTTGTCAGGTGACTTGTGCAGCCCCTCTCGGTCAATGACATGACCGCAGTATGAGATCCGTTTTTGGAAGAACTCACATTTCTTGCGATTAACTCGAAGGCCATATTCCTTCAACCTAGTGAGCACCAGTTTCAAATTTGTGAGGTGTTCTTCCTCGTCCTCTCCCGTAATCAGGATATCGTCTAAGTAACACTGCGTGCTTGGAATTCCTTGTAATACCTGCTCCATGGCCCTCTGCCAAATTGCTGGAGCCGAAGCTGCCCCAAAAACCAGTCTATTATAACGATACAAGCCTCTGTGTGTGTTCATGGTGAGGTACTGACGCGACTCTTCCTCGACTTCCATTTGTAAGTATGCCTGTGCCAGGTCTATCTTGGTGAAGTGTTTCCCTCCAGCCAACGAAGCAAAGATATCTTCAATCCGCGGGAGCGGGTATTGTACCGTGTGAAGCACCGGATTCACTGTGATCTTGAAGTCTCCGCAGATGCGGACCTTCCCCGGTCCCCCTGGCTTGTTACTTGGTGAAGACTTCATGACGGGAACAATGGGCGTAGCCCACTCACTCCAGTCCACTTTTGACAGTACTCCTGATCATTCAAGTTCTTCCAGTTCTGCCTCCACAGCAGGTCGTATTGCGTAAGGTACCGATCTGGCTTTGAAAAATTTTGGGCTTGCATGTTCTGCAATCTTAACCTTTGCTTTAATTCCTCGCAGTGTTCCCAGTCCTTGCTGGAATACCTCTTTAGCTTCGTCTAATATTCTGGACAACCGTTCAGGTTTGACATCTTCCTTTCCGGAATCTACCGTCATGGTGTTTAGTGAATGCCAGTCTATCTTTATTTTCCTGATCTACTCCCATCCCAGAAGTGGTGGACCTCCCTCAGGCAACACATACAGATCCATCCTTTGGTGCTCTTTGTCCTTGTATCTCACCTTGACTTCTATCTTTCCGATGGGGTATACTTTGTGCCCCGTGTATGTCTTCAATACTAGTTCTGTATCCTGTAGGGGAATATGCTTGAATAACTTTTTATAATCATGCTTATTCATGACCGTCAACGCCGATCCGGTGTCCACTTCCATTTTCACTTGGACTTTTGCAATCTGTAGTGTGATCCAGATAGCTTGTCGGTCAGCTTCATTACTCACATTGTGAATTCTCAGACTATCCAGTTCCTTGCAGTTGGAGTGTGAGTCCGAATTCTGTTCTTCCGGACTCTTCCTAGACACCTCATGTACCTTTCTGTACCTCTTTTGTGGTGACTCATTATTGTTGGTCTTCTTTCCTGACCGGCATACCTTAGCTATGTGACCCAGTTTGCCACATTTCCTGCATTCCTGGTTTTTAAACCAGCATTGGTTCTGGTCGTGTGTTGTCTTCCCACAACGATAGCATTTCGTTGTACCCGAAGTAATTTGCTGCACCCTGAGTGCCGCTGCCTTTAGCTGCATTTCCGCCGTTCCTTTCGCTGCGGCTTCGTTCGATGCAGCAATAAGGACAGCCTTCTCAAGTGTAAGATCGTTCTCTTCGAGCAGTCGTTTTTGTGTTTCTTCCTTCGACATTCCGCACATGAACTTGTCTCGCAATGCCTCTGTCAGATTCCCTCCAAACTGGCAGTGTTTCGCTAGTCTACGCAGTTCGACCAAGTATTCTGCGTTGCTTTCGTCTTTCCTTTGCGTTCTCACATAGAATTTGAATCGTTCCGCCAACATCAACGGTGTGGGGTTCAAGTGATCCTTCAGAACAGTCACAATATCATCGAAAGTCTGATCCGCCGGTTTAGCTGGTGCTAGTAGATGCTTCAAGAGCTCGTATGTCTTCGCGCCCATCGAGTTTAGCAAGGTTATAGCTTTGTCATCTTCTTCTATTTTATTGGCCTCACAATAGATCTCAATGCGTTCCACATACGTGGCCCAGTCTTCTACCTCGGAATTAAAATCGTTGATGTTACCACGCTTAGGCATCTTCCTCTCTTCCTGATAACACCACGAATTATTTCTTTAAATTTTGTTTTTTTTTCCAAGATGGCGGTTTCCCGCGCTTACTTTCTCTCCCCGCCCACTTCAATGGCGGTTTCCCGCTTCTGTCTTCTTCTCCGCCTAATGGCGGCTTCCCGCGTTTCTTCCCTGGCGGGAGGGGTACACTTTCCCCACGGGCGATGGCCGCTGGCTTTCAGGTTCACAGCCTGCGCGTCGGCTTCAGTGCTTTCCCTTTTCTCGGCAGGGCAACCGGCGCTGGGTACACCCCGTTGACGGCAAACAGTTTCAGCCGCTGGGCTGGCTCTCGCTCAGTTCCCCTTGCTCGGGCTCTGTCTCTCTCCCGCTCGCTCGGCTCTACCGGCGCTGGGTACACCCCGTTGACGGAGAACAGTTTCAGCCGCTGGACTGGCTCTCGCTCAGTCTCCCTTGGTCGGCTCTGCCTCTCCCGCTCGCTCGGCTCCCAATCGCGCCTCTCCCAGCCGTCTCGCAGTCCGGTGCTTCCCTCCCTGGCTGCGGCTGAGTTTTTATATCTTCCCGCGCCTACGCTCCCGGTCGCAGCGCTTCGTGGCTTCGGTCACTGCCCGGCCTTTTTCACCGGTCGCGGTCTAGCTGTCTCACGACGCCGTTGCGTCCCCAGCCTGTCTGTACCGCGGCTTCCTTGCTCCACGCTGCCCCAGTCTCAGCGCCTCTGGGCCTGACTTTTGTCCGGCTCCTTTCCCCCTCGACCGTGGTCGAGTGCACCGCCCTTATCCTCCGGTTATTCTTTTTACTTTTCGCTTACTCACAGTCACCATGGCCGCCTTGCTTCTCGTGCTGATCGGCTCACTCCTCACCGTGGCAGAAGGGACAGTCAGTGCCTGTTGCTGATGGAAGTCTTTGTCTCTAAATTCTTCCTCCTTTCTAGTTCTGCAGCCTCGAGTTTTTTTTTTCCAGCAGAACGACGAGGGCGGTTGCCTCTTCTCGACGCTCGTTAACTGCTTCGGAAGTATTTGCCGCAGGGTACGATTGGACTCGTCGCCACTGTAAAGTCTGTGGGTTGTTTAGTTAATTAATACACAGACTCCAAGAGTAACTTAAAACAGGACTTTACTATTCGAAGGTCGGGGCGAATCTGCCCAATAACTCCTGACACAGCACTTATATACCGGTGTGGTCACCGTCGGTATTACAGTAGACAGAAGCCAACAAAGTAGTGCAACACCTAAAGTAGTTCTCTTAAAGGTGGACGGTTACATACAATAATTCTCTTAAAGGTAGACGGGTACATATACTACACAGACGAAACCCCCAAAAAACACTCAAACACATTACTCGCTCCCACAACCTGGAGAGGATTAACAAAATAGGGCAACTAAAATGGCCGTCATTCTCGGCCTACGTCAAAAACAAACATCACATCATCGGCCTTCAAAAAACAAACATCCAATTCTCGGCCTCAAGAAACAAACACAAATGGCCACACATTCGACTATTTGGCCCGCTAGGGCGATGCCTTGGCCATCTTTGGGTGGCCCCTGCCCGCCCTGCTGCTCCGCCTCAAAGTAAGGCCATTGGCTGCTGCAAGGCTGGGGGCAGGCTCCTGAGGGGCACATGTCATGACGGCAGATGCCCTTGGGGGTCGGCCTAGTCGAGGTCTGGCCGTCGAGCGGGCGGCTGTTGATTGCTGCAGCTGTGGCTGGCCAGCATCAGTCGCTGCAGCAGCTCCTGGCAGCTCCACTGGGGGACTGGCAGTGGCGGCTGGAGGAATGGCGGCAAGCTGGCGGATGGCAGGCGCTCGCTGGTCGCCTGACACACTGGCACTCGCCCGGGCCAGCACTGCAGCATGCGCACCAATCTGCCGAGGGACAGACCGCTGTGCTGCTGCAGCGCGCCGGGTGCCCTGGTGATGCCTGGCTGACACAGCGAGTGTGGCAGCAGTGAGTGCCCGTGTTGACCTGTTCACTGACCGCAGCAGAGCAGCCAGTGACTGGACGGCACCACTAATCACCTGGCCAGTCGCTGACAGATCTGCCCGGTATTCCGCCCGACTGGTGGCCTCTAAGGGCCCGAACTCGGCCACACTCCGAGAGAGGGAATCGATGGACTCAGGCAACCGTGCCACTGCCGCCATGAGCTCCGTGTGCCGGCGCTCCGAGTCCGCGGACAAGTCTTCGAGGCGTTCCATCTCCTCGGCGAAGAGCATCTCCTGACTGGAGGCCGGACTCTCCCTCTGGGGAGAAGGCCGCCGAGCTGGCCGACCCTTCCTGCGTTGCTGGAGGCCGCTGGGCCCAGCAATTGGACTCCCCTCCGACGCATCCCCCCTCTGGGGAGAAGGCCGCCGAGCTTCCACCCCCCTCCCGCCTTTCTGCAGCACGCAGGTCCCAGGAGCTCCCCTCCCCTTCGACACTTCCGCCACGCTGCCCTCCAGGGAAGACGTGTCCCCTACATTGGCCTGGGTGGCCGCGGCTGAGGGTTCCCCTGATGGGCCGCCTTCCTCTTGCTCCTCCTCCTGCTCCTCCTCGGAGGGTCTGTCACTGGCAAGTTGAGGGACCTCCTCTTGACCATCTGAAAGCAGGAAGGCACAAGAGTAGCTTTAGAGTGAGGAGAGGGCGTCAGTGCGGGATGCATGAGTGGTGGCATTCAGGGCATTGGTCGGACAGTGGCAAAGGATGTAGATCTGATGCGCAAGTGGGACGAGAGAGGTGCAAAAGGTGATGTCCTTACCATTGCTGCCCAGAACAGGGTCGGCATCTCCACATGCAACGGGCCCAATCACCCGGCCACCCATGAGGCGCTCCACACGATGTTGCAGGTCGGTGAGTGGCTGGATATGGGGTCGTCCTCCCCCGGTCGCAGTCCGGCTCTTGCGATTATTCGCCAGCTTGGCCTGCAAGAGAAAGGACGGCCTCTAAGTACAGTGTGTCGCCGTGATCTTGTGTGCACTGCCTCCCATGGTGGAATAGCCTGGCCAGTGTGTCGCCGTGATCTGGTGTGCACTGCCTCCCATGGTGGAATAGCCTGGCCAGTGTGTCGCCGTGATCTTGTGTGCACTGCCTCCCATGGTGGAATAGCCTGGCCAGTGTGTCGCCGTGATCTGGTGTGCACTGCCTCCCATGGTGGAATAGCCTGGCCAGTGTGTCGCCGTGATCGTGTGTGCACTGCCTCCCATGGTGGAATAGCCTGGCCAGTGTGTCGCCATGATCTGGTGTGCACTGCCTCCCATGGTGGAAAAGCCTGGCCAGTGTGTTCAGTGCAGAATGTGCAATTGATGCTCATGCCTGTGCCATAGCTGCTGGATGAAGGCTGGCCATTAGAGCTTTCAGGTCCCTTTGCCCATAATGTGAGGTGCACATGCAAGGATGAGGAGGTCACTGGAAAGGGTACTCACCCTGACAATGCGTGTGAGGTCATTTAACTTTTTGCGGCATTGGGCACCGGTCCTGGGGACGTCGCTGTTGGCTGACAGCTTGCTGGCGACATGCCTCCAGGCTCTCCTGTAGACGCGGACCGTCGCCTTCTTGCCATTGTCCGGGTACAAAACATGGCGCCTCTTCTCCACAGCAGCAAGCAGCACACTCAGATCACGCTCTGAGAAGCGCTGCGCACGTTCACGAACCTTCTCCATGTCTTCAGGCGCTATTTGGGTCCAGCAGCAGCGTTCAGGCCTAGCTGGAGGGCTCCACTATCCAGGGCGTGGCAGCAGACACAGTCGACCCTTCCCCCTTAAGAGCTGGCCGGCGCCAGGGTGTCTGCTGTCAGTCACGAGATGGCTGCACCTGCGCTGCGCCCGGCCTCGGCGCTATCGATCACCACCTCCGGCTTAGCGCCCAAAGAGAGGCGTCCAGCAGCAGTTTTAGCGCTCGCCCGAACTAGTAGGGCGAAGCTAATGAATATCGGAGAAGTGGCCTAGATTTGGCGGCGGCCGCAAACTTTAGCGGACGCCCCACTTTAGCGCCCCAAAAGTGGCGTCAATGAATTTCTAGGCCATAGTATTTAGTTTCATTGTCTAGTAAAACATAGGGGCCCCAAACCAAACCTGTGCATGGGCCCTTGCAAGGTAAACCCTGTTCCTAAATACAACACAAACCACTAATAAAACAAGGAAGCAATAATCCCGGTGTTCCCATTCCTGGTGTTGGCAGTCCCCGACGGACGGAATATCACGGGCTGGTAAGGCACAGTTTTGCGACTTTGTGTATTTGACAAGAGCCAGGAAGGGGAACATTGGGAATTTTTTATCCCAAGATCGCTTGCAGCCAAAACCCTTTTGTGGCAAAGTTATTCTCGTGTAGAAAATGCTTTCCTGGTAACCAATAAATCCTTAAACAGAAACCGGTAAAAATATCAAAGATTCATTGACGGGACCCAAAGATATCCTGGCACTGCCCATTGACAGTTCCAAGGAGTGGGAGCGTATATTCAGTGTACATCAGTTGGTGACCTTCTCCACAGCAATGGGACACAGCAGGTGTGTGAGGAGATACAGGGATTTCACATGGGTGGGTTAGAGGGAGCAGCAAATACCGTCAATCAGCGAGAATAAGCTGAGCCTAAATTAACCAAAGTCTCACAGAACGAGAAATTCACCGATTCGGTATTCCGAGAGAAAGAAAAGGAAAAGACTTGCATTTCCACAGCACCTTGCACGACCTCAGGACGTCACAAAGCGCTTCACAGCCAATTAAATACTTTTGAAGTGCGGTCACTGTGTAATAGAGGAAACACGGCAGCCAATTTGTGCACAGCAAGCTCCACTCCAGAACTTGAGCACATAATCCAGGCTGACACTTCAGTGCACTACTGAGGGAGTGCCGCACTGTCGGAGGGGCAGTACTGAGGGAGCGCCGCACTGTCGGAGGGACAGTACTGAGGGAGTGCTGCACTGTCGCAGGGGCAGTACTGAGGGAGCGCCGCACTGTCAGAGGGTCAGTACTGAGGGAGTGCCGCACTGTCGGAGGGGCAGTACTGAGGGAGCGCCGCACTGTCGGAGGGGCAGTACTGAGAAAGCGCCGCACTGTCGGAGGGGCAGTACTGAGGGAGCGCCACTCTGTCGGAGGGGCAGTATGGAGGGAGCGCCGCTCTGTCGGAGGGGCAAAACTGAGGAAGCGCCGCACTGTCGGAGGGGCAGTACTGAGGGAGCGCCGCACTGTCAGAGGGGCAGTACTGAGGGAGCACTGCACTGTCGGAGGGGCAGTACTGAGGGAGTGCTACACTGTCGGAGGAGCAGTACTGAGGGAGTGCTGCACTGTCGGAGGGGCAGTACTGAGGGAGTGCTGCACTGCCGAAGGGGCAGTACTGAGGGAGCGCTGCACTGTCAGAGGGGCAGTACTGAGGGAACGCTGCACTGTCGGAGGGGCAGTACTGAGGGAGAGCTGCACTGTTGGAGGGGCAGTACTGAGGGAGCACTGCACTGTCGGAGGGGCAGGACTGAAGGAACGCTGCACTGTCGGAGGGGCAGTACTGAGAAAGCGCCGCACTGTCGGAGGGGCAGTACTGAGGGAGCGCCGCTCTGTCGGAGGGGCAGTACTGAGGGAGCGCCGCTCTGTCGGAGGGGCAAAACTGAGGAAGCGCCGCACTGTCGGAGGGGCAGTACTGAGGGAGCGCCGCACTGTCAGAGGGGCAGTACTGAGGGAGCGCTGCACTGTCGGAGGGGCAGTACTGAGGGAACGCTGCACTGTCGGAGGGGCAGTACTAAGGGAGCGCTGCACTGTCGGAGGGCAGTGCTGAGGGAGCGCTACAGTGTCGGAGGGGCAGTACCGAGGGAGTGCTGCACTGTCGGAGGGGCAGTACTGAGGCAGTGCTGTACTGTCAGAGGGGCAGTACTGAGGGAGTGCTGCACTGTCGGAGGGGCAGTACTGAGGGAGCACTGCACTGTCAGCGGGGCAGTACTGAGGGAGCGCTGCACTGTCGGAGGGGCAGTACTGAGGGAGCGCTGCATTGTCGGAGGGGCAGTACTAAGGGAGTGCTGCACTGTCAGAGAGGCAGTACTGGGGTAGTGCTCATTGTCGGAGCAGCAGTACTGAGGGAGTACTGCAATGTCGGACGGGCAGTACTGAGGGAGTGCTGCAATGCCGGAGGGGCAGTACTGAGCGAGTGCCACACTGTCGGAGAGGCAGTACTGTGGGTGTGCTGCACTGTTGGAGGGGCAGTACTAAGGGAGCGCTGCACTGTCGGAGGGGCAGTACTGAGGGAGTGCTGCACTGTCGGAGGGGCAGTGCTGAGGGAGTGCTGCACTGTCGGAGGGGCAGTACTGAGGGAGCGCCGCACTGTCGGAGGGGCAGTACTGAGAAAGTGCCGCACTGTTGGAGGGGCAGTACTGAGGGAGCGCCGCTCTGTCGGAGGGGCAAAACTGAGGAAGCGCCGCACTGTCGGAGGGGCAGTACTGAGGGAGCACTGCACTGTCGGAGGGGCAGTACTGAGGGAGCGCCGCACTGTCGGAGGGGCAGTACTGAGGGAGACTGCACTGTCGGAGGGGCAGTACTGAGGGAGTGCTACACTGTCGGAGGGGCAGTACTGAGGGAGCGCTGCACTGTCGGAGGGGCAGTACTAAGGGAGTGCAGCACTGTCAGAGAGGCAGTACTGGGGTAGTGCTCATTGTCGGAGCAGCAGTACTGAGGGAGTACTGCAATGTCAGACGGGCAGTACTGAGGGAGTGCTGCAATGCCGGAGGGGCAGTACTGAGGGAGTGCCACACTGTTGGAGGGGCAGTACTGTGTGTGTGCTGCACTGTTGGAGGGGCAGTACTAAGGGAGCGCTGCACTGTCGGAGGGGCAGTACTGAGGGAGTGCTGCACTGTCGGAGGGGCAGTACTGAGGAAGCGCCGCACTGTGGGAGGGGCAGTACTGAGGGAGCGCTGCACTGTCGGAGGGGCAGTACTGTGGGAGCGCTGCACTGTCGGAGGGGCAGTACTGAGGGAGTGCTACACTGTCAAAGGGGCAGTACCGAGGGATTGCTGCACTGTCGGAGAGGCAGTACTGAGGGAGTGCTGCATTGTCGGAGGGGCAGTACTGAGGGAATGCTGCACTGTCGGAGGGGCAGTACTGAGGGAGTGCTGCACTGTCGGAGGGGCAGTACTGAAGGAGCGCTGCACTGTCAGAGGGGCAGTACTGAGGGAGTGCTGCATTGCCTGAGGGGCAGTACTGAGGGAGCGCCACACTCTCGGAGGGGCAGTACTGAGGGAGTGCTGCACTGTCGGAGGGGTAGTACTGAGGGAGCGCTGCACTGTCAGGGGGCAGTACTGAGGAAGCGCCGCACTGTCAGAAGGGCAGTACTGAGGGAGTGCTGCACTGTCGGAGGGGCAGTACTGAGGGAGTGCTGCACTGTCAGAGGGGCAGTACTGAGGGAGTGCTGCACTGTCGGAGGGGCAGTACTGAGGGAGCGCTGCACTGTTGGAGGGGCAGTACTGAGGGAGCGCTGCACTGTTGGAGGGGCAGTACTGAGGGAGCGCTGCACTGTCGGCGGGGCAGTACTGAGGGAGCGCTGCACTGTCAGAGGGGCAGTACTGAGGGAGCGCTGCACTATCGTAGGGGCAGTACTGAGGGAGTGCTGCACTGTCAGATGGGCAGTACTGAGGGAGCGCCGCACTGTCAGAAGGGCAGTACTGAGGGAGTGCTGCAGTGTTGGAGGGGCAGTACTGAGGGCACGCTCACTGTCGGAGGGGCAGTACCGAGGGAGTGCTGCACTGTCGGAGAGGCAGTACTGAAGGAATGCTGCACTGTCGGAGGGGCAGTACTGAGGGAGTGCTGCACTGTCGGAGAGGCAGTACTGAGGGAGCACTGCAGTGTTGGCGGGGCAGTACTGAGGGAGCGCTGCACTGTCAGAGGGGCAGTACTGTGGTAGTGCTCACTGTCGGAGAGGCAGTACTGAGGGAGTGCTGCAGTGTCAGAGGTGCAGTTCTGAGGGAGTGCTGCAGTGTCGGAGGGGCAGTACTGTGGGAGTGCTGCACTGTCGGAGGGGCAGTACTGAGGGAGTGCTGCAGTGCCGGAGGGGCAGTACTGAGGGAGTGCCACACTGTCGGAGGGGCAGTACTGAGGGAGTACTGCACTGTCGGAGGGGCAGTACTGAGGGAGTGCTGCACTGTCGGAGGGGCAGTACTGAGGGAGCTCTGCACTGTCGGAGGGGCAGTACTGAGGGAGTGCTGCACTGTCGGAGGGGCAGTACTGAGGGAGTGCTCCACTGTCGGAGGGGCAGTACTGAGGGAGTGCTGCAGTGTTGGAGGGGCAGTACTGAGGGAGTGCTGCACTGTCAGAGGGGCAGTACTGAGGGAGTGCTGCACTGTCAGAGGGGCAGTACTGAGGGAGTGCCGCACTGTCGGGGGGGCAGTACTGAGGGAGTGCTGAAGTGTTGGAGGGGCAGTACTGAGGGAGTGCTGCACTGTCGGAGGGGCAGTACTGAGGGAGTGCTCCACTTTCAGAGGGGCAGTACTGAGGGAGAGCTGCACTGTCAGTGGGGCAGTACTGAGGGAGCGCAGCACTGTCGGAGGGGCAGTACTAAGGGAGTGCTGCACTGTCGAAGGGGCAGTACTGAGGGAGCGTTGCACTGTTGGAGGGGCAGTACTGAGGGAGTGCTGCACTGCCAGAGGGGCAGTACTGAGGGAGTGCTGCACTGTCGGAGGGGCAGTACTGATGGAGCGCTGCACTGTCGGAGGGGGAGTACTGAGGGAGTGCTGCACTGTCGGAGGGGCAGTACTGAGGGAGTGCTGCACTGTTGGAGGGGCAGTACTGAGGGAGCGCCGCACTGTTGGAGGGGCAGTACTGAGGGAGTGCTGCAGTGTTGGAGGGGCAGTACTGAGGGAGTGCTCCACTTTCGGAGGGGCAGTACTGAGGGAGTGCTGCAGTGTTGGAGGGGCAGTACTGAGGGAGTGCTCCACTGTCGGAGGGGCAGTACTGAGGTAGTGCTGCAGTGTCAGAGGGGCAGTACTGAGGGATTACTGCAGTGTCGGAGAGGCAGTACTGAGGGAGTGCTGCACTGTCGGAGGGGCAGTACTGAGGGAATGCTGCACTGTCGGAGGGGCAGTACTGAGGGAGCGCTGCACTGTCGGAGGGGCAGTACTGAAGGAGCGCTGCACTGTCAGAGGGGCAGTACTGAGGGAGTGCTGCATTGCCTGAGGGGCAGTACTGAGGGAGCGCCACACTCTCGGAGGGGCAGTACTGAGGGAGTGCTGCACTGTCGGACGGGCAGTACTGAGGGAGCGCTGCACTGTCGGGGGGCAGTACTGAGGGAGTGCTGCACTGTCGGAGGGGCAGTACTGAGGGAGCGCTGATTTGTCGGAGGGGCAGTACTGAGGGAGCGCTGCACTGTTGAAGGGGCAGTACTGAGGGAGCGCTGCACTGTCGGAGGGGCAGTACTGAGGGAGCGCTGCACTGTCAGAGGGGCACTACTGAGGGAGCGCTGCACTGTCGGAGGGGCAGTACTGAGGGGGTGCTGCACTGTCGGATGGGCAGTACTGAGGAAGCGCCGCACTGTCAGAAGGGCAGTACTGAGGGAGTGCTGCACTGTCGGAGGGGCAGTACTGAGGGAGTGCTGCACTGTCAGAGGGGCAGTACTGAGGGAGTGCTGCACTGTCGGAGGGGCAGCACTGAGGGAGCGCTGCACTGTCGGAGGGGCAGTACTGAGGGAGCGCTGCACTGTTGGAGGGGCAGTACTGAGGGAGCGCTGCACTGTCGGCGGGGCAGTACTGAGGGAGCGCTGCACTGTCAGAGGGGCAGTACTGTGGGAGCGCTGCACTATCGTAGGGGCAGTACTGAGGGAGTGCTGCACTGTCAGATGGGCAGTACTGAGGGAGCGCCGCACTGTCAGAAGGGCAGTACTGAGGGAGTGCTGCAGTGTTGGAGGGGCAGTACTGAGGGCACGCTCACTGTCGGAGGGGCAGTACCGAGGGAGTGCTGCACTGTCGGAGAGGCAGTACTGAGGGAATGCTGCACTGTCGGAGGGGCAGTACTGAGGGAGTGCTGCACTGTCAGAGAGGCAGTACTGAGGGAGCACTGCAGTGTTGGCGGGGCAGTACTGAGGGAGCGCTGCACTGTCAGAGGGGCAGTACTGTGGTAGTGCTCACTGTCGGAGAGGCAGTACTGAGGGAGTGCTGCAGTGTCAGAGGTGCAGTTCTGAGGGAGTGCTGCAGTGTCGGAGGGGCAGTACTGTGGGAGTGCTGCACTGTCGGAGGGGCAGTACTGAGGGAGTGCTGCAGTGCCGGAGGGGCAGTACTGAGGGAGCGCCACACTGTCGGAGGGGCAGTACTGAGGGAGCGCTGCACTGTCAGAGGGGCAGTACTGAGGGAGTGCTGCACTGTCGGAGGGGCAGTACTGAGGGAGCGCTGCACTGTCGGAGAGGCAGTACTGAGGGAGTGCTGCACTGTCGGAGGGGCAGTACTGAGGGAGAGCTGCACTCTCAGTGGGGCAGTACTGAGGGAGCGCTGCACTGTCGGAGGGGCAGTACTAAGGGAGTGCTGCACTGTCGAAGTGGCAGTACTGAGGGAGCGTTGCACTGTTGGAGGGGCAGTACTGAGGGAGTGCTGCACTGTCGGAGGGGCAGTACTGAGGGAGCTCTGCACTGTCGGAGGGGCAGTACTGAGGGAGTGCTGAAGTGTTGGAGGGGCAGTACTGAGGGAGTGCTGCACTGTCGGAGGGGCAGTACTGAGGGAGTGCTCCACTTTCGGAGGGGCAGTACTGAGGGAGAGCTGCACTGTCAGTGGGGCAGTACTGAGGGAGCGCTGCACTGTCGGAGGGGCAGTACTAAGGGAGTGCTGCACTGCCAGAGGGGCAGTACTGGGGGAGTGCTGCACTGTCGGAGGGGCAGTACTGAGGGAGCGCTGCACTGTCGGAGGGGGAGTACTGAGGGAGTGCTGCACTGTCGGAGGGGCAGTACTGAGGGAGTGCTGCACTGTCGGAGGGGCAGTACTGAGGGAGCGCCGCACTGTTGGAGGGGCAGTACTGAGGGAGTGCTGCAGTGTTGGAGGGGCAGTACTGAGGGAGTGCTCCACTTTCGGAGGGGCAGTACTGAGGGAGTGCTGCAGTGTTGGAGGGGCAATACTGAGGGAGTGCTCCACTGTCGGAGGGGCAGTACTGAGGGAGTGCTGCAGTGTCGGAGGGGCAGTACTGAGGGAGCGCCGCACTGTCGGAGGGGCAGTACTGAGGGAGCGCCACACTGTCGGAGAGGCAGTACTGAGGGAGCGCCGCACTGTCGGAGGGGCAGTACTGAGGGAGTGCTGCAGTGTTGGAGGGGCAGTACTAAGGGAACGCTGCACTGTCTTTCAGATGAGACATTAAACCGAGGACCTCTCAGATGGGTGTAAAAAATCCCACGGCACTATTTCGAAGTAGAGTACGGGAGTTCTCCCTGGTATCCTGGGGCCAATATTTATCCCTCAATCAACATCACTAAAGCAGATTATCTGGTCATATACCTCATTGCTGTTTGTGGGAACTTGCTGTGCACAGATTGGCTGCTGCGTTTCCTACACTGCAACATTGACTCCACTTCAAAAGTACTTCATTGGCTGTGAAGCGCTTTGGGATGTCCTGAGGTCGTGAAAGGCGCTATAGAAATGCGAGTCTCCCTTCCTTCCTTATAATACTGGGACAATGTGACAGTGTTTCTCCACACCGTGAGTTCCCAATGCTGCTGTGGGCAGGTGATTCCCAACAGGGAAGGAGAGAGAATCGTTACAGTCTGTGTGTCTGGAACAGGAGTGGGTTTGACAGAAAACTAGGAACAGCCAAGAGGTAGAAAATAGTGTTCAAAAATTCATAAAATTCACTAAAGCTGTGAATTTAACCCATTAGGCATGGTGCTCTTGACCATAGCTCCATATCTCTTCAATACTGTGGAGAGAGACAAATATATTCATATCATTCTCTTCTGCATCCCTGATTTTAATCGCTCCACCATTGGCGGCCGTGCCTTCAGCTGCCTGGGCCTTCGATAAGGTCCCACATAAGAGATTAGCGTGCAAAATTAAGGCACATGGGATTGGGGGCAAGGTATTGACTTGGATAGAGAACTGGTTGGCGGACAGAAAGCAAAGAGTTGGAATAAACGGGTCGTTTTCAGAGTGGCAGGGAGTGACTAGTGGGGTACCGTAAGGATCGGTCCTAGGACCCCAGCTGTTCACAATATATATTAATGATCTGGGCGAGGGAATTGGATGTAATATCTCCAAATTTGCAGACGACACAAAGCTGGGTGGGAGGGTATGCTGTGAGGAGGATGTCATGAAACTCCAGTACGATTTGGACAGGTTGGGTGATTGGGCAGAAACATGGTAAATGCACTACAATGTGGATAAATGTGAGGTTATCCACTTTGGTGGCAAAAACAGGAAGGCAGATTATTATTTGAATGGCAATAGATTGGGAGAAGGGGAAGTGCAAAGAGACCTGGGTGTCCTTGTGCACCAGTCGCTGAAGGTAAGCATACAGGTGCAGCAGGCGGTTAAGAAGGCAAATGGTATGTTGGCCTTCGTAGCAAGAGGGTTCGAGTAGAGGAACAAGGATGTCTTGCTACAGTTGTACAGGGCCTTGGTGAGACCGCACCTTGAGTATTGTGTGCAGTTTTGGTCGCTTTACCTGAGGAAGGACATTCTTGCCATGGAGGGAGTGCAGCGAAGATTCACCAGGCTGATACCTGGGATGGCAGGAATGACGTATGAGGAGAGATTGTGTCGATTGGGCTTATACTCGCTGGAGTTTAGAAGAATGAGAGGGGATCTCATCGAAACCTATAAAATTCTGTCAGGCCTGGACAGACTAGATGCAGGAAGGATGTTCCTGATGGCGGGGGAGTCCGGAACCAGGGGTCATAGTCTAAGGATAAGGGGTAAGCCATTTAGGACTGAAATGAGGAGGAATTTCTTCACCCAGAGAGTGGTGAACCTGTGGAATTCTCTGCCACAGAGGGCGGTGGAGGCCAGTTCCTTAAATATATTGAAGAAAGAGTTAGATATATTTCTTGAGGCTAAAGGGATCAAGGGATATGGGGAGAAGGCAGGGACAGGGTACTGAATTTGAATGATCAGCCATGATCTCATTGAATGGCGGAGCAGGCTCGAGGGGCCGAATGGCCTACTCCTGCTCCTATCTTCTATGTTTCTATATTTCTATGAGCTCTGGAATTCCCTCCCTAAAGCTCTCCGCCTCTCTACCTCCTTCTTTAAGACGTTCCTTAAACCCGACCCCTTTGACCCAGCGTTTGGTCACCTGTCCCAATATCTCCTGATGTGGCTCGGTCTCACATTTGATCACGCTTCCGTGAAGGTGTTAAAGGCGCTATATAAATACAAGTTGTTGTTGTTTAAAATGAACACAAAGTCAAACAGTTTGCCGGTGATTGAGAGCATGGGCCGCAATTCACAATACAACGGGAATTAAGGCAGTTACACAGCCAAATGTAGTGGGCCTACTTGCAGTGGGCAATCCCGGGATCTGGAGTGGGGTAAAGAGGGGACAGAGAAAGTGGGAACGCATTCCTCCCATCCCCTCCCCCAAACTGGTTGTGTCAAAGACTGATGGTAAATCTCTGGGAACGTATTCAGAAGCGACGTGTCAAGGTTTGTGTGGGACTGCAATAAATTCAGTGGCAGTAGTTTTGCCCGATTCACTTTTCAAAGTCTCATAAATATGGGGACCTTGTCAGACATTTTAGCAAACAGTACGCAGGTTTTAATAACAGAATCCGTAGGTTAGGGATGTTTTACGTTTTTTCGACAGGTCCGTTCTATCTCATTTTAGAATCTCTGTCAGAGTTTTTTTCTGTCTTCTCATCTTTCATGCTTTAAATTACTATCTCTTTATTTTGGATTTTAGTGCTTCTTTTTTTCCCCTTCTTTATAAATCATTTGGGTTTCTCCCAACCGAAACCTTCATATTAGCGGCTGTGGAATCAATCGCTTAGCAACATAACCTGAGCCAGACTGAAGTGAAGTGAGGAATACGGGAAGAGGCACTGATGGGCTGGTGACATTTAGCTTAGGGACAAGTGCTCGGCCTGCGAGCTTGCTTCCGTCTCTGCTGCCGATGAGGAGCCTTGTGGCCACGCTCTCCAAAAGAGAGAATTCTTCCAACTAATACTTTAAATGTAATATGGTTAGTGATTACATCACTTTACTAAAAGCTCCCATTCCACTCCCTGTAAGGACTCTATTTCCATTCTCCCAGTTTCTCCGTCTCCATCGCATCTGTTCTGACGATGCCACCTTCCACACCAGCTATCTTCACACTTTACAACCTTCCAGACTCAACAAACTTCTGTTTATAACCACCGCTTCCATTCTGTCAGACAGCAGGTGCTGGGAACGGTTCTGCTGGAACCATTTTCACCTCCTCTGGACCCGCTTTTGTTTCTTTACTTGTCCCATTACCACCCTCTTGCACCATCATCCCTTTTTGGCATTTAATCACTCCTGCCCTTTCCCTATCACAGACCATTCCCTTTTTAAATTTCCCTGCCTCTGTACTTGCTCATTGCCAGAATCTTCAGTTCTGACGAAGGGTCATCGACCTGAAACGTTAACTCTGTTTCTCTCTCCACAGATGCTGCCTGACCTGCTGAGTGTTTCCAGCATTTTCTGTTCTTATTACTTTGTTATTCTAGCTCTCCTTTTCTCTCTCAATTTCATTCGAAGACACTTTCTTCAGCACCTGTAGACCCCAGTGCTACTGAGCAGCTTGGCTCATGGTCATCCTGTGGCAGCCAATGCCGTAGCTAGAAATGGGGTCGGGCCCGAGTGGGTTGAGGTCAACTCAGCTTATAGTTTCAGCTCACTCCTCCTGCTTCTGGGCCCCATCGAGCAACAAGGAAGACTTGGGCATGTTCAGCAGGTGCAGAGGTGGTAGTGAACAGCCAGCGGTGGATTCACTGCCCCACTCTAAAGAAGGTGAACTCGGTGCCCGAGGGCAACCGGATCGAGTCTGGAGCAAGGTCAAGATCGGGTCACCTGGTCAGCGTCGACTGGTCGAACCAGCTCTGCCGACACATTCAATGGAAGTGAGGAGCTGGAAATATTCCAAGAACAGGCATGCTGGAGTCGGAAAGACAGCAGGAGGCCACTTCTCGATCTCGCACAGCAAGAGCCCGGTTTAGACTTCACCCAGGCTCAGATTTAGGGGTGGGGGGGGCATAGCTGACCCATGGTTTTGCCCCTGGCACAAACTGTCCACTACTGGTTGGGGAGTCTCGGACTAGGGGACAGAGCCTAAAAATTAGAGCCAGGCCTTTCAGGAGTGAAGTTAAGAAACACTTCAACACACAAAGGGCGGTAGAAGTTTGGAACTCTCTTCCGCAAATGGCAATTGATGCAGATCAATTGTTCATTTTAAATCTGAGATTGATAGATTTTTGTAACCCAAAGGTATTAAGGGATATGGGCCAAAGGCAGGTACATGGAGTTAGGTCGCAGATCAGCCATGATCTCATTGAATGGTGGAACACGCTCGAGGGGCTGAATGGCCTCCTCCTGTTCCTATGTTCCTATGTACTGTAAAAGGCCAGGAAATGAGCATTTTACAAATTGATGAGTTCTGCAGCAGCAGGGCAGGCCTGTGGTTTAATTTCACTGCTGGTCAGTGCTGGCCAGCTGATTAATGATGGATTCATGTGACCACAGTGCCTGTGTGCCGCAGTTCAACCCAAACCAAGGCAATTGGAGCAAACTTGCGTTTCAGACCTGTGGGTGTGGCCAATTTTGTGGGCGGTGTTCGGGCGAAGGGTTCAATGGATGGACCTAGAAAATCGTGAATACTTGGATGTAATGTAGTTCCGGCGTAACTCATTTAGGGCTAGATATCGGCGGTCTTTTATCTGGGCGGAATCAGGAGGAAATTCACTGTCTAACCTTGTGTCTTACACTGAAATAGCAGTGGAACTAAAGGAAGGTCTAAGGATTGAGATCCCAGCTGGCAAAAGTGCTCTCATGAGCTGGTTAATCAATGGATAGAAAGAGTGAGTTTGTGAATTTGCATGTTCTACACGTATTTCAACAACAACAATAACCTGCATTTATATAGCGCCTTTGACATAGTAAAACGTTCCAAAGCGTTTCACAGGAGCATTTGACACTGAGCCACATAATGAGATATTAGGGCGGATGCTTGGTCAATGAGGTAGGTTTTAAGGAGCATCTTAAAGAAGGACGGCAGCACGGTGGCATAGTGGTTAGCACTGTTGCCTCACAGCGCCAGAGACCCGGGTTCGAATCCGGCCTCGGGCGACTGTCTGTGTGGAGTTTGCATATTCTCCCCGTGTTTGCGTGGGTTTCCTCCGGGTGCTCCGGTTTCCTCCCACAGTCCAAAGATGTGCGGGTTAGGTTGATTGGCTATGATAAATTGACCCTTAGTGTTAGGGGGATTAAATACGTGGGGTTACAGGGATCGGGTGGGATATGTGTCGGTGCAGGCTCGATGGGCCGAAATGGCCTCTATCTGCACTGTGGGGTTTCTGTGATTCTGTGAAGGAAAGAGAGGCAGAGAGGCGGAGAGGTTTAGGGAGGGAATTCCAGAGCTTAGGGCCCCAGGCAGTTGAAGGCACGGCCGCCAATGGTGGAACAATTAAAATCGGGGCATGCGCAAAAGGCCAGAATCGGAGGAGCGCCGAGATCCGAGGGTGCGTCTAGTTTCTCTAAAAAGTTGCTGCAGCCCTTTAAATGTCCTGCTCAATGAGTGAGAAATTCTACCAGTCGCCTACTTTGCCTAATCTTCCAATCCTCCTTGGATATGGGGCTGGTGCCAATGGACTGGAGAATTGCAAATGTTAAACCTTTGTTCAAAAAAGTGTGTAAAGATAAACCCAGCAAATACAGGCCAGCCAGTTTAACTTCAGTAGTGGGGAAGCTTTTAGAAACAATAATCCGGGACAAAATTAACAGTCACTTGGACAAGTGTGGATTAATTAAATAAGCCAGCACGGATTTGTTAAAGGCAAATCGTGTTTAACTAACTTGATGAGTTTTTTGACGAGGTAACAGAGAGGGTTGATTAAGGTAATGCGATTGACATGGTGTATATGGACTTCCAAAAGGTGTTCGACAAAGTGCCACATAATAGGCTTGCCAGCAAAGTTGAAGCCCATGGAATAAAAGGGACAGTGGCAGCATAGATACGGAATTGGCAAAGTGACAGGAAACAGAGAGTAGTGGTGAACGGTTGTTTTTCGGACTGGAGGAAGGTACACAGTGGTGTTCCCCAGGGGTCGGTACTAGGACCACTGCTTTTCTTGTTATATATTAATGCCTTAGACTTGGGTGTACAGGACACAATTTCAAAATTTGCAGATGACACAAAACTTGGAAGTATAGTGAACAGTGAGGAGGATAGTGATAGACTTCAAGAGGACATAGACAGGCTGTTGGAATGAGCGGACACGTGGCAGATGAAATTTAACGCAGAAAAGTGCAAAGCGATACATTTTGGTAGAAAGAATGAGGAGAGGCAATATAAACTAAAGGGTACAATTCTAAAGGGGGTGCACGAACAGAGAGACCTGGGGGTATTTGTGCACAAATCGTTGAAGGTGGCAGGGCAGGTTGAGAAAGCAGTTAAAGAAGCTTACGGGATCCTGGGCTTCATAAATAGAGATACAGAGTCCAAAGTAAGGAAGTTATGATGAACCTGTATAAAACATTGGTTTGGCCTCAACTGGAGTCGTGTGACCAATTCTGGGCACCGCACTTTAGGAAGGATGTGAAGGCCTTAGAGGGGGTGCAGAAAGATTTACAAGAATGGTTCCAGGAATGAGGGACTTCATTTATGTGGATAGACTGGAGAAGCTGGGGTTGTTTTTCTTAGAGCAGAGAAGGTTGAGAGGAGATTTGATAGAGGTGTTCAAAATCATGAGGGGTCTGGACAGAGTAGATAGAGAGAAACTGTTCCCATTGGCAGAAGGGTCGAGAACCAGAGGACACAGATTTAAGGTGATTGGCAGTAGAACCAAAGGCGACATGAGGAAAAACTTTTTTACACAGCGAGTGGTTAGGATCTGAAATGGTGGTGGAGGCAGACTCAATTGTGGCTTTCAAAAGGGAGTTGGATAAGTACCTGAAGGAAAAGAATTTGCAGGGCTACGGGGAAAGGGCGGGGGAGTGGGACTAGCTGAAGTGCTTTTGCAGAGAGCCGGCACGGGCTCGACGGGCCGAATGGCCTCCTTCTGTGCTGTAAACATTCTATGATTCTATGCAGATGGAATGTTATCATTAATATGCAAATTAGTTGCAAATCATCCAAACTTTGCCACTGCTATGAGCGTGAATTGATATTTCACAGAGAGACAAAGGCAGCCAGAGCATTGGTCGAGTTAAAATGATGAATAATATTTAGAAGACTTCAGAGATTATCTATAAATTGTCTGTACTGGATAAACCCATCTGATCCAAACTGATCCATTGTCTGACCATGATTAATATTTTGAAATCAAGGAGTCCTAGTAAAACTGAAGTCAATCGGGATCAGGGGGGATAATCTCCAGTGGCTGGAGTCATACTTGGCACAAAGGAAGATGGTTGTAATTTTTGGAGGCCAACCGTCTCAGCCCAGGACATCGCTGCAGGAATTCCTCAGGGCAGTGTCCTCGGTCCCACCATCTTCAACTGTTTCTCAATGACTTTCCCTCCTTCATAAGGTCAAAAGTGGGGCTGTTCGATGATTACAGTGTTCAGCTCCATTTGCAATTCCTCAGATAATGAAGCAGTCCCTGCCTGCATGCAGTAAGACCTGGACAACACCCAGGCTTGGACTGATAAGTGGCAAGTAAGATTCGCACCACACAAGTGGCAGGCAATGACCATCTCCAACAAGAGAGAGTCTAACCACCTCCCCTTGATATTCAATGATATTGCCATTGTCAAATCCCTCACCATCAACATCCTGGGGGTTACTATTGACCAGAAATTCAACTGGACCAGCCACATAAATACTGTGGCTACAAGAGCAGATCAGAGGCTGTGTATTCTGTGGCAAGTGATTCACCTCCTGACCAATGTTCCCCCTAATTTTTTGGGGACTGCGCGGCCCATTCACAGTTTCCTGCATGCGCGAAATTTTACATTGAAAATTCCGGTCCAGCACTGCACGGGACTGGCAGAGCTTATAGGGAATGTTGCTCCTGACTCCCCAAAGCCTTTCCACCACCTACAAGGCACAAGTCAGGTATGTGATGGAATACTCTCCACTTGCCTGGATGAGT
Source organism: Somniosus microcephalus (assembly GCF_052327205.1). Classification (NCBI taxonomy): domain Eukaryota; kingdom Metazoa; phylum Chordata; class Chondrichthyes; order Squaliformes; family Somniosidae; genus Somniosus; species Somniosus microcephalus. The sequence continues at coordinate 43,817,154 of NC_141015.1, read as the reverse complement.
ACAGCTCCAACAGCACTCAAGAAGCTCGACACCATCCAGGACAAAGCAGCCCGCTTGATTGGCACCCCATCCACCACCTTAAACATTCACTCCCTCCACCACCAGCGTACCGTGGCTGCAGTGTGTACCATCTACAAGATGCACTGCAGCAACTCGCCAAGGCTTCTTCAGCAGCATCTCCCAAACCCGCAACCTCTTCCACCTAGAAGGACAAGGGCAGCAGGTGCACGGGAACACCACCACCTCCAAGTTCCCCTCCAAGTCACACACCATCCTGACTTGGAAATATATCGCCGATCCTTCATCGTCGCTGGGTCAAAATCCTGGAACTCCCTCCCTAACAGCACTGTGGGAGCACCTTCACCACACGGACTGCAGCGGTTCAAGAAGGCGGCTCACCACCACCTTCTCGAGGGTGATTAGGGATGGGTAATAAATGCCCACATCACAAGAATGAGTACAGGGAAAGATTTATGTTTGGAAGACTACAGTGTATTTTAATATGTTAAGGAGCCAAATGCTATTTAAAGGCTTCATGGACATCTGTCACTTATAAGCTGGGTTTGTACAAAGGAAGCACTGTTTGGGAACACAGGCACCCAAACAGGTTTTTAAAACTCCACCTGTCACTTCCTACTGTTTCTCACTTCCATCAGAGTCTTAGGAAATAAGGAAACACTCAAATAAACTTTCTCAATATCTGGTGGATTGAATTTGTTTGTTGAAAGTGTCAATACTGAAGTTGATAACACTGTGTTAATATATTATTCCTTTTAAAAAGAAAGACAGACTTGCATTTCTATAGCGCCTTTCACGACCACCGGATGTCTCAAAGTGCTTTACAGCCAATGAAGTACTTTCGAAGTGTAGTCACTGTTGTAATGTGGGAAACGCGGCAGCCAATTTGCGCACAGCAAGGTCCCACAACCAGCAATGTGATAATGACCAGATAATTATGTTGATTGAGGGATAAATATTGGCCAGGACACCGGGGAGAACTCCCCTGCTCTTCTTCAAAATAGTGCCATGGGATCTTATACGTCCACCTGAGAGAACAGACGGGGCCTCGGTTTAACATCTCATCCGAAAGACGGCACCTCCGACAGTGCAGCATTCCCTCAGCACTGCACTGGAGTGTCAGCCTAGATTTATGTGCTCAAGTCTCTGGAGTGGGACTTGAGCCCACAACCTCCTAACTCAGAGGTGAGTGTGCTGCCCACTGAGCCACCGCTGACAGCTTTTAGAATAAAATGAGACTGAGACCCAATGATTAAACACCGGTGAGATTCCTTCCTTCCATCAATGATGATCAAAAACCTGATGGGATTGTTTCACTCAATGTATTTTAGACATATCAACAACCACAGCTAACTGACTCGGTACTTTCACTTAGTTCTCCTCTCTAGGCTTGGTCCGTCATTCTGGAATACATTTCCACCTCTCAGGTACATTTTGGTAGGAAGAATAAGGAGGTCACACACTCCTTGGAAAGTAAGTGTGTCTAAATGGGGTAGAGGAGATGAGGGATCTGGGGGTACAGATACACAAATCACTACAATTAGTGATGCAGGTTAATAAGGCCATAAAAAGTAAACCAAGCACTGGGTTCCTTTCTAGAGGGATAGAATTAAAAATCAGAGAAGTTCTGTTAAACTTGTATTGAACCTTGGTTAGACCACACTTGGAGCACCGTGAACAGTTCTGTCTCCATATTATAAAAAGGATATAGAGGCACTAGAGAGGGTGCAACAATATTTACTAGAATGATACCAGAACTGAGAGGTTATACCCATCGAGAAAAGCTGAACCGGCTGGGGCTCTTTTCTCTGGAAAAGAGAAGACTGAGGGGTGACCCGATAGAGGTCTTTAAAATAATGAAAGGGTTTGATAGGGTAGACGTAGAGAAAATGTTTCCACTTGTGGGTGAGACCCGAACTAGGGGCCATAAATATAAGATAGTCACTAATAAATCCAATAGGGAATTCAGGAGAAACTTCTTTACCCAGGGAGTGGTGAGAATGTGGAACTCGCTACCACAGGGAGTGGTTGAGGCGAATAGTAAAGATGCATTTAAGGGGAAGCGAGATAAACACACGAGGGAGACAGGAATAGAAGGATATGCTGATAGGGTGAGATGAGGAAGGATGGGAGGAGGCCCGTGTGGGGCATCAACAGAGCGCTGTTGAGCCGAATGGCCTGTTTCTGTGCTGTAAGCACTGTGTAATACTCTGTATAAGGAATACGTTCAGCTCCACTTGACCCAGAGTCATTGTCGATTTGCACCTGTCGGAAACTGTTTGTGTTAATTTTATAAGCAGGCAATGTGGGATATTACTACCTCCAGATAAAACCAGTGTCCTGCCCACACTCACCATTCATAGCAAGAGAGGGTTTGTTAACCAGCCACAAATAAACCTCAGTCTTCTTACCCTTGAGTTTTGGTGGCTACAAGATATTAAAAGCCGCGCGTGTGGGCTGAAATTAGAGTACTTGTTTTGCATTTTGCAAAAATTTGGAAATTTTGGGTAGCAGTGAAAAAGAAAAACTTGCATTTCTATAGCGCCTTTCACGACCACCGGACGTCTCAAAGCGCTTTACAGCCAATGAAGTACTTTTTGAAGTGTAGTCACTGTTGTAATGTGGGAAACGCGGCAGCCAATCTGCACTCAGCAAGATCCCACAAACAGCAATGTGATAATGACCAGATAATGTTTTTTTGATTGAGGGATAAATATTGGCCAGGACACCGGGGATAATTCCCCTGCTCTTCTTTGAAATAATGCCATGGGATCTTTTACATCCACCTGAGAGCGCAGATAGAGCCTCGGTTTAACATCTCATCTGAAAGACGGCACCTCCAACAGTGCAGCACTCCCTCAGTACTGCACTGGAGTGTCGGCCTAGCTTTATGTGCTCACGTCCCTGGAGTGGGACTTTGAACCTACAACCTTCTGACTCAAAGGCAAGGGCGATACCCACTGAGCCACAGCTGACACAGTGGCATCCTGGGGCAAAATAATGATCAATCCTTGAGGACTGAGTGTGGTATTGAATAAACAGCATCACTCCAATCACATGCGAATTAGCCTCCATACGCCAATGAATCCCACCTCCTTGCACCATTCATTCAGCCTCTGTGCATCTGAGGACAACTGAACCAAGTGACAGATGCCCAACGAACTTGACCCTCATTACTGCTGGACAAGGGGGAAGCTTGGAAAAACTGCACCGTGGTATTAACACATAATTCTCATAGCCCAATGCAGGGGTCCTCCAATAGTAGGCCACAGTGCACTTCTGGATTAGGATGCTGTTACATTCGGACCACTGTGTGTGCATGGAGTCAGAAGTGTGTCTGCTTATGTCATGAGAAACAGTCACAATTGTGGAAACAGGAGGATAAAGGCAAGTGAGGTGAGGATTACGTAGGATATACGGCACAGAAACAGGCCATTCGGCCCAACCAGTCCATGCCAGCGTTTATGCTCCACTCGAGCCTCCATAAGTCTTTCCTCATCTAACTCTATCAGCATAACCCTCAATCCCCTTCCCCCTCGTACGCTTGTCCAGCCTCTCCTTAAATGTGTCTATACTATTCGCTTCAACCACTCCCTGTGGCAGCGAGTTCCACATTCTCACCACTCTCTGGGTAAAGAAGTTTCTGCTGAATTCCCTATTGGATTTCTTGGTGACTATCTTATATTGATGGCCTCTAGTTATGCTCTTCCCCACAAGTGGAAACATTCTCTCTGTATCCACTCAATCAAAACCTTTCATAGTTTTAAAGACCTCTATTAGGTCACCCCTCAGCCTTCTTTTTTCAAGAGCAAGGAGACCCAGCCTGTTCATCCTTTCCTGATATGTAAACCCGCGCATTTCTGGTATCATCCTTGTAAATCTTCTCTGTACCCTCTCCAGTGCCTCTATATCCTTTTTATAATATGGCGACCAGAACTGTACGCAGTACTCCAAGTGTGGTCTAACCAAGGCTCAATACAGGTTTAGCATAACTTCCCTACTTTTCAATTCTATCCCTATAGAAATAAACCCTAGTGCTTGGCTTGCTTTTTTTATGGCCTTGCTAACCTGTGTCACAACTTTTAGTGATTTGTGTATTTATACTCCGAGATCCCTTTGTTCCTCTACCCCACCTAGACTCGCACCCTCCAAGTGATAAGTGACCTCCCTATTCTTCCTACCAAAATGTAATACCTCACATTTATCTGTGTTGAATTTCATTTGCCAATTATATGCGCATTCTGCAAGTTTATTAATGCCCTCCTGTAATTTGTTGCAGTCCTCCTCAGTATTGACTACCCCCCACAATTTGGTGTCATCCGCAAATTTAGAACTTGTGTTTTTAGTTGGCGCCGGGACCAAGACTGAGCGGGAAAATACCTGCATCCCCTGAGAAAACTGGTAACTAACGAAACAGAGATACTTTATTTTGTTGCTTTAATGTCCTGCCACTTGTGAAACATTGGTATATCTTGACTTCAACACTTGGTAAGACTAATTATACACAAAATGAGGTGACGGTGATAGATTCTTCGGCAGCACCTCCCAAACCCGTGACCTCCACCACCTAGAAGGACAAGGGCAACAGGCGCATGGGAACACCACCACCTCCAAGTTCCCTCCAAGTCACACACCATCCTGACTTGGAAATATATCGGCCGTTCCTTCATCGTCGCTGGGTCAAAATCCTGGAACTCCCTCCCTAACAGGACTGTGGGAGTACCTTCACCACACGGACTGCAGCGGTTCAAGAAGGCGGCTCACCACCACCTCCTCAAGGGCAACTAGGGATGGGCAATAAATGCTGGCCTTGCCAGCGATGCCCACATCCCATAAACGAATAAAAAAGAAAAGATTATAAAATGTGCTGAATAGTTATGTTATTTGCATTGTAAGAGCATTTACTTCATAGTTTTGGGTCGAAATTGCACTGTGTAATATTAGTAACAAATGAGTTAATATAGTCGCAAGAAATTCCAGTGCTATTTTAACAAAGGAAAAAATACAATAACTTGCATTTATATAGCCGCTTTAATGTATAAAAATGACCCACGCCGCTTCACAGAGACAATGGACGCTGAGACAAAGAAGGAGAATTTGGTCAAATAGGCTAATTTTCAGGAGGATCTTTGAGAAGAGAGAGGTAGAGAGGGTTTGATGGAGGATTCCAGAGCAAGGAGCCTAGGTGGCTGAAGGTCTGGTCACTAATGGCGGGGTGAAGGGTGGTTGGATGTGCAAGAGGCCAGAATCAGAGGAATGCAGAGATCTCAGAGGGTTGTAGGGCTGGAGGAAATGACAGAGATAGAGAGGGACGAGGCCAGGGAGGGATATAAACATGAAGATGAGTATTTTAAATTGGAGGCATTAGGAGGCCGAGAGCCAGTCTAGGACAGCATGGAATGGGGTGATGGGTGAGCAGGACTTGGTGCAGGGTAGGTGGTTGGCAGCAGAGCTTTGTAGGGGCTGAGGGTTATGGAGGATGGAGAATGGGAGACTGACCAGGACAGCATTGGAATAGTCGAGTCTGGAGCTGACAAAGGTTGGATGAGGGTTTCCGCAGCAGTTGCAGGGGCCAGGGAGGGCAATGTTGCAGAGGTGGAGGGTTAGCATTTGAACAAGGGCAGATCTCCTCGTGGTGACGCTCCTTGCAACAGAATGGCACAGATTTGCTGCAGTCACTCGGCGAGTGTGCAGTGTGTGAGAAGCTTTAACTCTTGCACTGTCTCAAGGTTCCTTTTTGGATCAGGCTCCTTTGAGTAAATGAAATAAAAATAGAATATGCTGGAAATACTCAGCAGATCAGGCAGCATCTGTGGAGAGAGAAACTTTCCAACATTAATTGTTTCTTTTAGAACAATGAACAGGGTCAGTTGGGATTGATTGCGGATTTTCAGTGTTTTGAAGACATGTTTCCTTTGCTCCGTGGCCATGCTCTCACAGGTCTCCAGGATATTGGCTACTAGTAAATTACCATGAAATATTTTGGCATATCCGTGCACTCATTCCAATCCCGATCTCAGAAGGTGCAACTCTCCGAGATCATTGATGAAGATTTACAGTTTGGAGAAACTAGATTACCTACAATAATCCCTGAATTGCTGATGTTCGTTTACATATTCTGCCCATAGAATTCCCTAATAATTGGTCATTTTTGTCTCCACAATTTTGGGGGATAAAACACCAGAAACAATCATCTCATAACGAATGACGGAACGCGCAATGCATTAAATCCTGTGAGAGTTGGCCCGGTTTTAAGAACATGATCGGTACAATATCGCTTGGCGACTTCAATTTAATTCTAAGGTTCAGGTGACAGTTGCAAACTGTCGGAGTTTCTGTCTCCTGGTTTACTTTCGCTCTTTGATGTAGTGATTTCCTTGTCATTTTCACGGACCTCTGTGTAATTGCACTGGAGAATTAGTTCCTGGTAACTAACTGCAAACTTCTCCAAATGAATTATCCGTCAGTCATTCAATGTAAACAGGATCAGAAATCGGTGACAAGGGGAGGGTGAACCCACTGGACACCGGCTCATTCGAAACCCTGCACCCAAAGTTCACAGCCTACATTCAAAAGGTAACAGATGCCTTGGAATAATTTCCAGGTTCAGGACTCAGCCCCACTCTTGTAGCATCAGAACTAGGGGCCAGAAATACAAGATAGTCACTAATAAATCCAATAGGGAATCCAGGGGAAACTTCTTTACCCAGAGAGTGGTGAGAGTGTGGAACTCGCTACCACAGGGAGTGCTTGAGGCTAGTAATTCCACTATAAGCCCACTGACTCGCACAGCTACCTGGACTACACTTCCTCCCACCCCGCTTCCTGTAAGGACTCTATTCCATTCTCCCAGTTTCTCCATCTCCGCCGCATCTGCTCCGACGATGCCACCTTCCATGCCAGAGCTTCCGACATGTCTTCCTTTTCCCTCAACCGAGGATCCCCCTCTACCGTGGTTGACATGGCCCTCGACCGTGTCCGTTCCATCTCCCGCACTTCTGCCTTCACCCCTTCCCCATCCCTCCCGGAACCACGGTAGAGTTCCCCTTGTCCTCATCTTTCACCCCATCAGCCTCCACATTCAACAGATCATCCTCTGCCATTTCCACCACCTCCAGCGTGACCCCACCACCAAACACATCTTCCCCTTCCCCCCCTTCAGCATTCCAAAGGGACAGCTCCCTCCGCGACCCCCTGGTCCACTCCTCTATCACCCCCAACAGCCCCTCCTCTCCCCACGGCACCTTCCCTTGCAAGCGCAGGAGATGCAACACCTGCCCTTTTACCTCCCCCCTTCCCACTGTCCAGGGCCCCAAACACCCCTTCCAGGTGAAACAGCGATTTACTTGTACTTCTCGCAATCTAGTATACTGTATTCGCTGCTCACGATGCAGTCTCCTCTACATTGGGGAGACCAAACGCAGATTGGGTGACCGCTTTGCGGAACACCTCCGTTCAGTCCGCAAGGGTGACCCCGAGATTCCGGTCACCTGTCACTTTAATTCTCCGCTCCACTCCCACTCTGACCTCACCGTCCTTGGCCTCTTACACTGTTCCAAGGAAGCTCAGCGTAAGCTCGAGGAACAGCACCTCATCTTTCGATTCGGCACTTTACAGCCTTCTGGACTTAACATCGAGTTCAACAATTTCAGACTATAAATTGGCCCCTGTTATTCTTTATATTTTTTCTCTCGTTTCCTCACATGGTAGCTGTTAATGTTGCTGCCATCATCATCCACACCTCATCTCGAGCCATCTTTTGTTTCTCAACTTGTCCCATTACCGCTCCTTTTGCCTTGCACCATCATTCCTTTTGTCAGTCACTCTCTCCCGCCTTCCATCCTATCACAGGCCTCCCCTTTGTTCTTTCCTCCCCTCCTCCCTGCCGCTGCTTAAAAATCTCTCCTCCCTAAGCTTTTCCAGTTCTGACGAAGGGGTCGACCCGAAACGTTAACTCTGTTTCTCTCTCCTCGATGCTGCCTGACCTGCTGAGTGTTTCCAGCACTTTCTGTTGTTATTTCAGATTTCCAACATCCGCAGTATTTTGCTATTGTAGTAATCCAGAGGCCTGGACTAATGATCCAGAGACGTGAGTTCAAATCCCACCACGGCAGCTGGGGAATTTAAATTCAGTTAATTAAATAAATCTGGAATAAAAAACTAGTACCAGTAATGGTGACCATGAAACTATCGGGTTGTTGTAAAAACCCATCTGGTTCACTAATGTCCTTTAGGGAAGGAAATCTGCCGTCCTTACCCGGTCTGGCCGATATGTCACTCCAGACCCACAGTAACTGCCCTCTGAATTGGCCTAGCGCCACTCAAGCCACTCAGTTGCACCAAACCGCTACAAATAAGGACTGCAGCGGTTCAAGAAGGCGGCTCACCACCACCTTCTCGGGCAATTAGGGATGGGCAATAAATGCTGGCCTTGCCAGCGACGCCCACCTCCCATGAACGAATTTAAAAAAACACGAGGGAGAAAGGAATATGGTGATAGAGTGAGATGACAAGGGGTGGGAGGAGGCGCCTGTGGAGCAGAAACACCGGCACCGACCTGTTGGGCCGAATGGCCTGTTTCTGTGCTGTAAACTCGATGTAATTCTATGATCTGCAATGAACCCCTTCCGTGAGTTGCGACTCGGTATTTCACCCCCTCCGAACTCCTGGGTGCGGGAGGGGAAGGCGGAAATTGAGCAGACTCCGAACTCCTGGGTGCGGGAGGGGAAGGCGGAGATTGAGCAGACTCCGAACTCCTGGGTGCGGGAGGGGAAGGCAGAGATTGAGCAGACTCCGAACTCCTGGGTGCGGGAGGGGAAGGCAGAGATTGAGCAGACTCCGAACTCCTGGGTGCGGGAGGGGAAGGCGGAGATTGAGCAGACTCCGAACTCCTGGGTGCGGGAGGGGAAGGTAGAGATTGAGCAGACTCCGAACTCCTGGGTGCGGGAGGGGAAGGTAGAGATTGAGCAGACAGTTCTGGGTGTGAGCGCGGGATGCACAGACTCGCCGCTCCAATCTGACCCTGTGTTGTCCCAACATGTTGGGCTCTGGGCACTGCTGCTCTATGCGTGGGTAGCTGAGGGCAGCAGGATGCGAGCGACCAGCGATTTATGACATTGTACACTTCCTGCCGGAGGTCGATAGTTTGCAGTGTGAAGAGTTTTATTGAGGAACACCTGTACTGCAGCCGAACCTCCAACCGACTGGCCGGCTGTCTGACTGACTGCAGATTAAAACATCCCCGCGCACAGCCAAGCTGCAAATATGATTCTAGCTTTGAGAAAACTCTGAGATTAACTATTTTATGGCGCATTTACTCTTTCAATCACAGAGTCCTACACAGAGGCCATTCGACCCGTCATACTGTGCCAACCCTTTGAAAGAGTCAGTCCCACTCCCCAGCTTTCTCCCCATAACACCCTGCAATTCAGCCCTCTTGAACAACATGTCCAATTGCCTTCTGAAAGTTCCCATGAAATTTGATTCCACCATCCTGTCAGACACTGCG